>NC_135749.1:16815277-17123333 GCF_041903045.1 Epinephelus lanceolatus
GAACAGTGCCCTCTATCGGCCCAAAGACAGATCTGAAGGCAGATAAGCAGGATATCAAATTAGGATCAGGATCAGGATCAACCATGCAATGAAGCAAACAAAGCCAAATAATTATCCAAAAGTTTGGAGGTTATTGTAGTCTGTACACGAATCCCTCTTAGTTTTAATAAAGTATCTGTCTTTTTGTGCAGTAATGTGCCCAACAACATGCTGATTTCTAACTACTGCTAAATATAACGGAAATGGTGACACAGGCGTGCAATGGGAATCTTCAAAGTAAAGGTGTATCTTTAAGATGACAATATGTATTGATGTTTTTACTCTGCAACTAATCTGATACTGGATCACTGATCATTTGTTACGCCCCTATAAGTTATCTGCTTACATATCAGCCTCTCACGGAGTTGTAGTTGTTAACAAATAAATTTATAAACACTCATATCTGAAAATGAAGTTAATGAAATAAAGTGTTGCCAGTTTGTTTTTTCAGTTTGTTTTGTTTGCCCACTCTCACTCTTTCTCTTTTCTCTGTCTTTGTCTCTCTGTCATTTTCCAACTTTGTATCCAGGCTTATTTGAGTATTGGGAATCAACACTGAATCAAAGCGTCCATGATCTGTGAACATGCATGCATGTACTGATGGGGATGTGGAGAACAATTACGCCTGGCAATCAACCCACCTCCCACGCCCCTCTCCGCCCAGTGTGCAACAAAATTGTCTCAATAAAAACAATCCTCTGAGCAATATGTTAGAGATCCCTAATTAAAATCATAGCCATGCTAGTTGAACGCAAAAGTAAAGGACAAAGGGCATTTAATGCAGTCAAGCCAAATGCAGCCCAACCAAGCCTGCTCACATTAACATTACACTGAGAACATTCTAATAGTACAAATGGAAAATAGTGAAATACTCACATTTACTCACAATATATTAACACAGATACTTCAAACACACTGTCTCTCACACAATCAAACATGTAGTCAAAAATGTATGGGGGAGAAGTCACAGTGGAAGTGGCTGTGATTCTCTCGAGGGCTGTCATATTCTATCTTGACACAAGGGGGCACTGGAGAGCTGTCTGGAGAGGCAGGGCTGACCTGAGAAGGCAGCAGGGACGCAGCCTGGGTTGGGGTGATCTCCACTCTGAGGCGAGAGGGCCGCAGCGTGGACACAGGAGGGAGGACGGCTGTGTTGCTGCTGCTGCTGCTGCTGCTGGTGTGTGTATGGGTGTGTGATGGGTGCTGGGAGCTTGCATATGAGGGCCCGTGGTCCCCCCGGGTGAAGAATGACAGTGGAGGCAGGGTGGTTGAGGAGGGTGGCTGGTGATCTCGAGCACCTCCCAAGTTACCAGGGTAAGGCAGAGGGCATTGAGTACGCTGGTGGATGGCTGGCTGACTGTACAGGCTGCCCCATGGGTACGACTGGTACGCTGTCATCCCACCTAGAGGGAAACACACAGATTCAAACAGAGATTACCATCACGCATTATGCCTCACTTTACCTTTCACATACCTCTATGTGTATATTTATAACAGGGCTGCTCTGAATACAATTTCTGGGGCTTGGGAGCTTCAATAATAATCAACAATGAACATTAATACCTTTGGTGGATGCTGAACATGATTTTTTTCTTACTATATAAAATAGGAAAAACCTTATTTACTTGTAGACCTGCACGCAGCCCCTCTTTTCCCTGCTCTTGCTATCTCTGTTTAAATGATACTGCTGCTCCAAGTGTTAGCTCTGCACCAGAGACAGTTGGTCAGAGTTTGCCTGCACACACACAGTGACGGGCTAACTGTTAGAACCGCATGGCTAACGCTACCTTACAGTTATGGAGTTTAATGACAGCGAGGCCGTTTCAGTGTTAGTGAGAGTTTGCTGGTACTGTTGAAAAGGTTGCTGTTGGATATTAGCCGCTGCTGCTGTGTTAGCTCATGCTAAACGGGCAGATGCTGAACTGATCGTCGGGTGGGGAAATAGATTCTAACTCTGTGGTTAACACTAAGTGCTTACAATAATGGATTCCTAATCCAAGACACTGCTTTGACAAAACCAAACACCTACTCAACGATCAATTATCCGAATGGTTGAATATTGAGGTTCGGCCCTAATTTATACTTCTCATTACCCAAATACATTAACTACATTCCTGTTTACATTCAGTTTATTCATTTAGAATTACTGTCTACAACAAACTTATATCACCTTGTTTAGTATTTGTGTTTCACTTCATCCCTGTATTTTAACTTTTAAATTAGATTCTCATTTAGTTTTTTACTTGCCCGATTTTCTTTTTAATGATTTGTAATTAGTATTGCTGGAGGGAGCCTTGGATCCAAAACTTTCATGGCTAACGACTGCTTCTCTGTAATTGTTGTGCTTATGATAACAAGCACAAATTCGCAATAGCTGCGTCCACACACACACACACACACACACACACTTGACCTCCAAGCCTCCTAGGGCAAAAACTGTAGCAGCCAAAGGGTGGGGAAATTTTTGTGGACTAACCGACTGACTAACCAGCAGAGCAAACTTTAGGAGATGTGACAATTGGGTTTTATTAGAGCTCATTTAGCTCTAGTTTGGGAGCAGCACCACACCTCAAACACCCCTCTTCCTGTCATGTCTATAATTGCCTACTTGCACTGCATACCTGTTTGTTCTCATTATTCTGTGCCCTCTGATCTCTTATTGGTCCCCCAGGCGTCCGCCACACCCAGGAGTGACAGTGGCTCTTCCCCATCCTGCAGCAATCCTCTTGCTCCACTATTCTCATCTGTCTATCTTATTCTTTTCATATTCATTAGACTCTTTCACCCGGGCGTCCTACTGTCTGAGTAGTTAAAACACAAACCATATAACTGGAACTTTCCAGGTTTGATTTTGGCTAGGGACCTTTGTTGTATATCTTCCTTCTCTCTCCCCATGTTCGCTGTCTAGCTCTCATGTCACTGTCAATAAAAGGCAAAAATGCCAGAAAAAACTCAAAAACATGTCATTGCATGTTAGTTAATGGTGTGGTTGTTGCTCGACAACTGACTGCATCAGAGTAGCAGCGTGGGTAGAGTATCTTGGGGCATTCAGGAGTCTAGAAGTAAAAGTCTTGTTGAATATTCAGTGTTTAGTGACAAGCAGTCTGGGCACTTCCAAGGCTTGGATGTGTATGAAACTCGTCCAGTTTAATCATCAGTATAAAAGATGAACAACTACATCAGAAACATCTGGTTCTTTTGAGTTCTTGAGCTCTGGGAGGTGCTACAGAGTCTTTCTGGTGACTGAAAATGCATTTAAGACGTCCTTTATCCAAAGTGCCATCGATATTCTTAACTCAGCAATGTAACTGATGAGTTTCAAACTACAGGCAGACACTAATACGAACTGATTCGATGTGTTAAGTGTTTTTAATTACCTCGGGTATACGTTTGTTTTACTTACTGCTCATCTACTTTTTATGTTGTTGTTGTTCTCTGAAAAAAAGTGTGCCTAGCTGTCATCCCAGAGACTCACCATGATGGCCAGCTGACTGCAGCAGGATTTGTCCTGCACTCTGGGACTGGAAGTAAGTGTGGCCTCCAGCGGAGTACGTCACCATACCAGTGGAGTTTTCTCCAGGGCCAAAGGTCAGGTAGGAGGTAGGGTTGGAATCTGGAAGGTTGGGGGTGAGGTAGGGGGATGGGGTGAGATAGGCCATGTGGGGCAGGGATGCTTGAGGCTGAGGATGCTGGGGCTGGCTAGAGGAGTAGGAGGTCTGGAGATGGTAGGAGAGAGGGTTGTTGGCCTGCTGGCCTGAGGTCAGGTAATCCAGCTTCTCCCCGAAGTCAAATACAGAACTGTGGATGAAACAAAAAAGAGCTTAGTCACAAACACACAGACATATGAATATAAAGTGTGCTACTGTAGAGATACTGTTAATGTATATTATGTTGTGTCTGACAAGTCTGTCTTTATGTCACTCTCTTAAACTAGGGGCAAAGAGGAACATAATAGGGTGCTGAAAGGACTGTAGGAAATGAAAAGCAATAACTTTATCCACAAAGGGGAGCCCAACAGAAAGAGTTTGCCAACCTTTGATATATCCAATGATTATTTTGTCACTCACATCAGCTAGCTGCCATCACAGCACCCGCTTAAAGGCTCAGTTCATCCAAATGACAACATAACTTAGAGGCCGTTCCCTGTAATTGGGACCTGGTGTTCCAGCCCGCTGCTGCCTACTGAGCTACAGAGATTTAAAAAGGCGCCAAGCAGCACTACAGGGTAAAGTTGAGAAAAGCACGATTTTATGCAAATTTTCCCTTAACGCACTGCGAGAGACAACCAGGCAAGAGCCAGAGCCAGCACTTGTTTTAATGCAGGCTGAAACTGTTCATTTCTTTCCAGCTTGGGTGCCATTGTTGTTTTAAAACAGTTTCAACAACACGTATATCATCAACAAAAGAAGACTGCAAAAAGGCTATTCTGTACTTTGGAAGCAAACTGTACAACAATGAATAAACAACTTGCTCATGTGTAGCATACAGAGGCTATGTCAGAAAACAAGTGTACTGAACTGAATATGTAAATTTCATGCTCAGGGCAAAACACACACACTGTTACAGCTTCATTAGAGGCCTGACTACCTGCTACTTTCTGTCTGCATGTGTGAACGCATCATGAAGGGCCGTTCACACCAAGAAGAATAGCTACAACAATAACTATAAATACATCACTTTAAAAATTCAACCTTAAGTGAAAAGTGGAGTCCACAGCACAACTTCAACCACAGAGATACAGAAAAACAGAAAAACTAATAATAGCTATTCGAAATCCATCCAAATTTACAGGGCGTCATAGCTGGAGAGTGCAGCACATGCTTGGCGCCACTGTTACAGAATGTGTGGATGCTCACATAATTATCGTTATAGTTACTGCTCTTGTTGTGGATGGCCTTAAGAGTGAGGCTGTATATACAGTACAGGCCAAAAGTTTGGACACACCTTCTCATTCAATGCGTTCTCTTTATTTTCATGACTATTTACATTGTAGATTCTCACTGAAGGCATCAAAACTATGAATGAACACGTGGAGTTATGTACTTAACAAAAAAAGGTGAAATAACTGAAAACATGTTTTATATTCTAGTTTCTTCAAAATAGCCACCCTTTGCTCTGATTACTGCTTTGCACACTCTTGGCATTCTCTCGATGAGCTTCAAGAGGTAGTCACCTGAAATGGTTTCCACTTCACAGGTGTGCCTTATCAGGGTTAATTAGTGGAATTTCTTGCTTTATCAATGGGGTTGGGACCATCAGTTGTGTTGTGCAGAAGTCAGGTTAATACACAGGCGACAGCCCTATTGGACAACTGTTAAAATTCATATTATGGCAAGAACCAATCAGCTAACTAAAGAAAAATGAGTGGCCATCATTACTTTAAGAAATGAAGGTCAGTCAGTCCGGAAAATTGCAAAAACTTTAAATGTGTCCCCAAGTGGAGTCGCAAAAACCATCAAGCGCTACAACGAAACTGGCACACATGAGGACCGACCCAGGAAAGGAAGACCAAGAGTCACCTCTGCTTCTGAGGATAAGTTCATCCGAGTCACCAGCCTCAGAAATGGCAAGTTAACAGCAGCTCAGATCAGAGACCAGATGAATGCCACACAGAGTTCTAGCAGCAGACCCATCTCTAGAACAACTGTTAAGAGGAGACTGCGCGAATCAGGCCTTCATGGTCAAATAGCTGCTAGGAAACCACTGCTAAGGAGAGGCAACAAGCAGAAGAGATTTGTTTGGGCCAAGAAACACAAGGAATGGACATTAGACCAGTGGAAATCTGTGCTTTGGTCTGATGAGTCCAAATTTGAGATCTTTGGTTCCAACCGCCGTGTCTTTGTGAGACGCAGAAAAGGTGAACGGATGGATTCCACATGCCTGGTTCCCACTGTGAAGTATGGAGGAGGAGGTGTGATGGTGTGGGGGTGTTTTGCTGGTGACACTGTTGGGGATTTATTCAAAATTGAAGGCACACTGAACCAGCATGGCTACCACAGCATCCTGCAGCGACATGCCATCCCATCCGGTTTGCGTTTAGTTGGACGATCATTTATTTTTCAACAGGACAATGACCCCAAACACACCTCCAGGCTGTGTAAGGGCTATTTGACCAAGAAGGAGAGTGATGGAGTGCTGCGGCAGATGACCTGGCCTCCACAGTCACCGGACCTGAACCCAATCGAGATGGTTTGGGGTGAGCTGGACCGCAGAGTGAAGGCAAAGGGGCCAACAAGTGCTAAACACCTCTGGGAACTCCTTCAAGACTGTTGGAAAACCATTTCAGGTGACTACCTCTTGAAGCTCATGGAGAGAATGCCAAGAGTGTGCAAAGCAGTAATCAGAGCAAAGGGTGGCTATTTTGAAGAAACTAGAATATAAAACATGTTTTCAGTTATTTCACCTTTTTTTGTTAAGTACATAACTCCACATGTGTTCATTCATAGTTTTGATGCCTTCAGTGAGAATCTACAATGTAAATAGTCATGAAAATTAAGAAAACGCATTGAATGAGAAGGTGTGTCCAAACTTTTGGCCTGTACTATATGCACAGCACTGCTTTGAGGTAACTGCATGCTAACATACACTCAATGACAAGGCAAACATACAGATGCTCAAAGATAATGTTTACCATGTTCACCATCTTATTTCAGCTGTTAGCCTGGGGGTGATGATGTCGTTACTTTTGCAGCTATTTGATCATGAATGTCTTTTGTGCTCTAAGTATTGACAATAACATTTCAAACATTCAGATATACTCTTTACCAATCAAGAAAAATATTTATTGATATTGATATTAATTGTTTTCATATTATCTTGGGGATTGGGGGATTTTTCTACTGCTGTGATGCATAATTGTAGTCTAACAAACATTAGTTTGTACAAAGCAATTACTAGCTGAGACTTCTCCCAGCATGATTTCTCAAATATTTCAGCATGCCAGCTGAAACTGACTCCCCACTATTACAAACGCCGTCTGAGGCATCATTATATCAGTATTTCACAGGATCCCTGCTCCTGTCTGCAGCTCTGTCCTCCTGTCATCTCTAGTACTCGTTGTCCCTGTTCAAATCATCTTCTGGTATTCATGTCACAGTCTGCTGTGAACCGAGCTGACCTGGTGTCAGTCTGCAGAGACTGGGTGTCACGATGGGCCAGAGCGGAGCCAGCCTCCAGAGCATCTAGGAACAGAGGTGGGGTGTGAGCGAGGGTGTTAAGGAGAGGGGGAGTGGGGTTGGCGGGTTTGTACGTCGTTGTGAAAAGGGGGAGACTGGCTCGCCGCAGGGGGGGAGGGCTGTGCATGGGGCGGGGGTGGTATTCTGCCAACCCCCCCTGTGATGAAAGCTGGTGCTGGCCCACATCCCTCACTCTGGATTGACCTTGGAGATGACACATAGAGATTAAACACTGAGATTAAAGCGACACTGTGGTTTGATTTCTGGGGAATTTTACTATCTCAGCATTCAGGGTGAAGGTCCACTTAGCAGCAAGTTTTACCTTGGCTCAACTTAACTCATGGATTCTTGCAGTATTAAGGTACAGCTTCCAAAGACTAATAGTTGGTCCGACTACATGCTGCAAGTTACGGAGTTTTAAGGCCACTAGTTTTATCATTATGAGTGAACTGTGATAAATTTAATTGTGCAAAAATTGAAATTATATATTTACAGCGTTTGTGAGGCAAACAATAACCAAACAACAAGGTCCTTCATCTTCGCATGCCAATCACACAACTGTTAAGATTTTATTTTGTACCATCTGTAGTATAAAAATCTTTATTAACCAAACATTGCTCCTGAGCAAAAAACTCTTAGCAGTGTTGAACAGTGTTGCACAATATACTTCATTTTGCACTTTTTTATTACAAATGGTTCCTGTTGTACATCGATTGCGTCTCCACTGTATTTGATGTAAAGTAGGAAGTGTATAATTTGTCTTAACCTCCACTAAGTGGCAGTGCTAGCAAGGTAGCCAAGTCAGGTGCTTGTACAGAGGAAAGAGCAATGCCTCTACCTCACAACATCTATTAACAACAACACAGCCTGTCATCGTCACAACTAATACTATACTATACTACTTAATTATGCGTAACTTTAAGCCTTAATAAAATGTAAGTGGGTGGGTTATACTCCCTTTACTGTTGTCATAGGAGGGAAATCGACTATAACAACCAAAACCTGTTTTGTACCATGCTGTAAACATGTTTATTTCTACAGTAAAGTTGGGCATTTCAACATGGAGGTCTACAGGGGGTGGCTGGCTTCAGGAGCCAGCCTCAAGTGGCCAGTCAAAGAACTGCAGCTTTTTTGAAGCTAATACAGTTCTTATGTTGGATTAATTGTTCAGCCCCAAGTTGGCTACTTGGTGGGATGGTGATGAGCTGCATAACTAAATGAGATGCGCATCAGCAGCATCACGCCTCAATATTACGCCTACCCTATATCGTAAATAGCATGGTAACAAACACATTAGAAAATGAGAGTTCCAAAACAACACGTGTTAAACTCCATTTATTTGTGGGTCTAATTTTGTTTTGTTTTTTAAACAGTTAAGTATCTTAACAGCATAGGTCTACTATTAGCTATTCATGTCACTGCTGAGTATCCAAACACTAAACTCAGTACTGGCATTAATATCAAAATTTTGGTGGCATGACAACACTAGTGGAGAAAGTACTATTTGTCTGCTTCTTGATCTCATTTCATTTGCAAACTCTCTAGTTTCACACAAGGAAATAAAGGCACCCTGACTCAGATTAACTCCCACAGAAACCAAACTCCTTTTGAATAGTAGTCATGGAGAACAATGACATAGTAATAATGAGCAGCAAGTTTTGAATAAAATGCATGTGGATTTCGACACCTGGGCTGTTAAGGCTGGCCAGCAGGTTGCTGTAGGAAGACGGAGTCTGGTTGGACCGGGTGGGGAAAGACGGTGCTGTAGGGGCAAGATGGGGAGGCTTGGTGGCAATGTGGCCAGAAAAACAGGGAGCTCCCTTACTGGAAAAGACAAAAACATAGCAGGCAATAAGTCATACATCAAATTAAATACAAGCTGTTTGCACCAGGACAAAAAAAAAAACCAAAACAAAACAAAAAAAAAAAAAGACGACACAGAGGGATAATTCTGTGATACCTGCTGGGTGCCAGTGTGGGCAGGGTGGGATTGATTTGGTGTCGTGGGGGGCTGCTGCTGCATCCAGCTCGACTCCGTCTGTATTCAACCTTTGATGTGATGGAGCGCTCCACTTTCCTCCACTTAGCCCTGCGGTTCTGAAACCAGACCTGGTTCACAGAATCGTGCAGAGGGAGACAGTAAAATGGGTATCAGGAAAAACGACTGAGGATGGCAGCAAGAAAATGGAGGGAGACAGAATGAGAGGGGAGGTGAAAGAAGAAAGTCATGCAGAGACAGGGAGGAAAAACTTTATTCCTTGTTCGCTAATTATTCTTTCCTCTGGGAGGTTCATCACAAAAAAGCAATATAAAGGAGTCAGGGATATTTCTAACCATAATTCTTTGAGGCGTGACACCAACTGAAGCAGCAATGACTTTCCTCTTCTCTGTGTCAGGGTAGTGGTCCTCCTCGAACAAGGCCTCTAAATGTTCTAACTGATCTGCAAACATTATGCACACAAACACACACAGCAAATAAAGGTCAACAATTTGCATAGTCAAATCTGAACACACCTGGGCAAGCCAACAGTTCAGTTACCAGTGCTGTAGAGTGTTCGTGTTTTCTTCTTTGGTGCAGGTGGAAGCAGGCAGCTGTCCACGGTCTCTAATCCCGGCAGCAGAGGGAAGCTAAGAGCCTGGCCTCGACCCTTGGCGCTGTAGCGGATGGAGCGTCGGGTGGAGTAGACCTGGGTTATCTCCATCTGCCATGAACCAGACAAACATCACCTCATCTCAGTCAAACTGAATCAGTTAAATATTGTCTGATTTACCAAGTATCTCCTTTAAAATCAGAATTTGCTCATTGTCAGTTGTCAATAATCACATTTCTTTAGAGCTGAACACAATTTTGGAGGAAGCCAACAGGGAATTTTGTCTGCCAAAACACTGCTGAGGTGCACCGAGAAGTGCACAGTCCAACTGACACTACCTCTGTGCAATATTCATCCTGCTATATCCACTGTATATATACACACTACAGCCTCTCTGCACCTTATGTACATACCCTTTTCAATCTGTGCTTTTTAGACTGTGCCTATTTATTGTAATTTTATCTTGTCTTTTTGTGTTTTTATTTTCACAAAGTTTTTATATATTTGCTTTGTTTTTTTTGCACTGAATGGCCTGCACCTTACCTTTCGTTGCACTTGTTGCAATGACAATAAAGAAAATCTGAATCTGAATCTTTTCAGCCCACATAAAGCAGTGCAACAATGATTTTCTGCAAATAAAAGCTGGTTTACAACTTCAAAGACCAAGTTAATTTCCAGTTTTGTCTACTCTCAAATATAACATTGATATATCTGTACTCCAGGGCTGCAGGTGATTTCCTGTCACTTTCAACTGGTTTTAGTAAATTGATTAAAATGATTATTAAATGTCAGAATAATATAGAAAAAAATGTCCATTGAAATTTCTCAGAGCCCTTGGTATTGTCTTTAAAATGCTTCATTTCACCGACAGTCTAAAACCCAAAGATTTATAATAATTTAAGAAAAAGCACATAATCCTCACATTTGGGAAAGCTGGGACCATCAAAGTTTTGCTTTAAGGTCAAAACCTTGTATTTGGCTGGACCTTGTATAAAATGGAGGACAGCTTTTAATTTGGAACAGGAAGTGCTGGAATTCACTCAGTCACGGACTTTCGCAACAGCACTGGCACCCGCTGTTGCGGTACAACAAAAAATTTATGTAAATACATCTCAAAATGAAGAACAATACACTCAGACACACCAGAACAACAGAGAGGACCTGTTTTCTCTGGAGCTGTACCCACTGATCAAGCTCATTTTCGCTTGATTTAACACAAGCCGCCCCTCTTCAGCTCCGCTCGGTGATGTAAGTCCCCGTGTGGCAGGTGGAGGCTGTGCAGCCATCGGCCACTATCGTATGGTGCCATAGATTTGGAATGAATAAACGTCAGCCATAAACAGAACAGCTTTTTACACCCCAAGAAGACGTAACAGAGAACTGTAACAGTCAATAAACAAAACAGCTCCTAACAAAAGCCCCCCTAAGGACATAATACAGGACTGTCAGCACCCACGGCTCCGTCAGCACCTATTCATTTCCAAAGAACCATGGCCAATCGGGAAACACCAGCACTTATGTCATCATTTAGTCCGACCAATGGTGTAACTTCATCACTCCCTCAGGGACAGACTTTCGTGTTTATAGGGCTGCTTTCTTGGGCTATAACCAAATCAGAATTATGTTAGTCAAATCAGATTCAGCCATTTAATACAAATATTCAATGATTCTTTTTTTTTCCCCACAGAAAGTTTGAACAGGTTCAGCAGGACTCTCAGAGGGACAGCAGCATTCATGTAATATAGTAAACAAGCTAACGCCGGATTGAAAATATGATAACTTTTTCTGTCAATTCTAGATATCAAACAAAAGCCAGAGGCTGTGTCGTATTAAGTTGCTGTGAGCTGTAAATTCACCACTTCTAAGCCGAAGAGAGAAGATGATGTTGTCTAGGAGCTTTATGGTGCAAAGCTTCTTCCTCCTCTGTGCCAGGGCCTGCCTGTCCGCAGCTCCCTGTTCCAAAGAGCAGCATGAAAAGTCCAAAATCTGGGGACCAAATGTCCTCAGAAGTACACTGCACAGCACCGACTGATGATTCGAATCCCCGATTTTCAGGGGGCAGCCCTATTGACTTCACATCCTGCAAAAAATGGCTCAAGGCGGCACAGTGAAAAAGTGGTTAGCATTGCCGCCTCACAGCAAGGGGGTTCCTGGGGTGGGGGAGCCCACTTGTGCAGAGTTTGCATGTTCTCCCCATGTCAGTGTGGGTTTTCTCCGGGTGCTCCGGTTTCCTCCCACAGTCCAAAGAGGTTAATTGATGACTCTAAATTGTCCGTAGGTGTGAATGTGAGTGTGAATGGTTGTCTGTCTCTATGTGTCAGCCCTGTGATAGTCTGGTGACCTGTCCAGGGTGTACCCTGCCTCTCGGCCAATGTCAGCTGGGACAGGCTCCAGCCCACCCGCGACCCCCAACAGGATAAGTGGTTACGGAAAATGAATCTGGACACAGTTTTCTACATGGAAGATAATGGCTGGCAGTAGGGGTGGGCAATATATATCATTAACGATAATATTGTCATTGTTGTTTTAACAATGTGCAAATTTACGTTATCGAGTATGCAAATGACTTCACAAAAACAACTGAAAACACACGTTGAAAGGTTGAAACCCCACACATTCCCCGAACAAGAGTTACATAACTTGCGTGCAGCAGCACGCCACAGTACACCTAGGTGGTCACACGATCTCTCACTGGCACCTTTCCGGCAGGTTAGCCTGCTGCTAAACAAACATTAGCGAGACCACATGGCAACACCGCCCACGGATGCTCCAGCAGCTTCGGAAGACGTGGGTCAACTGTAGTGATAGGTCCCAGCCTGTAAGGTGGGAACTCATGCTGTATTGTGTTGCAGGGGAACAATTAAAGGGTTGCTCAAGTACCTGAAGCCTGCGTGGTTCATGAGTGGTTTGCGGTTATACCAAATAACTGAACATGGCGTCAGAAGTAAAGTCAGACATGAGCGACAGTACTAGTGACTTAGTCTGCATATAGCGACACGCAAAAGTGTCTAGTTGTAGGTCGGGAAAGTTCGCAGTACCGGAAGACCATCTACGGAGCTACCTAGCCTAGCCACAGTTAGCTAAACGAAGTGGCAACATGGCACAGTTTCAAGTCTCCCCGCCAGAAAAGTTCATCTTCAAGGCTGAAGACTGGCCTAAATGGATTAAACGCTTCGACAGATTCCGCATTGCTTCTGGACTGGAAATGCAAGCAGAAGAGAATCGCAGGAATGTGATCTTTGAGAGAGCAAAGTTTAATCAGCGGCATCAAAAAACGGGCAAGACGGCTGACAGTTTCATTACGGCGCTGCACTGCCTGCCTGGCGAAGCACTGCGGTTACGGGGCTCTACATGATGAGATGGTGAGGGACAAGCTTGTGGTGAGTCTGCAGGACAAACACCTGTCTGAACAGTTGCAAATGGACCCGCAATTGACGCTACAAAAGGCCGCCACCAGAGTCAAACAGAGCAAGCAGGTAAAAAAGCAGCAAGAAATGTTAAGAACATTTTTCCTTTAAAACATTGTGTCCATTAATATCATCCATGAGAAACAATTAATGAGCTATAACTCAGGCTGTTAAAAACACATATTTAAAAGAATATTGTCAAGTTATCGTTATCGTCAAAATCCCCCAAAATATTTAAGCAATATCACACGAGAGGGAGTGATGTTGTACTGTGATATCGTCACGGATGTGATTCAGTCGTAGGTACGAGGCCACACGAGGCCTCAGTTCTCCCCCGCATTCAACGCTCACTGTAGCCATGGCAACGCAGCAAACACAGCAGGCAAGCCTATACGCTACGCTACTTCATATTTACATTGATCTGCACATTTCCGTTGATTGTGCAGCCAGTGAAATAGGTGTCGGGTGAAAGCACGGGTCTAGTTGACTGTTGCTTGAAAGGCACGACGGCTGACTCTGTGGTTTGATCAGACAGTATGTGGCTCCCTTGTTTCCTGTTGTCCATGGATGGCTTCCAGTAGCTTTTCAATGAGCTCTCAGACCTGCGAGACAAACGTTATTTTTTTTAGGGTGTGTCTATCAATCGCCATTGCGACTCTACAGTAACGTTACATAGCCTAGTTAGAGTAACATCTTACCGATGCCCACTGACTGTCATGATCTCCCTCGCTGAAAGTCCCACATCTGACAGTTTCTGGATGGCAGTGGCCCTGAGGCTGTGATTGGTGTAAGCAGTTTGTGTCCCCACCTCCTTGCACATCTTCGGGAACATCTGTGCCAGTGCGTTAACTCCCAGCGGAGCTGCAGTGTACCAGACGTTGTCTGTGGGGGCTGCTGTCATTTTAGGTTTTAGGTAGAGGGCTTTTGCATCTGGTGGGATTTTGCTGAGGTATTTAAGCAGGGAAGCAACTGGGCAGAGGTGGTTTTCTGGCTCCTCATACATGGCACCTCTCCTGTTTTCTCTGTCTCTTTCCAACGGGTCTATGATTTTTAGTTTCCTCATTGAAGGACAAGGTGAAATATTTGGCACCGAGTCGGGTTTAAGGGCCCTATTCCCCTCCTTCCCTCGCCATCCAAAATGTAATTGGAGGCCATACCAGACTTTGTTAAGCAGACCTTTTGGATTGTCTGGCCGCAGCGCAGCAGAGTGCGTTAGGATGAGCTGATCCTCAGGTGCAATAGCGGGATGGTGTGTTGTTCTGTCCTTCCCAGCTCTCCTAATCTGTTTAACCACTCCCTTAAACACATTATTCGCTTGTGTGAACTCTGCGTCTTGCATTATGTTCCATGACCGGCTGATAGGAGGCTCGTTAATGTAACGGTTTAAACCGGCGCGCAGTCCGACATAACTATTTATCCCGTAAAGCTCCCCTTTGGTGGTGCGCACTGATACATAAAACTGCCTCAAAACTTCATTCAGTTCTGCCTTCTCGATGGACTGGAAATTGATGTCGATTGATTACACACGCAGCCAAGTTTGGAAACAGTTGACAGCCCATAATGTCTGCCTAATGGTGTTCGCCTCATTCTTGGTTTTCTCCAGTTCGTCCAGTTCAGCTGATGAAACTATGGCAAACCTGGATGTTGGCACAGCCCCAGCCGGATTCAGCTTCCCTTCTCCCTCATCCTCATCTGATGACCACTCGTAATTAAGTTCAAAACTAATATTTTTAAGAAAATCCATGTTTTCTCCTTAAATGTCACTTGAGTGCAGCGGTAATTAGAATGTTGCCATGGCAACGCGTTAGCATCGATCAGCTGTTTGATGCGGAGTAATACATTCAGAGAGTGAACAAACCGTGATGTTGTACTCTAATATCGTCACGTTTTGAATGTCTCTTGGCCAATCAAATTGCTTCAAATTGCTTGGCCGGAACTAACTGTTGTATAATATATATTATATATTATTTTTTGTCCATATCGCACACCCCTAGCTGGCAGCTAATGGTGCTAACTCCATAAACACCACTAAACATTGGCAACAGTGTTGACAGAGTTAACCATGTTAACCGGGGGGAACCAGAAATTGTGTGTTAAGCCTCCACGACAACTTCGTCCTGATATCAGCTGTAAACTCCATATGAGCACAATGCAAAGCGGCTGCGATGAGCTAGCCAGTGGGATACACACATGCACTAGCATGCACGCGATGCCGGCCAAACCTACCACAACAAACCAGAGAAGCTCAGCTTACGACACACACAGAGGTAGCATCTCTCCATTCTCTCCTCAGAATACCATTACTCCACTCTATCTTTACATAGCAGTTATTTATGTTTATTTATCTATATGTCAGGGTGGTGAGCAGAGTCTTTCTAAACAATACAGATTACTACATGGTGCACTCATACTGGCAAATAGATAAAATACAAAACATTTTCCCCATTTCCCCTTTACATATTTTTAGTCAGATGAAATGATTTCACACAGTTTGACATATCAAATCCTGCATGTGCTTCTTCCAATGCGTCATTGAAGCTCTTTCGCCCACTGATATCACACTACACCACACACTGAGCCAAATATTCATATCCAGGATGCTATTTTCACAGCTGCATCATTAATATTGCAGAAGGTTGTAGGTGTGCATCATTTCATACATACTACACGGTAAGTATACATGACAAATGAGTTATTATTAGAAACCTAGAGATGTTCACTAGAACATGCAAACGTGTCTGTTGTGCTCAGGAGGTTAAACCTCATGCTCTGCAGCCAGTCATTCAAACCCACAGAGGTTTATTTTAAAGTCTTGCGAACATCCCAAAGTTTCCGCAGATCTCAAATCTGTCAGGCTGAATTTGGGGGAAATGTGTCTCAAATGAAGCAGCGGACATGCATAACATTTCCACAGGAGTGAGCCATACAATCAAACAATCTGATGCAATCCAATATAACTGAAATAAAGTCTACTTTTTTATGCCTATTTTGATGCCTATAGGTTTTTTTTAAACACTGTCACGAAGGTGTTAACTCAGTTATGTGTTTGAGTGCTGAGATCATAGTGGTGGCGTTGTACTGGATTGTATTACATACCAATCAGCCAAAACATTAAAACCACTGGCAGGTGAAGTGAAAAACGCTGATCATCTTGTTACAGTGCAATGTTCTGCTGGGAAACCTTTGGTCCTGACATTTATGTGGATGCTACCTGACGTGCTCCACCCACCCGAACACTGTTGCAGACAAAATAAACCCCCTCATGGCAATGGCACTTGTCGATGGCAGTGGCCCCCCAGCAGGACTATGTGCCCTGCCACTCCACATAAACTGCTCAAGAATGACCCTAAGAATGAGACAAAGAGCTCAAGATGTTAACTTGGCCTTCAAACAGCCCAGATCCCAATCTGATCGAACATCTGAGGGACGTGCTGGTACCCCAGAGGTACTGCAGATCCACGGTAGGTCCTCCTTGGATCGGACTTGGCTCTGACCCCTTAAGGTATGAACACAGGATCTCTGGAGGGTGTCCCTTGGTGCCTGGCATCAGGGCGTTACTTTCAGATCTTTTGAGTCCCATGGATTGTGAGGTGGGGTAACAACACATCTTACAGATGTTTGCTCAGATCGGATCCAAGGAATTGGAGGCCAGGTTGGCGCCTTGAGCTCTTTGTCTCATTCCTTGGACCATTCCTGAGCAGTTTTTGTGGTGTGGCATGGTGTATTGTCCTGCTGGGGGGGCACTGTTACTGAGGAGTGTTGCTGCCATGAGAGGGGGTATCTGGTCTGCACTGGTGCTTTGGTGGGTGGAGCGTTTAAGGTGGCATCCATGTGAATGTCAGAACCCAAGGTTTCCCAACAGAACATTGCACGGTAACAAGATGATTAATGTTGTTCACTTCACCTGTCAGTGGTTTTAATGTTTTGGCTGATGGGTGTATATATAAATATATAATATTCAGCACCCCTTACGTACCTAAATAAGAAGGACAAAACATTTGAAACACCTCTAAATATAATGCAGTCCAGTATAAGACCACCTTTAAAGGGACAGATCACCCCAAATTCAGAAATGCATATCTTATCTGGTTTTGCCGCATCAATTCTGATACTTCTTTATAACTGTCCACCCTGAGCCTGACAGTGTTATTGGAGTGTAATGCTAAACCAGTGGAGTAGTCTTTTAAGGGGAAATAAAAGGGAACAGTGTGTGTACAGTGTTGTTTACTTTGTATGTTCACAGCTCATTCAGTGAGATAAAGTGGGCAAGTGCTTGATAAACAGTGACAGTCTATTCTCACCTCAAGAGGCTGTGGGCCCTGCTGGGGGACACTGTGAGGTAGAGGGGAGCTGTGTGGCCTCTTTGTCCCGTGAGGCTGAGGAGGTGCAGGCTGGACCGAGACTGGAGGTTGTGAGGAGTACAGCAGGGGAAGTGACACCGTGGGGCAATACAGCCCTGTCCCCCCACAGCCCATGTAGACAGGATCAGACAGGTCGCAGCTGTTCATCAGTCCAAGAGCCGAGCTCTCCTCGGAGCTCATCGCTGTCACCTGCTGTATCTGACTCTCCTTCTCCTCCTCAAACTGCTCACTGACATCTTTTAAACCTCTCCTGTTTCTCACTCGCTCACTTTGCTTCTTACCTCGCCTCTTCCTACACTTTGTCTTCTCATCTTTCTCTTCTGGACCTTTCGTTTCTTTGTCCTCCTGCTTATCAGCGATTGTTTCCTTGTTCTCAATCATACTGTCCTCCATCTGCACCTCTTGTGCCTCCTCCGCTCCCAGCCTACTCTCTGGCTTCACCTGCTCCTCCTCTTCTCCCTCTGTCACCATCAGGTCCTTTTCTGACACAAGAACTTTCTCTTCTTTCTCCCCCTCCCCCTCCTTGTCTTCTTGGTCCGTCTCCTCTCCTGCCTGTTCATCCTCCCTCTGATTAAACACTTCCTCCTCTCCTTCCCTCCTCTTCCTCCTCCTCTTCTTCCTGCTCCTCCTCCTTCCCTGGTAGATCTTTGTTTCCAAATCCTGCAGTTCTGCACACAGAAGGCTCGGACAGTCTGCAACAGAGTAAAGTGAGAGTTTTGTTTTAACTTTTGTCCAGGTTCTGTAAAGCCTGGGCCACTTTTACTTATGTAACTTGTGGTCAGTTATCTGTACTCAATGTCTCTAAAACTCCTACGATTAATCAAAACCAGAAACTTCTACATTACTTTGTAACTTGCACCAGAGTGCTGCGGCCATGGAACAAGAAAAAAAGCTCATTACACCTGTCCTGAAATCACCAAGTCAGCTTCCAGTACAACAGCTGACTTTAAGGTTTCTTGGTCTGCCTTGGTTAGATATGCTTAAAAGATATGAACCACTAATCTGTCTCTCATACTCCTTCTGCACAGAGACTCAATTCAAAATTCGGTCAGGCTGCCTTTAGTTGTTTGCTCCCAGTTGCTAGAATAGACTCCCTGAGGACTCCAATTATTTTTAAAAGCAGCCTTAAAACATTTATTTTTTTCTGCTGCCTTCTCAATTATGTGTTTTACATCCTTTCTAATAGACTTAGTTATATGTGTGTGTGTGTGTGTGTGTGTGTGTGTGTGTGTGTGTGTCTTTCTCTGTGTTGGTGTGAATGTCTATTGTCAATATTACTCTTAAGTAGTAGCGATAGTAGTAGTAATTTCTTGTTTTCTTTTTTTATTTAGTCTTCTTTCATTCCTTCTTAATCTTCATGTGAAGGACACTGCGTTTTCCCCAGTGTACGTCATTTGATACGTACACTAAATAAACCTGTGAGGCTGTGAGTTAAGTGTCTCTTTTTTATAAATGTGGTCTTGTTTTACTCATTCTCAAATATGTGTGATTCTGTATCTTTTCATATGACGTCTCTCTAGACACAAACCAGTTCATAACAACTCCTATTGGGCCACAATAGTATTAGCATTTTTTTGGGAGAAATTGAGCCAGATGTTGTAAATACTCGGGGCTCAATTCAAACCCAGGGGGGTCCAGGGGCATGCTCACCCAGGGAGATTTTCTTCTCCCCTTACGTCAGCTCTATGTACTATTGTTCAAGCCATTTGAGATAACAGAATGCCAAAAAATCTGTATGTCATTCTGGGGAAAAACATGACATCTGACAAAGAAAACTATTCAAGTTGTATGCCTGCATCACCCACTCAAGTTGCAGTTTACATCCATGCCTGTCCAGACTCATATAATATATGTAGTGAAGGCTTTGAAGGAATTTAATAAAAGATACTGAGTATGTTTTTGGGTGAAACATGGATGCTTCACACGTAATGTCTTCCCCTCTGTTCTTGAGTTATGGTGTTGAATAATGGACGGGAAAGTGTTTTTGCAGAACATTATAATGTCACGGTGAGGTTGACCTTTGACCTTTCGGATATGAGATGTCATAACTTCATCATTTGTGTGAAATGTTGTAATAATAAGCACATGAATTCTTGAGTTATGGCCAAAAACGTGTTTTGTGAGGTCACACTGACCTTTGACCATGAAAATCTAATTAGTTCATCCTTGAGTCTGAGTGGACTTTGTGCAGCGTTTGAGGGAATTTTCTTAAGGCAAAAAAATCAGACTCCATAACAAGTGTGAAGACGGCTTTGAACTAAGGCTGTAACTTAAGTTTTTTTTCATTATCTGTTGCATGAATCTCCTAATTATTATTATCTTATTCATTTATTTTTTTTAAGATTATATTTATTGAGAGATGAGGATCATGGTCACGACAAGGGCGTGGCAGATATACCTCTTTTCATATACATCCTCTTTCCAACTTATTCCCTAACTAACACAGAACACATTCTCCGCACTTTAAAAGGGAAATATACACCAGTCAGCCAAAACATTAAAACCACTGAATTGTGAAGTGAACAACATTGATCATTTTGTTTCAGTGCATTGTTCTGCTGGGAAACCTTGGGTTCTGGCATTCATGTGGATGCTACTTGACGTGCTCCACCCACCCAAACACTATTACAGACCACGTACCCCCCCTCATGACAAGAGCACTCCCCGATGACAGTGCCCCCCAACAGTCCTAATGTTCTGCTGGGAAACCTTTGGTCCTGGCATTCATGTGGATGCTGCTTGACATGCAGCCACCACCCAAACACCGCTGCAGACCAACTACACATCTTCATGGCACTAACTGATGGCAGTGCCCCTCCCTAGTAAAACAGTGTGCCCTGCCACACCTTAAAATTGCTCAGGAACAGCCCAAGGAATGTGACAAAGAGCTCATGGATTCCCCAAATTCCCCAGCTCCCAATCTGATCACGCATCTGTGGGACATGCCAGTACCCCACCTTACAACTGACAGGTCTCAAAGGATCTGCCACCAACACCACCACAGTAGGATACCCCCAGAGGTCCTGTGTCCATGCCTCAACATGTCAGAGCCAAGTCCAAACCAAGGAGGCCCAACCGTGGATCAGGGGTACCTCTGGGGTACCGGCATGTCCCACAGAAGCTCTATCAGATTGGGATGTGGCTAATTTAGAGGCCAGCTTGACCCCTTAAGCTTTCTGCGGGGACATTCCTGAGCAGTTTTTGTGGTGTGACATGGTGCATTGTCCTGCTGGGGGGGGGGCACTGCCATCGACCAGTGCCGTTGCCACGAAAGGGTTTATTTGGTCTGTAACAGTGTTTGAGTGACTGGAGCACATCAAGTGGCATCCACATGAATGCCGGTATCCAAGGTTTCCCAGCAGAACATTGTATTGTAACAATTAGGCTGATTGGTGTATATACACACATACACATGCACACACGTCACATAAGTCAAAGAATCAGTCAAACAATATGAGAAAAAAAAAGATAAGGGTTCACAGCATCACAGTTCTCAGGGCTCCTAATTATTTTATCAAAAACTGATTCATCCTTTGGCTTATAAAGAAAATAATTTTTAAAAAACCAATACCCAAAGCCAAAGCTGACATCTAACCAACTGTCCAAAAAAAGGGTATACAGTTTATGATCATAAAATACTTGGATAACCAACAATCAAATATTTATCTATCATATATTTTGCTTACTCTTTGCTTTAAAATGTGCACACAATTATCAGCGTTTAAATAATAAAAAAATCATTATGTTAACTGTTTCATAATTCCAGATAATATTATTTGACTTTATATCAGTGAATAGTTATACTGATAATTTCACTCTAAAGTGCCTATAGTGCAGAAATAACTTTAAAAGAATTATGGAGGAGTTACGGCTCTCATATTTCATGAGTCACGGTTGACCTGCAGGTTGAATAACACCTGATAAACTTCCCCCTCGCGAGGAGCTGCAGCCTGCAGTGACTTAATTAGTGTCCCAGCTGTGCAGCGCCTCGTGCCACCTCACCTGACCGTTAATTAACTGCGCACGGCTAGCTGCGGCTAAACTAGCTAACCTGTCCCCGTCTACAAACACCGGGTCGTCAATGTTAATAGCCGAGTTTTAAATTCTTAAATTGTCTCTGAGGAGCTGAGCAGCAAGGGGAGCGGCACCTCACAGGAAAGATTATGAGCTTTAAATACTCACAGGAAGTTTCAAAAGTCCTTCAAAGTTTAGGAAATGACACAGAAGTTGAGTAAAGTGTGTTTGGCCGACAGGTGGAAATGGCCAATAAACCAATAAAACAATTAAACATGAGCCTGAATGTTCTTACCAAAGTCTCCAGCTAAGTCACAGTCTTCTTCCATTGCGACACTCAGAAGCAATAACTGAACTAATAATCAATTAAGCAACACAGGGTCGTGAGGCGAATTGCTCCTGGACTGGAGGCTAATGAGGCTGATTGATTGATTAGCTCCTTCAGCGGTGTGACGGACAACTATCGCGTGAAGGGTGAAACACAGCCAGCCAATCAGAGACCATTTGTGTTCTGTTACTCTTACTTAAAGGATCTGAGTACTTCCACTGTCAGTATTCACAGAACATATGGTGCTCAGAAGTGCTTCTTAATGATTTCTTTATACCTTCTGCTGTATCACTATAATGTATAATATAATGATATTAACTCTATTGGGACTCGTGTAATATCTCAGTGAAATTGGCTATCATTATCACAGGTTTTTTTGTGAGATTGGGAATAAAAATCCATGAAGCCTATAATTAAAAATAATCATACCTCTGCAAATCATATCACCATAAAATTACACTGTAGGTTAATAAAAGACTAGATTATTATGAAACCTGAGTCCTTAAACACGTTATAATGTGTTTCACTGCAGGTTGACTCAACTGTTAAACACCAAGATATTTTATCCAGTCTACTTACATCCCCCCTTTGTGCATCTTTTTGTGTTGCTGTGTCCCTTTATAGTCATTTTATGACTCTTGAGGTCATTTAGTGTCTTTATAAGGTATTTTTTCTTCTCTCTAAGGCGATTTTGTGTCTCTTTGAATTAATTTTGCGTCGTTTTTGGTTTTGTCTGTCTGTCTTCATTTTGAGTATCTTTCACGTTGTTTTGTGTCTCTTTATAGTCGTTTTGTGTTCATTTGTGGCAATTTTGAGCCCTTTTGAGGCAATTTGGTGTCATTTTTTGGTTGTTTTGTGTATCTTTGAGGTCATTTTGTGTCACTGTGTGGTATTTTTTGGCCTTTTGGGTCATTTTGTGTCCCTCTGTAGTAATTTTGTGTTTTTGTTGAGGTCATTTTGTGCCTGTTTGAAGTCATTTTGTATCTCTTGGAGTTAATTTTGTGTCTTTTTTGGTTGTTTTGTCTCTCTTTGTATTCAATTTAAGCATCCTTGAGGTTGTTTAGTGTCTCTTCATAATAGTTTTGTGTTAATATTGTGACAATTTTGTGTCTTTTTTGGTTGTTCTATGTATCTTTTAAGTCATGTTGTGTCACCGTGAGGTAATTTTTGGCTTATATTGGTCATTTTGTGTCTTTATGAAGTCATTTTGTGCCTTATTATGGTATTTTTTGTCTCTCTGAGGCAATTTAGTATCTGTTGGAGTTAAGTTTGTGTCTTTTTGGTTGTTTTGCCTCTCTTTGTATTCATTTTAAGTATCCTTGATATTGTTTAGTGTCTGTTTATAGTAGTTTTGTGTTAATTTGTGGCAATTTTGTGTCTATTTTTGGTTGTTTTGTGTATCTTTTGTGTCACCTTGAGGTAATTTTTGGCTTATATTCGTCATTTTGTGCCTAATTGAGGCCATTTTGTGTCTCCTTGTGGTCGTTCTGTGTCTCCTCCTGCTTGCTGAGTCTCTTCCTGTGTTGGTGTTAATTTTTGCAGGTGAAGGCCAGGGGGCCTCTGACACTTTGGCCCCCTGGGCTTCTGCCCGGAAGACCTGTTCAGTAATCCATCCATGCTTGAGGAAACGTAATGCTGATCCTTTGAGCTTCTTATTTCGCAAAGGCCAACATCAGGCAAACTAAAATTCTGTGAAAATAAAATAGACATATGACAGCTTGATATCTATTATTCAGGCCTATACAGTTTGCATGTCAGTTTTGAAAATGTCAAGTTACAATCTGGTTTTCTTGTGTCAGTTGTTCCACTGTTACCCACCAGATGGGGTACTGACTGGACCACAGGCGCTTCAGCCTTCTTCTGTCTACCCCAGCTCTACTATTCAGCTTGTACTCCTCTGTTCTACCCCTCCCAAACAGAAAAAGGCTCACATAACACCCCCTCATCCTTTGTGAGAGGCACATTTCCATATCAGCAGCCCACTACTCAAGGCCAGGACAGCTTGTTGTCTTCTATGGATCCAGGGAAAGGCCATCTGCAGATTACCCAGTACTCCTCCACATCAGGTGACCTTGGTTTTATCTGGTTTGATGCAAATGACATAAACTAAAGCCCCAGTAAGAATATTTTTCCTTTCCTATGTGCTCACAAATCCCCACAGACAGTTTATCTAATCAGTTCATAAGTACATTTTTATATAATGACTGAAGAATAATAACATCTCCAGCTATTCCTCCCATGAGGGTCTACTGGGTTCAGCAAGTGTAAATAGGCTGCTAAGAAGCTGTGATCACATATAGAAGTACAGCAGCTCTGTCAGGCATACAGGGTTGCGTGTAATGTTACTGGGTCACAAATGGTATGAAGCCCTAGATAATGCTGGTGTGTGATAACACCAGAGTGAGACTTCGTGTCTGCATGTGAATTCTTGAATGTATGTTACTAAAATATATTCTCATTCTGAGCAGCCGTGCACTTTTTTATCCTCCCTTTCAAGTGCTTCACTGCTGAGTCCTGAGTGATGAACAAATCCTGGGCCTCAAGTTTGAGTTCAATCCAGCACCAGGGGGGAGTTGAGTCAAAGCCAAGACTCAGGATCGAAATGGTCAGTTCACCCAAATTACAAAACACAGTTTTTCACCCACACAGTGGTATCTAGCGATGTAAACTGTTTTGTTTTTTTGCTCAGGTTTTGAGATATCTGTCTCTGAGTTGTATTCCTCCACCCAAGCGATGTGGAAACAAATGGAATTTCATTTGTAACACTCACAGCATTGAAAAATCACATTTAAATAATTCAACAGTAGTGTGTCTTTCCAGCAACAATGTCCTGGTTACTTCGGTTTAATCCAAGAACCACAGTGACAACGGTTTTCACTAGAGCAACAGTACTTTTACCAAGAGGAGTTGTAATGCTGAAAGCCTTTTCTCTGGATCAGCAAAAGTAACCTGGACAACATACACTGATCAGCCAAAACATTAAAACCACTGGCAGGTGAAGTGAATAACATTGATCATCTTGTCACAATGCAATGTTCTGCTGGGAAACCTTGGGTCCTGGCATTCATATGGATGCCACTTGACGCACTCCACCCACTCAAACTCTGTTGCAGACCAAGTACACCCCCCTGATGGCAATGCTAGTCCCTGTTGGCAGAGCCCCCCCCCAGCAGGACATTGTGCTGTGCCACACCACAAAAACTGCTCGAGGAACGTGACAAAGAGCTCAAGGCATCGACCTGGCTTCCAAATTCCCCAGATCCCAATCTGATTGAGGATTTGTGGGACGTGCTGCCACTCCAGAGGTACCCCCGAATTATGGTGGGCCTCCTTAGATAGGACATGGCTTTGACCTGTCAAGGCATGGACAGAGGACCTCTTGGAGTATCCTATGGTGGTAGTATTGCTGTGGCAGATCCTTTGAGACCTGTAGGTTGTCAGGTGGGGTACTGGCATGTCCCATGGATGCTTGATCAGACTGGGATCTGGGGAATTTGGGGAATCCATGAGTTCTTTGTCGCATTTGGCTGTTCCTGAGCAATTTTAAAGGTGTTGCAGGGCACACTGTTGTACTGGGGAGGGGCACTGCCATCAGTTAATGCTGTTGCCATGAGGATGTGTAGTTTGTCTGCAACGGTGTTTGGGTGGCGGCTGCATGTCAAGCGGCATCCACATGAACGCCAGGACCAAAGGTTTCCCAGCAGAACAATGTGATTGTAACGAGATGTTATTTACTTCACCTGCCAGTGGTTTTAGTGTTGTGGCTGATCGGTATACCTAGAAAGAGATGTTGCTGTTTTTAAAATGTCATGATTGCTGTGGGCATCACTAAATGTATTATAATAGAAGCAGAAATATCAGAGACAGAATCGGGCAATTAAAATTCAACCTATATGCATGGCTACATACCACTAGAGGTTTAGTGAGAAATGTGTTTATTTACATCAATAAAATCATGTTAATCTATGCAGACATTGTACAAACTGCAGCTTTAATTCAAGGCTGGAGAGAGCACTACTCATAAGGTCAAATCAATGGTATTTAATTTAAATATCACACAAGTAAAGTCTGATCGAGTTGTGCTGAAAATTCCAAGGTAAAGCACATAAGCAGCTCTTCTGAAAACTGCTCTACATAGCAGGTACATTTGGTAACAGTAAAAATGCCAACAGGGGATACTTACAATATTTTGATTTAATTTAATGCCTCTCCAAATTCTCTGTTGCTCTTTGACATCGTTCCATTTTTATTTTACAGGAAAGCTTTTTGTCCACCGTCTGACTAAAAAGAGCTTCCTAAAACTGAATATTACTGTGGTTTATTATGTAATGTATTATGTAAAGTCCTTCAAACCATTCACCCATTATCTATACCTGCCTATCATTTAGCAGGGTCGCAAGGGGCTGAAACCTGTCGCGCTAACATTCAGGAGGTGGGGTACAATCTGGACGACTCATAATTATATTAATGAACAAAGGTGAATTACTTTGACCCCTAGAGACTCCCAAAATTCCCCGGTTCACTGGGTGTTAATTGGTTTTAGTAATTCAATTGGTGCCGCATTTGTTAAGGAATTAACACCACTTAAAGTACAATATCAACTTAAGTGGGGCTGCTATTGTCGTCTAATCTTTTAGCCTTGTGTCAAAATCAATATTATTTCAGTTTATTTGGAGCCTACATGATGCTAAAGGACACATACATCTATGTATGGACGAGAGGCTTGTGCTCGTGAGATGTAAACAGTAATGGTGTCCTCCTCACCTGAGTGGTAACTTTTTTTTTTACCTTTTGAGCACCACAAGCCGAGTACCATCTAGTTCTTTTGTATTCAAGAGAAGGCAGACATCTCTACAACCAATACCTCCAACAATCTCCAAACAATCTAGATTTATTAACAACACTATGTATTTTTGATTTGGGGTGACCTGTCTCTATGAATCGTTCTACATTTTGCAAAATGCTGAGAATGAGATATGAAGATTGATACCAGCTAAGGCCATCAGCCAGTTAGCTTAGCTTAGCATAAAGACTGGAAACAGTGGGAAACAGCTAGCCTGGCTCTGATGTCTTGATTGTTCCACTTAAAAAAATAAAGACAAGAAAGGACAGATTTACCCAACCAGGTTTTTTATTTGGAACAGAGTGGCAGATTAGTGACAGGGCGGTGGCGTGGAGGATCCGCCTCCTCTCGCTCACTCAGCCAATGACAGAAACTCAGCCTTAAAAAAATGCAAATGTATAAAAACAGGAATGGGAACAGCAAACATAGAGTAGTGTAGCCTCCGTTGGGCTTCTCACCCACACACACACACATACTGGACACAAACTAACACACACACATGCACACCTACACTCACACACGTACAAATTAACCCTCTGTCACACACACACGCGTCTTATTTGGCTACGCAGGCTTAGATGGGTACAAACACACGTTTACACTTTGACAGTCACTTTAAAAAAGACAGTACGTGTTAAGATCATTCCTGCCTGTGAGAAAGTGGCGTGTTGTCTGTCCGTCTGTCCTGCGGCAGAGAGACAGACAGGCAGACAGTCAGACAGTGAAAAGACACAGTCAGTGTGTGTGAAAGCCACTGTGAGGGACCAGCTGCCCCTCATTCAGCAGTGAACAGACGAAACACACGCAGACGCGCACGCACACACACACACACACACACACATACACACGTCGACAGGCTAGTCAGTGTACACAAGAGTCTGCTGTGAAATACCAAGGTGAAGCACCCAACCATACACACACATACACACAGGTGGCGCGTTTTGATGAGGTGTAGACACACACGTATTCTCACACTGGCGAGGGGGCAGGCGACATACACACGCAGGAGTGGAAGAAGTGTGTTACCTGTCTGTGGAAGAGCGTGAGAACTGCTGGAGTAGGTAAACACACACTCGACCACAGTACATTCCAACTTTAACTCACCCCTCTTCTCTTTCAAACACACAAAAACACACACACAGGCATCCACACACACCCAGACTAGTATAGTTTTGACTCCCATGCATTTTTGTTCTACAGTACTGAGTATAATAGAAGCTACTAGCCCAGTCGCACTGGTGTGGTTATTGTTACAATCTCTTAGATAGAAGCACAGCCCTCCTGTCTCCTCACATTCCCCTTCCCAAACCGAACCCCTTTCCTCCCATCGTCCCCTCCCCAAAAAGAGCCCAACAGCAGCTTAAAGTTGAGCGCACAAACACTAATTCAGTCTGCTTCTGCTCATAATCAAAGCTTTAACAACAAAAGTTCTGATCTTGACTGAATTAGCGCATGTGGGATCAACTTCCTGCCCGGATTCACACTTGTCATTAAAGCCCCTCACTCTTCCCAGAGGCCCCTCCCATCCCCAAACAGAGAGCCAATGATGGACGAAAAAGAAAGTGAGGCATGCAAAAGGTGTGTGTGGGTGAGGGGGGGTATCAGAATGACGCGATGACTGGACACGTAGTTGTGCTTTTACACAAACAGACCAAACTCTAAACCAACCAGCAACTGATCGATAACTAATCAATAACATATTGAAACCACCCGCTCTTGCTCGTATCACAAGTGATGACTATCACAGTGACGATGAGGATGATGATGATGGGTTTGATATGTGTTTGAATGATATGATTTACAGTATACTTAAAGTCTGTGTGGTGTATTTCAATGCGCAGCAAGTTACATGTCTGCACTTGCGTGTGTATGTGTGTGCGTGTAAGTGTGTGTAAGTGTGTGTGCATGTGGCTGACGAGAGCACAGCTCATCTAAAGTGATGACGGATGTGATGAATAAAAACTCTTCATGATCATGCAGATGGTTAGTGATGCCAGAAAGGATACGCTGATATTTACATATAAACTTTTTTTTTTAAACTGCTAAATACACATCCTCCTGTTTAAGTTTTATTATTATTATTATTATTATTATTACGGTATTATTATTATTATTCACCATCCAGCCTGAAACATTGATATATTATTGGTTATTATTACTATCTGTAACTAGTCTTTGTACAGCTTAGAGGAGCAGATTGGCCGCGTGAGCGAGCCTCTGTGCGACCAGCCCAATGTTTCCACAGCGGCTCCTCAACATTGGGAAACACACCGAGGGTTGAGCGCTGTTTTCTGGTTGGCCGAGCACAGAGAGAGAGGTCAGAGCCACCTTCCAGCAGATACAAGTGTGTGCATGTGCATGTGTTGTAAGCGTGTGTTCATGTGGCTGTATGGATGTGCGTATGCGTCTTTGAGCACCAGAGGGACGGAAGGCACAAAAGAGACCTTTCCTCTCACCTTTGACCCTGGGCTCTGTGCAGCCAACCAGACGCTCTGTGTGTTTTTTGGGGGGTGAGGGGCGAGAGTCGAGCCCATTTTCTTTTGTGTCTCGTTTAGCTCGCCTCGCCCCTCTCCTCTTTCTTTTTAGCCTTTTTCGTTTGCTCCATAAAAACAGAGGAGGAACTCTTTCTTTGTGCTGGAAAACACAGGTTAAGAGCTTGTGTTTTGTTTTGTTTTTTTTTCTTACAAAATAATCATATCATTACATACAGAACAAGAGAATCTGTAGAATATTAATAACAACATTTACTTTAAAAACATCTGGTGTGTATGTGTTATTTTTTCAGAATATATTTGGATTTTTTTTTCTTTTTTTGTCCTCTTTTTTCTGGTTTTCATTGAAAAGAAAGTTCCAAGTCCGCAGAGAGAGAGGCGCTCTCAAGTGTTTCGGAGACGAGAGGAGAGAGGGATGAGGAGAGGCGAGCAGATGAGGGGGAGGCGATGAAGAAGAAGAGGAGGAGGAGGAGGAAGAGGACGGGGGCTTAGAGTATCTTTCTCTCTTCTCTCTCTCGCTCTTTCTCTCTCCCTTGGTATGTGGTGCGTCTCTCTGGCATACAGGTGTTATGCGTAAAACTCCTCCTGCTTGTCTGGTTTCTGGTAGGTGACGGTTGCCTGTTTGGGTTCCTCCAGTGTGTAGCTGCCCTCGTCCTTCTTCTTCATCCTGTACACCAGCAACATCACCAGGAAGGCGGCAAACAAGGCGCCCACGACTCCTCCCACTATCACCGCTGGGGGAAGACACAAAGAGAGGGTGGATATCTTAAAAACATTGCAGAACATAACAGATCCTGAAACACTCAAAAATGCACATGAACAAACAGTGAAATGCCATCAGAGCCATCCTGCAGCAGACTACATCACTACAAACACGCGCTGCATCAAACACACGTAGTCTGAAAGCAGAGCAAAGCTACCACAGCATCACTATCACCTAGCTGCTAAGTGAAGACTGATGAGCCTGAATGTGCCAACATACGTTCTGTGTTGCCAACAGCTTTGTGCTAAATTGCAGCCCTGCAGTGCAACACAGTAGTTTAGCCCGATGGGGCTGGTGTAACCAATCCGCAGCAGCTGCATTTCACCACCTTCTCCTGCACACAGCCCTAATGAACTCTTGCTGCGTGTGATAGATTAATGCATGGTTATCAAATGGGAACTTTCCCTCGTTAAACTAATTGGTATTGATGCCAAAACGGAGAACAAACTGTTTATTTTCCAAAATGCTCGAGGAACACTTTGTTTTCTTTCATTGTGTGGGAGGTGTTTACTTTGTTTCTTCCATTACTGCCAATATCAGAGCACACAGGCTGGGGCATTTAGAATAATGCAACTTTTCACCATGCACTGTCACTGCAGAAGCATTCACCACTCTTGACTTTTCACACAGTTTCTTGTAATTAAATCTAATAAAAAATGAAATTTATTTTATTTTTTTGTGTCAGATCGTGCCGTTTTTGTGTTACACTGTGCATAAATATGCACTTTTACCATCCCCAATTTTACTGTTGGAGACAATAGTGATACTGAACATGAGAGATAGTAAGTGCACCCGTTTGAGTGCACCATTTACACTTTTAATAAAAAATATATTAACTACTTTTCCTTGAATCCATAATAAAAAAGCCTCATAGCACAGCTGTAAAGACTTCCATCCATCCAGGTCAGTTTTAACCTAACCTGCATGTCTTTGGAATGACAGAGGAAGCTGGAGAGCTCAGAGAAAATCAATTCTAACATGGGAAGAGCACGCAAACTCCAGACAAAGATGCCCAAACCAGCTTGCAGGTTCGACCACTGCACCAACCTGCCTCCTGCTGTATAAATGTAGTCTTGTAAAAGTAGCTGTGTGCAACATTCAGAGCATATCTATGATCCGAAGTCTGAACCGGAGTTGTCTACACACGGCTCTCAATATGGAGGTGGCTGAGCTGGCAGCTAGCAGCTAACAATGCTAACAGTGCTGACAAATGCAGCAGTGCTGACAGAGCTGACGTGGTGGGGAACTGTAGGGTGGACATTAGAGCTCAGTTATCCTCCCTTTACGTATGAAAGTAGATCTGTTCATTTCAAATGTTGAGTATAATGAGCCCTTAAGCTTCTGCAACGCCGCCGTTCCGAAACCGTTGGTCAGGACAGTGTTATCAGCAGTAACAGCCATATGCGAGTAGTAAATAGCAGCTGTGATTAGCTAGCCAGAGGGATACACACACAGGCATTCACATGCACTATCATGTATAGGCGGCTGGACCGTCTACTGCAACAAAGAACAAAGAAGCTTGGATAACAACATACAAGGAGGATGTGTGACGTCATTCTCTGTTCAGGACGCCATTACTCTTCTATATCCTTACATAAAATATAGTCGTTTGCTGTATTATTAATGTTTTGAATGTCAGACACAGACATTTTAAGCCTGATTAAAATGCAGACTCTACAATTGCAGATTTTCACCTTTATGTACAAACAAACTTTGTCATAATTTTGGCAAAAAGTCTTCTGAATCAGTGTGAAACGTCAAAGGTGGTAAATACAAATTACTGGAAATCTCATATCTCGTATTCTTTAACATGCTAGTCTCATATATATAAGTAAATACAGTGCTTATACATGAACGTGTGAGTCTGACATGTGCAGTTGGTGATTTGGCTCTATCACACACAGTCTAGTCTACAGTCTGTTGCCTCCTGCTCTTTACCAATGACCAGGAAATCAGCGAAAACCACCGCCAGCAGTCCACCAATCAGAACAGCTGAAGGAGAGACAGAGAGCCAGTCAGGTCAGGCAAGTTGGCTGCTCCCTCACTTTCTACAACAGCTCTTTGGGATGACGAGAGGGGGGCACTTGAAAAGAGACTGGATTTACCCAGAGGGAAAATGATGGGAAAAAGAGGGGAGAAAGGAGGGCTTGGATAACCCAAGAAGAGGATTGCTTGTTCTCACCGGGTCAAACGGGGCTAAGTAGCACATTCACTTATCGTGATGAATCTGCACTACATGAATGCGAGGTAATGCCAGTTTATCTTAGCAGCTCCCAGAAAGCAGGGAAAGAATACAGGAGGCAACGGGGAAATGTAATCTGTTGATCTAAGAGGTGGCTACCGAGTGGTTCATTTGACAGGAAGGCAGAATGACAGACACAGAGCTGGATGACAAGGACAAATGCATATAAAAACATTGTGAACTTAAACTTTGCTGACAGATGTTCCTACCTATTAAGACTTCTTTTCTCTCCAGGATGTTCTTCTGTGGCAGCTGGGCAGCAGAGCTTCCTCCATCCACCGTGTTACTGATCAGATCAGGATCCACTGGCATTATACCTCGACCAAGGTCATTACGCCGATCATCACGGATCTCGAAATCTCCACTCGGCCCTGCTGCTCCTGCCTCGTTGTTACCCTCCTTTGACAGAGAGAGCAAAGTGAGACTAATGACAGGAAATTTACATTTGATGTAATCACATTTGTTCCATGGAGCTGCTACACTCAAACTTATCCAAACTGAGACAAACAGAGAACTTTCCATGGTGCACATTTTGCTTTCGAAACAATGAGCCTCTGTATGTTCTGATCGATGGAAAGCTGCATATTGTCCAACCCATATACACACTTCATAAAATTTGGCAGCTTAATTACAATGTGGAAAACCAGACAAATCTAAATGCATCATGGTTTAATGCAGGACGGCTGCAAATAAACAGGGGCACACCAATCAGAGAAATGACTCTGGTCTGTAAACAATTAAGCTGTCAGCGTTGGGTTGGGTATTAAACCCAAAGACTGTATAAAATAATGGACGCAGCCACTGTGACGTCACCCACTGGTTTGTGGACTCCCGTCTTGAAGCCTCGAATTTGCCTTTTTAGACAGTTGCCAGTTTGGATTTTTGGAGCCAGACGTGATGAGATGTAAACTAATCCTAATTCTAGCTGGTAGCTTGGCCAGCACGGTGCATTTACAGTCCATGGTTTAGTGTGATAATGCTTATGCTAATTTTGCTAGCAAAACAACCATTAAAACCATTCTAACAAATATAGGACAAGCTGAACATCTCAAGACTTTTTAGGCGACCAAAATGTTACAATTAACTTTCATGAGCTGAAAACACTGAAATAGCGACAGCTTCAAGATTTATGAAAATATTGACCTTTTTGTGAAAAATGTCATCAAACACCTGAATAACATGTGCATATGTTTTGGTGATTTACATCACTGTGTAACTACTGGATTGTGATTTTCAATACTTTGTCACAGGTAAGGACACTTATCGAGTCTAACGCCATGATGGCTCTTTTCGGCATCCCTCAGTTGCCTTTGCCGAGGCAACTGCAGATCTACAAGCAGATCTTGTAGCTTTTGTAACATTCCTGGCTCGGCGTCCAATACTAATGAGATGGAAGTCTCCGACACAGCCTTCCCACACTTAACGATAAAACAAATTTGTAATTTACAGCTTGATATAATCCGATATACATTGAAAGGCTCTTTCAGGAAATGTAAAAAGATACAAGGGCTCCTCTTTGACCACAAAGAGAAAATTGCCATCCCAGCTATCTCCAAATAAGATCCCATTTCCTCGTATCTACTTTATATTATCTTTATTTTTACTCTGACTTTAAGGGCAGGATTATTATGTTTACTGTAATGAGTGAAATATGACCAAGCTGACTGCTGCTGTGTTTTCTGTGTAGTTTCTAGGTACTGTATGTTTTGGCTCTTTCTGCTACACTACTATTATATTACAATGTCACCCACAAATATTTATATACCGTTATTGTCAATTTGTGTGCAACAATCAGTGAACAAAATTTAGGACAAAAAGACAGCTATGGCTATACTCTGTGATCTGGCTGTGGTAGCGTCTTGTCAACAGACGGTACCAACCTGTCACCCAGAGTTGCTAAGCTCTTCAATATGCTGAACTTTAAGCCTTAATAAAATGTGAAGTGTGACTCATATAAAAATAAACCCCCAATATAGTTGTCATGAAGGGGGAAGTAAGCTGTTGTGGCCAAAACCATTTCTTGCACCAGGCCGTAAAGACGTATATTTCTGGTGTAAAGTTGGGGGACTATAGGGATTGACTCACTTTTGGAGCCAGCCTCAAGTGGCCATTAGAGGAACTGCAGTTTTTGGCACTTGTGTATTGGCTTCATTTTTCAGCCTCGAAGTTTTGCTTGATCAAACCTCACATAGTTTTTGACACTCACCTAAATGAGTCCATTAACACAGTGTGTCAAAAATGCTTGTATGTAAATCATTGCTCAGATATGTGACCTTATTCACTTTTTCTTTGGTCAGATATTTAAATCATTGTTTTAATCATCAATAGCGAAAGTATAGTGTGGATTTATGCGCTGCTGGTTTTGGTGTTTCATGGGATTTATGACCATGAAAAATACTACCTCCTCCCTGCTTGTTGTTTGGGTGATACGGTCAGACCTTGACACCAAGTATGAAGTTTTATAACCAAGTTCAGGAACAAAGACAAAGACACCTCAATCTCATCCATTTCTGCACTATAAGTATTTAAGCACATCTTATCTGTTTCCCTCATCCCTTCATCACACACCCCTCATCCCTTCATACCACATCCCTTAACCCTCTTCCAAAATCCTTCAGTCCTCATCTCTTCATCCCACATCCCTCAACCTCATCCCAAATACCTCAGTCCTCATCCCTTTATCCCAAATTCCTCGCTCCCAAATACCTCAGTCCTTATCCCTTCATCCCACATCCCTAAACCCTCATCCCTCAACCCTCATCCCAAATACCTTGAGCCCTCATCCCTTCATGCCATATCACTCAATCCTCATCTCTTCATCCCACATCCCTAAACCCTCATCCCAAATCCCACATCCCGTTATGCCACATCACTCAACCCTCATCCCAAATCCCTTGAACCTCATCCCTTTGTTTGTTAGTGAAATAAACACTCTACATTAACACCTCCCTGCCAGTCTCACCTGTGTTGATGTAGGCTGCTGTGCGCGGGTCGTTCTCTCTGTCTGCACCGCCTGAGTGGCTGTCGTCATGGGAACCCTGGGCTTGAAGGGGACCCTGGTCTTGACAGTGGTTGCGGCAGTGGTGGTGGTAGGTGCAGCTGTCGTGGGCTCAGGGGTGGTCTCTGCTGTGGTGGACGTGTCTTCCTCTGTGGTGGTGTCCATGTCGAAGCCCGGGAAAAACGCAGTGGGTTCCGGTGACAGGTAGACGTCCTCTTCTTCTTCAGTGGTGCTCAGGTCATCTGAACCAGCAGAGGGCACTGCGCTTTCTGCAGAGCTGATTGCTGGGTTGGTGGTCACCATGGGGATGGCAGCGGGAGATCGTGGGGCGGCGGTGGTCTGCGCGGCGGCGGCCCTGATTCGCTCCAGCTCTCTCTCTCTTTCAAGCTCACGCTCTCTCTGCCTTTCTCTCTCCTTCTCTCGTTCTCTCTCACGTTCCCTCTCTCGCTCGCGCTCTCTCTCCCTCTCCCTCTCTCTCTCCATCTCTCGGACCCGCTCCCTCTCTCTTTCCCTCTCCCGCTCCCTCTCCAGCTGTCTCTCCCTCTCCTTCTCCCTCTCCAGCTCCCTCTGACGCTCCTGCTCTTTATCCCTCTCCCTCTCCAACTCCCTCTCCCTCTCAAGCTCCCTCTCTCTTTCCCAGAATGCACCACTCTCTCCATCGGCCTCAGTGGGCAGTGGGGTGGTGGTGGCGTCCTCTGGGTTGGGGCTGGGCTCGGCTGCAGGTGAGGCGGAGGGGGCGGGGCTGGTGGCCTGGGTGGTGGAGAGGAGGAGGGGCTCTTCTGTCGTGAAGGACACGCCCGCCGATGTCGGCCTCACACTGACCTCAGGAACTGCAGAGGAGAAGAGACGATTTTGGAATAAAAAATGACTTGATTAAAAAAACAACAAGCAGAGGAGTCCAAAAAATTAAAAATGCACACATCCCCATTCATCACACATGCCCACAAACTCCAACCGCCCTCACGAACAGTAAATTAGAAACTGAGACTATGTTTGAAATCAATTCCTCGGACACCCATTCGCTTCTCCCTTTATAACAAACACTCAATAATTTACTCTCTACCGAGTTGTAAATCAAGATTTCAGACACTCATAAGTCTCCTTCACTTTGCATCGTTACTAACAGGTGCAGTGTTGCACGACTTTTTATTTTTGGATCTATAAAATGTGGCGCGTTGCACTGTGGGACTGTTAACAGAGAGTAGGGTACACACCATGGACACATGTCATGCATATATTTCACAGTCACACTGTTAATATAAAGTGATCTTTTATAGACTCTTTTGGGAGTATGTTTTGCATCAGATAGGAAATTTGATGGTTAAGAGATGGGGACATGAAACACCATGTAGACCACTACCCTTCCTTGTCATCCTGTTTTGGATTTCTATCTGCACTACGCCTGTGTTTTTCCTATCTGAAAATGGAGCTTGTGAAAATAGCTCTCCATGATGGATAAATCCAAAAACACCTGCCTTGGGTTTAAGTGTGAAAGCAGAAAGGGGGGGGGGGGGGGGGGGGTTTGGAAACCAATGCTGTGAGCCTGGTTGAGGGCTGCGTGGTAGTAAAGTTAAAGGGGTCGTCAGACAGTTTGGTATTGTACTTCCACAAAGTCACAATGCACAAGTTAAAAAAGGTCAAAATATGTTAAGCAGAGTCCTGACTTTTAGCCACTTTAGTTAAGCTCCAAAATACGATGGAAACTACATTTTCCATAATGCTACTGATATCATACTTTCTTGAAAGCCTCCTTGCCTAAACACCAACATGTATTAAACTCAATGCCCCTTGAGGTCCTTGTTGACATCGCTATGACATTATTAGGGTTATTTTTTTAAGACTGTGTTGGGAAGATTATTATTTTATTTTATTTTTTTAAGATATTTTTTGGGGCTTTTTAGCCTTTAATGTATAGGAGAGACAAGTGTGAAGGGGGAGAGAGAGAGAGAGGGAGTGATATGCAGCAAAGGGCCACAGGCTGGAGTCGAACCCGGGCCGCTGCGGCAACAGCCATGTACATGGGGCGCCTGCTCTACCACTAAGCCACTGGCACCCCGGTAAGATTATTTTTAAAATGTAATGGGCTACAGATTTCTAGTAACCATTTTAAAAATCTAATAAGAAATGTAACTATTTTAATAACTTTATCAGAGTAATGTAACTTATTAGATTTGATTTTGCTTCATATAAATGTTTTAAAACTGGACAATAAAGTAAAAAAAAAATGTCCAGAAATAGGTTATGCCAAAAGAAGATATTCCTCCACGGTGAAAAGACGCAAAGAATAAACGTTGTATTGTACGTATATGTGCGGATGTAACCCCTTTGTAATCACCAACATTTTGATTTGTAACTGTAATTTTATTGCACACTTTTTCTCAGTAACTGTAACTGATTACAATAACATTTATTTTATAATTTAATTACATGTGACTAGTTACTCCTCAACACTGCAGACAACGTTATGGAAAGGATCCCTACAGAGATAGAGTAAAATCCTTTTTGTGTAACCAGAGACAGACCTGAAATCTCTATCGTCAAACCCACCAGACTCCATTTAAATAAATGGTAATTTTCTAATGTTAACACACACTTCATTCACAGTCAACACAAACAAAATAAAACTCACAGAAATCATCTTGGTTCGTCTTTCTGCTGTTACAACAATCATCAGCTCTGGTTTGGTTAAAATAAACCCTTTATTCACGCAGTTAGATGTGAAAATATGCCACCTCTATACACGCTAAAATTAGTATTTATTTACATGGAACCTGGAGTGCTTGGCGGTGGTGATTTCATGGCTGTTTCTGGTTTAACAAAAATGATCTTATTCTTTAACATAAGGTTTATCTTGGTAGGGATCCTTTCATTTATGTTGTCAGACACTTTTTTGAGGCAGGTGTTTGCCTTTTATTGACAGTACTGGTGAAGGTGGACAGGAGAGGTGTGAGAGAGAGAAAGAGGGAACGACATGCAGCAAAGGGACTCTGCTTACATGGGGCCCACACCCTACTAGGTGAGCTAGTGGCCGCCCCATTTTCAGACCCTCAGAGTAACAATCTGAGCCTGTTAGTGGCAAAAACGAGCACTTTATGTGGACAGAAATTGACAGCGCTCAGTTGCCCACAGGGATGACATTGCAGCCCGTTTCGTCTCGCTCGATACTCGACCAATTTCAAAAATTGCTGTTCCCATTACTCACTTAGACAGAAAAACATGGGAAAATAGGGGTCCAGGTTGAAATTCACAGAAGTTACCCTTACAGAGGACAGCTGTCTGTCGCCCTCTCCGTGATCACCCATTTTAAATGTTAATACAGCCAATCACACAGCCCAACTCTGTTTGTTTTGTCAAATGACTTCAGCATCATAAAGTAGTGATTTTATTGACGACTCAGTGCAGCAATCACAGCCGTAATCAAATCGCTATTTTCTGCTCGTTTAGCTGTCTGACAACACAAACAGAAATATATGTAAATGAGAGCAACAGTAAATTGTGAGTTCCGCTGTATTAAAACATGGAAAGCAGAACGGAGGTTTAACCAAGTGAGACCAGGCTGTCCCTTCCCTCACCAGATGTTGGCTGTGATGTGCGGTTTTGTTGTTGGCCGACTGAAGATGAAGAAGAACTGCTTTTCCTTGTGTTTTTGGGCATGTTAGAGTTTGAATTTATATGTGGATGACCCAAAAAAAGCTGGGCTGGGTGCAAGAAAAGAGCACCGTCGAAATGAGGTGGCTTTATGTGGACGTAGTTGGAAAGAGAAGAGAAGAGAAGAGAAGAGAAGAGAAGAGAAGAGAAGAGAAGAGAAGAGAAGAGAAGGTGCTGAACGATCCCTTTTCTTCTTAAATCTCATAATAGTATTATACTACCTTTCATTTTGTTATAGCAGCAAGGCTCCCTGGGTTGAAAGAGAAACAAATTGAATTTACAGGCACAAAGACATGAAGGCTGACAGAGGAGCTGGAGAGGATATCGAAATATGGATTTGAACAATGCAGCTTCTGTTAAACTTATCGGACCCCTCAAAATGCCACATTCTGACGCAGCGGCGACACAAAATGCACATCCGTCTGTTGTAAATGAGCTTTTCCTTTGGAATCAGACGGCTCTGTATCACGGTTTGAGATAAAGCAATTTGCCGGGCTGCTGTTTCAACCACAGGGGGTGCCTCTGCTGCACTGTCCTCCTCTGAATTGTAATTTATTTTGAGCGCGCTCGCCACTAGCGCAGCGCCTGAACTGAGGGCAGCCCTCAATGAGTCATGCTTAATAAGGAGAGCCGGGCTCAAGCTTCAACAGCCAGATCAGAAAATCAGTCTGAATTACACCAACGTGATTTACGTTAAGTAGGTAATTCCTACACACGCAGACGACCAACTCACTTAAACGCAGACAGACGCTCGCAGATAGGTACACACAACTGCCTAATCTGTGTGGACTGTAATCTGATTAGAGCAAATAAGATGTGGGGGAATTGAGCCCAGGTTGCTGTTTGTTTTCCAGGGTGTGTCTGTGTTTAAAAGTGCAATAAATCTGTATCAGAACCTGCCAGCCAAATGACGTGTTTGTATGGTGTGATAGTGTGTGCGTGGCCTCCCTGCATGTGAGTCTGGCGACCAGAACGACCATAACTCGAGGACACAGAGGAGGAGGAGGGGGGGGTCTTCAGGGTCAGCAGATTGAAACCCAGCAGCTGTCGAGTTTGAAAGAACCAGGGCGTGAGTGTGTAACAACACACACACACTTACAGCCAGAGCCAGAGCCTGAGTAGAGGTCCTCATCGTCGTAGAACTCGTCTCTCGTCGAGCCTTCATCATCGATAGACGGCGACCAAGTCTGTCCCTGAGGGAAACACAGAGATGATAGAGATTAGAGTTATTCATCATGAATGACGACCGAGCTGTTTGTCATTTCATTTAAATAGAGAAACCACTTTGGCAGATTACAGGCACACACAGACACGCACACAACCGCCTGAGAGGAGGCGCAGGGCGCATTATGGTGGACGGGGTAACATCTGTCTGTCTGTGGCTCCATGGAGGAGCATAGTTAATGAGTTGATCTAAAGCTGGGATTTTGGCAGAGGAACATCAAAGCCTTTAAGGAGAGAGGGGTTTCATTCAGTCTCTGCTTACGTGTCAGTTACAAATGATGCTCAGCCTGTAAAGTAGCAGAGGGTGAAGGCAGGTAACTTCTGAACTAAGGCTGCTACTCACAATTGGTTCATCAATTAAACTGTAAATCATTTTCTGTAGGATTGTCTGACTATAAAATGTTAGAAAATACAGAAAAATGTTCTTTTCACATTCCCCCAAGCTGAACGGTGATGTCTTCAAATGTCTTCTTTTGTCTGACCAACAGTGTAAAGCCCAAGTCTGTTATGATTCTCAGTCATCCAGGTCATGGTAATCATAGTGCTATATTGTAGACAACTGGACTTGCTTGCGTTTCTTGAAGAACACAAGCAAGTCCAGTTGCCTACAGTATAGCACTTATGATTATGAAGCCCAAGGATATTTAGTTTCCAATTATAGGAACCAGACAAAAGCAGCAAATCCTCACGTTTTAGAAGCTAGAACAAGCATTAGTCATATTTCCTCAATAATCTCAATCAGTTAATCAGCAGCTCTGTGAGGCCGTACACAGCAGTGTTGTCAATGCTTTTCCAGTGAAAGTATGTAGCAATTGATCTGAAAGTAGCTTATCTGCATATTGGTTGCATCATCGTGCATTAATAGAAGCATTAAAACTTTACTGAATTAGATTCAATACAAAGATCCTCAACAAAGCATTTGAATGATATGAGTGCTATGACGCTTATAATTTAGTGAACTACTTCCTCTTGCCTCTGATCCAGAGATCCAGAGCATCACCATAACCATAGAAATGAACTATGCTCACGTAGAAGTTAGTGTCGCCCTAGTCGACAAAGAAAGGCGACAAATGGGATTTTTTCACTGGATTTTGGATTGGAAAAGCTTATATGCAGTCTCCAGAAGTAAAAAGCTAACGTAAGGCTACAAACAAGCTACAACATAGATGCATGACTTGACGTCGCCCCCACAAAGAGCTTGTAAAGTGTTTCGCGATGACGTTCTGTAGTCTCATTTAGCCATTTGTTAGCAACTGCCTTTTTTAGACACATAAAAGCTTCAAAATTCATAAGTGGAGTATTTACTGATGTATTTTGTGTCATAAAACAAAATGTGAAAGTCTCTTAAGGTTGTGTTAACCACAGACCTTATTTCATTGACTTCAAGACCAGGGAACTAGGAGTGGTGAAATTATCACTCATTTAATTCCTGCACCGATCTGAGACGTTTTTCAGACGGATGTTTGGATATAGTATTGCTGCTGTTAAAAGCAGCGCCCCTTTACTCCCACTCATCAGGAGTTTAGCCTGTTTTCGGTTTTAGGTCACTGTGGAGGCACAGGAGAAGCGCAAGGTCTTTTTCATTCCAACTGACATACAAATGATCATTTTGTAGGTGAAGTATTCCTTTAAGTAATCTATGATCAGTAGTGTCTGTAAATCATTTCAGAACTATTCTGAACTCCTTGTGTGGACTCTGAGTGTGTTAAAATCACCACCTCCTCTGAATAACTACCTCTGTACGTTTGAGTTTTACAGCTGCACTCTGAGTGCTCTCTGCCTGTAACTACCTCTCATGGATCATTTCACAGCGTCCTCCCTGCTCATCACCGCACCTTAATCTAGGCCTATTTCATGTACGACTGTGAGGGGAGAAAGCGCGACCTCTGTCAGGGTCGGCTAAGAGAGATTAGTCATGGATTGTTCAGGAGTTGAACCTCTGAAGTGAGTGACCTCAGCCTACGGTCACTTTAAGGCTGATCCCTCCTCTCTCCTCATGCATCTCTTTCATCTCTCTCTGTGTTTCTCTTGACCTCAATCCCACATCCCCACGATGCTTAAACACACACTTTAGCACTCACCCATCACAGAGGGTCAACTAACACTGCTATCAGATGCATGCACTTAAGAGACACCGCCCGTGCTGCAGTGCAACTATACGTTTCATACTACAGCACATACCGCGCTATGTTTCATGACATCTTCCGAGGAATACTGTATCTGCACTGAGTCTACTTCAAGCATTTACAGGAAAATATTTCATATAGATACTCATTCTGTGTATTAAATATTTTTTCTACTTTTATTTTGTCATTGGCAGAATGTATTTAAGTACATTAACTACACAAGTAATACAATGTATTAAGATTTTACATACAGAATAAGAAGCACTGTTGCAAATTACACTACCGAATTGAAAATATATCTACCGATAAAATGTTTCTACGCACATTGTAGCATCTTAATAATTCAGTATAAAGATAAATAATGTTATAACAACCTGAAAGGGGCCAGTCTGCCCTCATCACTACGAGCGACCCCATTTTTCCTTACAAGCAGCCTGTTGTCTGTATAAAAATACTGATTAGATAATTCTGTACTTTTATTTAAGGAACATTTTAAATGCACAGGTTTGAAACTTGTATGTATTTGTACAGTGTGGAATTGCTACTTTTATTTAAGAAAAAGGAGCTGAATACTTCTCCCATTGCTGCATTTAGTGCTTAGATTCAGCTCAGTACACACTAAGTAGTACAATGCTGTGAAGCCAAGAACAAAGGGTTCAGCTTTGCTTCAGGTATTGGCAAACAGTCAGTCCACTGCTGAAAATGTGACCAAAACAAACTTATCTCCTCTGCAATCTTAAGCCCATCCTGGGGCCCGGAGAGCTGTATCTTTGCTAGCCTGTGTGATGCTAATACACACACACACACACACACACACACACACACACGGGCAGAGGCTCCTCCCCGGCTCCAGACAGAAGAAACCTGATGCCTTTAAAAGCCAATAAAAGCATAATGGAATCTAGAAACCCGAGCATCTTAGTCCATCACATCTCAGTATGAGGTGGAGCTGAAACGCTATATGTACCTCCTGAAAATGAAATTGACTTGAAGTTGTTTGGAGCCTCGACACACCGAGGATATGAGCTTCACAAAGCGGAAGGATGAGAGAGTGTGTGTGTGTCACGCTACCAGTGTAAATGTGTGTGCGAGGGCCTCGTGATCTGGAACCCAGAAAGTGCCGAAAAGTACTGAAAAGACGTTTCAGTGCAAGCATGGTGCGAATGTGTGTGTGTGTGTGTGTGTGTTGTATTCCAAGGATCGGTTTTACAATGAAGGCCGTTGCTATGGGCAACCCTTGCCTTTCACAGAAATTCCCATCTCCAAGTGAGAACCTACTAGACACACACATACATCGACACACTCACACACACGTATAAGAGCTCTAGCTACATAAGTGAAGGGGTTATGTAACGTCAAATAAACAACCCTAAAAACTAACATCAAAACAGTCTGCTCCTCCAGCCCCCCCATCTGTCCCTCCTCCTCCGCCTCCCTCTGGATCCAGAAACTCCGTGCCAGTATATCCCCGTCCTCGCCCCATTTTCCTTTCATCTTAAACTCCCGTTTCTTATCTTGAGGCTAACCCCCCCTTCCTCCTTAAGTTCAGTGTGACCCCAAAAAAAAACACATGCTTAAATAAACACACACCCCGCCCCCAAGGCAGCACCGGAGCCCACCCCAGGGGCCCCTTTTACAAGTCCCCTACACACACAACAACCTCCAGGACATAGCTGCAGAGGCTACTGTGCTGTTTGCCCATTTCTGTGTGTGTTTAAACGTGCATCATCTATATTTATCCCAACCTTTTAACAGTAATATGTAATCACCCTCTGTGTCTCGACATGTTTAATTTATGAGCCGATATTATAAGTGTGAATTCATGGTATGGCGGGCAGCAGTGCGTCACTGTGTGTAATTACAGCGTGTGTGTGTGTGTGTGTCTGAATGGGCATAATAACAGGTTTTGTTTGTGGTGCGTGTGTACATGCACACACCAATTCCCCTCAGACCTATCTGTGTGTGTGGGTGTGTGTTTTACGTGATTTCGGGGGAGTCGAATAGGGCCAGCTCTGCATTTTGCCTCTGTTTTCAGGAGCTATAAACAGCTGTACTTTCTGCCTGCGCCACATAGCTAACTAACCACAACGAGACACAACGAGCTCTCCTCCACCGCACGCATAACCCGGGGCCAGAAACGTCTGTACGTTGCCCTCAATTTCCCTCCACCACTGCATTTTGTTCCCGTTCGTTATAAAAAGAAACTGTAAGATGACAGCCATATTCCACTGGATCTGCGGATTGAATGCAATCCTGGTTTTTGGCAATGTATGAAGCACTGCCATTGTAAGACATGCAGTGCCAGTTGGAGTCATTTTAAAACAATCTGGGAGCGTTGGAATATATAATTATGTATACTTGTGTAAAAAGAGCTGGGGAGAATGCAAAATTGAAGGACAAAAAAAAAAAGAGGAATCTGTGTTTATTGGAGTAATGTCATGTTCTGACAAAGCGAACACAGGTGCGTCCTCTCAGGGGTGTTGCAACATTTGCAGTGACTCAGGTTGAAACCTGATCTAAAGCTGACATCAGGCTTTGCGCTATACATTTGATCCTGTACACTATAGCCGCTCTGTCAGTGTGTGTGTGTGTGTGTGTGTGTGTGTGTGTGTGTGTGTGCGCGCGCGCGTCAGCTCGTTTTACAGCTACAAGAGCCAGGATTCTATACCTGAGCTGACAGTGCTGCTGCTTCACAGATATTAACATTCCACAGGAGCTGAATTGTTCCAGATTTTAATTTAGGATCAGAATGAAAAAAATGAGAGATTATGTGTGTGTGTGTGTGTGTGTGTGTGTGTGTGTGTGTGTGTGTGCGTGATATTAAAGTGGCGACACTGCAGCAACCTGAGGGTGAGAAGGTGTGTGAGCGTGAAGGTTATATGACAATTACAGCCTGAGCGTGGAGAGAAAACGACCCTGTGTGTGTGTGTGTGTGTGTGTGTGTGTGTGTGTGTGTGTGTGCTTGTGCATCTATGCATGTGTGTGTGTGTGTGTGTTTTGTAGGAACAATGGGCGTATGCAGCTCAGCTAAGATTCAGGAAGTCAGATAACAATAGGAGGCCGAGGAAGCAATATAGACACACTAATTCAGCAGGTTTCACACATAAACACACACACACACACACACACACACACACACACACACACACACAGCGCTGGCAGGGCGATTCAAAGATGATTTTTTTTGATTTTCTGACTGGTCCGGTTCAGTTCAGATATCTCCTTCAGGGCTAGCTGGGCAGATAGAGAGCTTCATTGTGATTGACTTCAAATGCATTCCTCAGTAACCCGAGAGGCTGCGGCCGCTCCTGCACAATGCCTGGCGCACACACACACATACATGCACACACACATGAGCATTTTAAGCTCCTGATCCAGTAGACACAACGCTGCTCTGCTTTGGAAGAATAATCGTTAATTGTGCTTTTTAATATGTGAGATTTTATCGGAGCGAATGTTCTCGACTGCTGCAGCTCTCAGAGCTGTGAAGAATGATTTGAATACTCCCTCTGCTTGCTGGCACCATCTGTGAGTCCCACTCCTCTCGCTGGCCCTCTATTTACTGCATCCACAGTGTCGAAAGAGAACAGGGAGCAGAAATACAATGAAAGACATTGAGGTCATGGCCATTGTATTGTTTTTTTTTTTTGCATGTCCATTTTTTAACACCACACCGTTCACTTCAGGAAGGAAATAAATCAACCTGCCATATTTTCTCGAGTGACATTACAGAGATTATGGCAGAAAAGAGGGTTGATTACACTCTAAACCTCGGCTTGCCACAGTCCTGCCCGTACAGAGAGATAAAGGCCATATTCCATTTGTCATTATTTTCCCGACCCCTCCTTTTTGAATGCCACCTTGTCCCTCAGAACAGAGCTACAAGAGTTGTGTTTGAAATCCTCCCCTATGAAATGGGAAAACCTTTCAAACCCTGATGCGTCACTGGTAGTCGATGATGCTTACGGTTACATAAACAGACAAATACACCACCTTCTGCTGTGGTGATTTCTCTTGCGTGGGCTAAAGGCATCCTTTTATCATGAGGACGCTAGTGATTTTAAATTTCATGCCATCAATTGATCAAACAAGTCATCAAATAAAAGAGAACATTGCTTCATTTCCAGACAGCTGGAGTTGCTATGTTGGCTAACGTTAGCAACCCGTGCTCCTACCCCGCCAGTCTGCACTGATATTAGAGGAGTGGTAACGTGCAGCAAATTTGCTACTGGACTGTAGTTAAAATTTGGGCATCATATGGCATTAAAAGGAGGTGTGTGACATGGACATATGTCAAAATGCAGGGCTGTTATGGACAAATCTTCAATAATGTACCATTGGCTTGCTAGATAGTTAGCTACCGAGACTTTGAGCTAACTGGTAGGGGCAAAGGGTGTATATGGATTGAGCCTTTACCTCTGTCTGTTTCGTCACACATCTATGGTGTATGTATAAACCTTAATGTCAAAGTTCTCCTGGTCTTTTCATTTTCTCAATCACTGTATGTTCATCACTGTATTGTATGTTATGTACTGTACTGTATGTATGTTTTTTATAGTACTACTATCACCTTTGAGCTGTAATCCTGACAGTTAAGATATAGTACAGATACTTGTCTTATTGCCATTAGTAGTTTTATTGTTGTCAATGTATTCATTTATTCGGATTATTGTTTTTTTTGTATTTTGTTTCTTTTTGCCTTGAATTTTTCATTATATATAGTATGTTTTACATTATGAGCGATTTCCCCAAAGAGAGATTTTCTCCCTTTAACACCCCCAAAATCTCGTATTATTTCATTTGAAAGACACACTGATATTTTAATCTAATCCTTCGTTACTGTGTTTTGTCATCTGTATGTTAATTCAAAGTACTGATATAAATCATATTCATTTATTTCTTTTATCACTCTTTTGAACTCAGGAGCATATGTACATTTATTTAATCTAATATCATTTGGGGCGACTAGCTAACCCCGTCTGTTAGATAGAATAACAGTTGCTCATTAGCATGTGCGTTGTAGTAGTTTACAGAGCAGCCTCATGGCAGGAGGATTGCGTTTGGATTCTGGATTTCAGTTAGTAAAAGCTTGCATTTCCACAGGATTCTACTCTCCAATCCAAGCGCAACTGAGTTAAACATCTCAATCACAGCTGAAAACATTGGTCTGAAGTGTCCCATTAAGCTGCTTTGTATGATAAAGTGCTACCTTGCTCTTAAATAGTTTTACCACAGCCTCATATTGTGCTGTATCTGCTGAGCTGAACCCACTTTCAATCCTTTAAAATCTGATGGATTTGTTTTAAATTTCCTGCTTGGCTTTACCTGGCCAACTAAATCCATTTCACTACGCCCCGCTGGCCACCAACAAAGTTAAGACAATAATATTTGATAATATTGAACAGGTCATGACACTAGATGACTAACACATGTCAGGACACTGCCTAGTACCAACTACAATCTGACGTAGAATACTGACAACTGACAACGTTGATCTTTTGTTGGTATAAGTTGTGTTGTTAAGTAAACAAAATCTGATATCGTCCAAACGTCTCATGCCAACGCCATCCTGATGTAGAGCAACAACATTTAGTCGTGAGGTATGGTCAACAAACCCAGCGTCTGCAAACCATTGTTAAATGTTAACATCCACACAATGTCAAATTCTAATGTTGTTAAACATTTAAAATATTGTCAACCTGATTCGCATTCCTTACAAAATTTAACTTCTGTCCTCAGTCTTTCCGAGGTCATAATGACGTCGTGTGCCAGCTGGGAGGAATATGTCACATACCTCCAAATTAAGATTTGCTAACTTCTGTTTCACTGTGACTTCAATAATTGTTTTTGACCATGAAAAATGATTTCACACGAAGAAAAGCAAGATTAAATTACGGAAAATGTTCATCTTTCCTGATCCCCTCCTCAGCAAGCTAACTCCCTCTACCTCCTCAGCCTTCTCCTATATTGGCATTTAAATTTATGTGAACAGTGAAAGCTTCCTCTTCATTAATGATGATGTATTTTAGGCTCTGTCTGTGTCGAGCTTTCTCAGATTCGTTCCATCACATGAGAAGAGCCACATCACCAAACTAAATGTGTATCATCATTGCAATGAATGGCTTAAACTTCAATGTGGGTGTCCTGTCTGAACTAAATTGTTGGATGTCAACCGTGCACTTGAACACACCGTGACAGTTCTGGATAAAAAACAATAATCATCCGGCAGAAATTTGAGACCCAGATCAGCGCTAACATGAGGCAAAGTGATCTTTATGGGCCACATTTCTAAACCTCCCTGCAGTTTAATTCACTGTAGGTGGAGTGCCCACGCTTCATAAAGCAGCTGCTGATTCACGGCCGTCTCTGTGTCTGCTCCTCTCCAGAGCAGACCTGCACTGATAAGAGGTGGAGAGTCCGAGGCGTGCTGCTCGCTGACAGAGGTGGACCGTTGATTACTCTCTATCTGGAAACAGTCAGACTGCTTGGCAGATGCCCTCCGACTACTCGCACACTTACAGGAAAAACTGCAGCCTGTTTACTGTTTGTGTTGTTCCACACCCATATTTTTTTCCAGAGTGGATACCCCGGACCTGTCAGAAGTGACCTCTAATCTCCCTCCATCTTTTGCTTTTTTTTCCGCCTCGTCTCACTCTCCACCCTGCTCTTCGTCTCCTACCAGCTGGGCAGGTTGGACGGCAGCCAGCATGGACGCTAACACACTTACAGTCAGACAAGGAGATGTGAAAGAGATAGAGGGCAGGCAGTGTGTGTGTGCATGTGTGTGCGCGTGTGAGTAGGTTACCAGGTGATGGCCTGGTTAAGACACCTGCCACCTTCAGCAGAGATTAGCACAGAAAGCCTCTGCACGGTCGCACTGCTCACACACGCCATGACACATTATAGCGCGCACACACAGACACGGTCGGATGTCGAGACAGTATCTTGTAGCAGTGACGCCAGGCGCACTCCTGTGAACCTTAAAACAGCTAACACCTGCACGCTACAGCCAAGGGGGTCAAAGAAAACCTGTCTCAGTCTGCGTACGTGATTGGAAATCCTAAAATGTGCTCCCTGAATCATGGACAGATAGCGAGCCACTATGCCCTTGGGGACATACATAGAAAGGGCCCCTTCTTATTAGAGTAACCCTGCACATTTTTGGTTGATTTGCATGTTTTTCGGTGGTATTTTGCAGATTAAAGTTCTGTTGTTAGTTGAAACAAATTTGTTCATGCTTGAGGTGAAGACAGGCTGTCTCACTGTTATCTTCTCTGATCTTTCCAGCCGCAGCAGATCTACACCGGCCAAGTTTCCATCCAAATGTAATGCAAATTTTAACAGAATTTCCATTCACCACCGTTATGCCAACATTAGGAGTTAGTGGCAGTAGTTAAAGGATTGACGGTCTGACCTTAAAAGGCCGAAAATTAAAGTGAGAGCTGATGTTTCTTCCTCTTTCGTGGACCTTTACATCACACGTTTCATATAAGTCTTGATCTATCTGCTTAGTCTGTTTCCATCACATTTTCTCGAGCCTGTCCTCCCTGGAAAAAACCCACCATAAGTCATTTGTATAAGTTGCTCATTAAGATCCCTATTTATGTTTGTTGTTAGCCCACAACCTCTGGTGTCTGTAGTTATTATGACGGGAGCAAAGGGGGAAGTCAGGTGAAATAAGAGCAACAAAGTCCGTGGAGGGGGGAAGGCGGGGTGGATCGGTGGGTCAAACAAACAAAGGGCTTTGACCCAGGAAACTGCTGCTCATGTCCTGTGTGAAACCAAGTCAAGGCTGAGTTATTATAACTTCCGTACTTAGTAACGTCACATTACTTACTTACGGTGACAACTTGATGTGAGGTCCATACCTAACAACACCAGTAGGGGGCGCTTATTTGCGCTTCTGTAGGTTCTGAGGGTAGAAACAAACCTTTGCGGTTGTATGGGTTGGGGGACATGTCGATTTTGTCGCATTTTGCTTTAATCAACAGCCAAGCTTTAAACTTTTTTGCGATATTTCAAAAAAATTCTCTGCTTTTCCACAGGTTTTTATGTGCAAATTGAAAATGAAATATAAAAATAAGTGAATGGATATGTCTTGGTTGGTAGTCTTGGTACGCACTGCAGGCTTTTCTCATGCACTGTTCATACATAAACCTACAAAATAAAGCACCAAAATTTGTACATATATACCACGAGATGAGCCAGCAATACGTGTATACCCCATGTATTTGGGAAGGCTACAATTATGTGAGCAATGCATGAAGTAACAAAGGAAGTAGCCGCTGTAAAGAGGCAGGTTGGGGTGTTGGATGGGTCACAAAACACAGGACTTTCATCCAGGAGACTGGTGTTAGGAACTGTGTGGAAACAAGTGAAGTTTGAGTTGTTTTGAAGGTACGTCATCACCATGTGTCTTTTCCTAAACATAGCCTACTTAACTTCATGTGTTCGTAAGATATCATAGAAACTGTTGTATTAGGGCACGTTGCACACTGTGTAGCTGTATTAGGGAAAAATAAACAAAAGTATAATGAAAATCTACAGCAGATCAGATTAAGTATCAACACATAGTTGATATTAAGGTTACAATGTGATCTATAAATCCCTCACCTATGATAAATACCGCTTTGAAACTTCATAATCTTACTCAGGACCCCCTGCTATCATTCACGAATGCATCAGTTTTTTTTTAAAATAATTCTGACTGTGCCTCCGAATCACATCATTTCCTCTCAGCTCACTGTTAAAACTTTGAAACTCAACAAAGAACTGTGATGCTATTAGAAAATATAAAAAAAAAAAATAAAGGATTGTACCCTGAGGAAGAACGCAAGATTTTTCACACATTAAATGATATATAATAAGCTTCACCCTGTGGGTCAAATCCATTCAGCATCCATCAGAATAATTTTCCAACTCTTCCTAATACATACATTTACTGTCATAGTTTTAATGTCTGTGATGAATGTCTCCTCCTGTGAAATAATAAGTATTTTCAGCCCCCCGGGCCTCATTTTTCAGCAGTAAGCTCAGTGAAATTGCTTCAGATTTTTAAGTTAAATTATCATTTTTTAGTGTCAAGAGATTCTCTGCAGTAACAGCTGCAGCAGGGGGTCATAAGCAGGCATCACTTTGTGTTTGCAAGACAGAACCCGCTGAGCAATTTTATACACTGATTAGCTGTTTAAAAGACGGGAAGTGGTTATGGGTGTCTCGGATTAAATAACAGAACATGGTGATTAATATAAAAAGCGTGTTAGATGTCACTGTTCAGACTCATTTGGGGTATTTAACAAACAAAATGTTTGATATTTGTGCTGCTTATGTTATTTTTTAAATATGTAGTCATCTAAAACTCCTATTCAACAGCAAAAAGATCCTTGTGGACATGCTGCTGTAAGTGGCGCTGAGTGGGAAGGTAGAAACATTGATTTAGTCCCCTGCCAAACACATTTCTGATCTTTTCCAGCATGTTTGTCTCAGTTTTTCACACACGACTGCTCCCCGTGACCAATGAATGTGAGCCACCCAGCAAAACCTGTAAACATGCTCGTACAACAGCCAGGAAATGAGTGAAACACTTTTTCTCCTTCCACTATTTTTAGTCTTTTCTGCCGATCAAATTCCTGATAGTGCTACCATGGCTGATCCAAAATTGCAGCCATGTTGGCCGTATTAATTCCCTGTACAAAACCTGTGGGAGGATGGCATTACATTGGCTCTAGGTTGTTATTCCAGCTTGCTCTGGCCCTAAAGCTGTCCCCGTGCAGCACCAAACCACAGCTGAAAAGCATCCGAGCACTAATATTATCTTTCTAATATTATCTTTCTCCACTGAGTTATAAGGACAAAGATGATCTAAGTGATGAATGCCCTTATGGAAAGTCATGCATTTGCTAAATATGGTATATGGTACAGTGAATGGCTTGGTCAGAGAGCTGCAGGGATAGAACAGGTGCACAGAGGAGGAAAAAAAATCATGCATCTGGATCACTGAAAGAAAATAAGTCAGTTTTCATGCAGAGAGACTTTCAATATTTATCTCATATATCAGTTACAAAACAATAGACCCAAATCCATTCATGACAATGTTCAGTGTTCCTTCAACAGAGCGTAGCACTACTTCAAATCAGTCAAAGGCTTTTACATTTGCTTCATTGTTAGTGCGATGATTAATCCTCATTAGGCGGAAGGCTGCCTGCCTTCCCTCTTTAATAAAATTGATTACGGACATCATAATGTGTCTTCAAACTGAGAAACAGAGGTTCACAAGAAAAAATATGCTTGAAATACAGAATAGAATCTGGTTTCTTTTCACTGATTATGTAGAGAATGTGTCCTTTATAGCACTTTGAATACTAATATTGTTCATGAAGAGACATTTTGACCCCTTACTCAAAATATCAACATTTTGTGATTCTGTGTTTTGTTCATATCTTTCTGTGTGGTATAGTATAGTATACTTCAGTACAGTACAGTACAATATAATGTAGTGTAGTAGGCCCTTAGCGAAGTATGGTATATTTCAGTATAGTATAGTATAGTATAGTATAGTGTAGTGTAGTGTAGTAGGCCCACAGCGAAGTGTAGTATAGTATAGTACAGTACAGTTTGGTGTAGTGTAGTAGGCCTGCACCGAAGTATAGTATAGTATAGTATAGTATAGTGTAGTGTAGTGTAGTAGGCCTACAGCGAAGTGTAGTATAGTATAGTACAGTACAGTTTGGTGTAGTGTAGTAGGTCTGCACGGAAGTATAGTATAGTATAGTATAGTATAGTATAGTATAGTATAGTACAGGACAGTATAGTATAGTACAGTTAAGTGTAGTGTAGTAGGCCTACAGCGAAGTATAGTATAGTATAGTATAGTATAGTGTAGTACAGTGTAGTACAGTGTAGTAGGCCTACAGCGAAGTATAGTAAGTATAGTATAGTATAGTATATGACAGTACAGTGTAGTAGGCCTACAACGAAGTATAGTATAGTATAGTATAGTACAGTACAGTACAGTGTAGAAGGCCTACAGAGAAGTATAGTAAGTATAGTATAGTATAGTATAGTATAGTATAGTACAGTACAGTGTAGTGTAGTAGGCCTACAGCAAAGTATGGTATAGTATAGTATAGTACAGTAAAGTGTAGTGTAGTAGGCCTACAACGAAGTATAGTATAGTATAGTATAGTACAGTGTAGTAGGCCTACAGCGAAGTATAGTAAGTATAGTGTAGTATATTATAGTATAGTACAGTACAGTACAGTGTAGAAGGCCTACAGCGAAGTATAGTAAGTATAGTACAGTATAGTATAGTACAGTGTAGTGTAGTAGGCCTACAGCAAAGTATAGTATAGTATAGTATAGTACAGTGTAGTAGGCCTACAGCAAAGTATAGTATAGTATAGTATAGTACAGTGTAGTAGGCCTACAACGAAGTATAGTAAGTATAGTATAGTATAGTATAGTACAGTACAGTGTAGTAGGCCTACAGCGAAGTATAGTATTGTATAGTATAGTATAGTATAGTACAGTGTAGTAGGCTTACAACGAAGTATAGTATAGTATAGTATAGTATAGTATAGTAGGCCTTCAGCGAAGTATAGTATAGTATAAGTGTAAGTATAGTATAGTTGTAGTTCTATTAGAAGTAGTGGAGTGTGCCATTCCCACACAGGATTCAAATTGCTGACCTGACCACGAGGGGTTCATAGGAAACAATGCATGCACGTAAACCAGTGTTATGTAATTTCATCTCACTGATATCAGCCTCACTGTTCACTTTCCTGCAGCCATATCAAAGCCCTATTAGGTTACAGCTAATGCAAATCGAACACTTCCTACTGCTGCTGCTTCTCATTAAATGTGGCGAAACACAGGGAGGCTTTATTGTGAAAGAGTCACTGACAGGAAACGCAAAATACCTGATGACGTCATTAATAGCTGATACACCTTTGCACCGGGGAAAACAACAGGATGTAAAGACCGAGCTTAGTGAAGAGGAGTGCCACTGAGGCATTTTCTAAAACAACCAAGATGGCTGCCTCTGATGTAGAACTTTCTGTTGAGGGACTATTTTTAAATTTGTTCACATATTGACGCTACACCATCCCAGCCTATGTCTGCGTAGCCTGTTTACATTTGTCTGTCGCTCAGTGTTACATCACGTTTCATTGCTATGATTGGTTTAAGGTCTATCCAGTTGCATCCAGAGGCATTTTAATCTGCAGCCGTTGATGACACCCCTTGGGAATGAAAAGCACACGTACTGCAAACCTGAAATTATCTAGACATTACCTGGAACAGCTGTATGTGAGAACGCAAAAGTCCAAATCAGCTGGATTGGACATTAAACAGACTTTACACTGCCAACTCCCAGTACAAAGTCTGTATTATGTCCGATTGAGCCCGTGTGTGAATAGAGCAATTCACCAAGAGCGAGTGGGCATGTTGATGACGTTCATATCAAGCGGCTCACATGAAACCAGAAGAAAACAAATGGTTGCTGATGAAGAAAAAGGATGTGGAGAAATGTGGGAACTTCAGTCGGTAAGGGCTGACCCTTCAAATTCAAGGAACGGCTAAAAACTTGGTTGGTAACGTCCAAATTACGAACTGGTTATGTGACCGCCATATAATCAGCGTCATGTCCTGCCTTCTGTATGATCTAACCAGGTGCCACCCCTTACCTAAACCACACAGAGTATTTCCAGTAGGTCATAATGTTCCTTACATGGACCATCTCCTGTTGTGTGCTCCATGTTTGAACGAGAAATTTCAGACAACGTCCTGACCTTATTGTCCTGACATTGTCTGCAGATCATATGAGAATACGGCTTAGCTTGTACATTTGCAAATTGGTCTGACGACGCCGGGCTCGTGTGAAATTATTATTAACTGAATTCCACATTAAAGCAACCTGAGTTTGTTTGGCTGCACTGTTAACAGACACATCAGCACCTGACAACGTAGCTGCTCAAGGAGTGTCTCCTGTAGTATTAAACTGTACTTTCCGTTACCATGGTAACCACAGGTGATGCCAGGATTACAGCTATAAAAGGGGTAAATGAATACCCTCTGTGGCGGGGTGTGTTCAACCTGTAATGTCTCAGTGTCTCCGACGAAACGAGCAGCCGACACTGAACCTTGCCACAGACTCAATAGAGGTCACATGACTGTGTAGTGACACATCAGCTGGCCCGAAACTGTGTAATGGACTGGTGCTGTGAGACCGCCACCCACCCACCCACCCACCCACCCACACACACACACACACACACATTAATGCATACTGTAGATCCTCTCTACTCCTGGCTGAGTATGGGGGAGCAGTATGATGGGAGGAGGGGTGATACAGAGACAGAGAGGCAGAGAGATGTATATCTGTGTGTAGGACCCAGCTGTTACACTAATCTGACAATCCAACAGGATTAAAGACCACATCTCAAGGCTAACACACACACACACACACACACACACAGAAACACACAGACACACACGAGGCCTCTCTGCGTGGAATCCTCTTCCATTATATATGACCTTATGAAACATGCATCTCTGAGTGAGACTGTGTGTGTGCGAGTGTGTGTGCGTGTGTGTCACTGTCCTGCTGCCAGAAATGCCTTGAGATTCTGACACAACTGCCGCTCCCACACTCGAGAATATGCCGCCGTGTGTTTGTGTGCTGATGAGGGTGTGTGTATTAGATTTGTCCATGGTGTTCAGGGAGTGCCACTGTGTATGTGTGTGTGTGTGTGTGTGTGTGTGTGTGTGCGTGTGTATTGATGTTTGGTTGGAGAAATGTTGCAGCGAGCAGTGAATGCTGCTGGTTGGCTGGTGGGTCAATGACTGTGTTTTTGTGGCTGCTTCTATGAAGTGCTGGAGAGAGAGAAGAGGGAGCGAGGCTGAATGCGGATTTATATGTGTGTGTTAGTGTGTGTGTGTGTGTGTGTGTGTGTGTGATTACAGCCTGGCTCAATGGGCCTATTTCTGCAGGGCCAGTGGGAGGGCGTGGCGCCTGTGGCTGGAACTTTTCTCGTGTTTCTAAGGAACTTTTCAAAAGGGGCTCAGAAATGTGGCTGCGTGTGAGAGAGAGCGCCCCGCGGACCATGATGCCTTTGTGTAGCGAAGAGCGAGAGAGAGGGGCACTCAGAGTACACTCAGGACCGGTAATCAATGGTCTCTTCTCAGCCCTAAATCGAAAACCTTAACACACATACACACATTAAAAAATCCACACACAAACAGCCGATGATGAGAATCACATTTCTGCCCATATACAGTGATGTGAATCACAAGGCAGCGTCACATAATTACAGCTTGTGTAATCAGGCTAATGACAGTCATGCGACTTTTACAGACCCTAAGGAATGAATGGCGAAGGAGAGAAATCAATGCATACGAGACAGAGTTTTAGAGAGGAAAAAGGTACAAATGGAGAATACTTGAGAGGAGAAAGCGGATAGTGATGATGGGATGGATGGAGCCGGAGGCAGGGGGGGTGGAGAACAAGAGAGGAGTGTTTTTGTCTTTGATGCAGAGGAGAAAAATCCAATCAGCCCTGTGTAATTCAATCTGGGATGGAGAGATGCACCTTTGCGAGTGTGTGTGCAGAGGGCATGATGCATGTTATTATCATGCCATACCTCCATTTCTCTCTGTCTCACACACACAGATAGAGGAGGAAAACAAATTGCTGCTCCAGGGGCAACCTAAGCAGCTGACCTTGCTACGCTCTCTTGGCTCCTTCCCATTGGTTGACTGACTTTCGCGAACTGGCAGCCAATCCGGAGCCTTGGAGCGGTCTCCAGCCAATGACCGTGGGCCAAGTGACTGTCGGCGCGGCCAGAGAGTCGATTGATTCTTCATGTATCATAACAGCTCTTGATATCGAACACTAATTACGCAGGTTGTGAGATCTGGCGGGGGAGTGAACTCACGATAAGGTGAGCGCAGCATATGGTCTCTGTCTTAATGGGCCACACAGGCTGAATGCTTGTGACCTAATCAGATGTTTATCATGAGATACTGATTAACTCTAACGAATCAGTGTCAGAAGACTTTAACGAACCATGAGCCAGCATGAGGAACTGGGAAGGAAATGAGACATTTGCTTTGTCATGATGATTTTTCATCAATGAATGGCTCATGTGTTGTCTCTGCGGATGTTATTTTACAGTTTGTATCATCTGACATGGTTGTATTTATCAGATCCTACATGACAGTGGCTCCCAGCCTGTCGTCAGGACACACCGGAGGGGTCACTAGATGTTTAACCCTTTAAAACCCACTCTCCCAGAGATCCCATGTTAATAAGACACTACACTCTCTTGCATTACACACAGAAGAGTAGTACTATTTGTTAAAGTACCAGAGAGCAACTATGATGTACGTGCATGGTAAAGTTGTGACTCATTTAAAAGGTTATGTGACCAGTATTAACACAGTGGTGAGTTTACATAGATTGGTCAACTATAACTTGACATGATCAAATGTTAAACAGACTTTACGAATGTTGAGACTATCACACCAAACATCTAGCTAAGTAGCTAGTTTTAGGCAATGCCATCCCCAACTGTAGCTACGAGTGCACCCTCACTACTTTCGGATGCATTTTGATCTGGAAACGAGCGCATTATCCTCATCAGTGTTTGTTAGTAGTGAAGTCAAGAGAAGTGATACCTAAGTTTGGATGCCAAAATTCTAAAAACATGATAGTACTTCTTATTCTCCAGATCTGTAGACAGGGCAGCGTTCATGCCTAAGTGTTGCAGTCTGCCGTTAAACGCCATAGGAGGATGAAAAACGCCTTCCAGCACGGAAGAACAACAGCAACATGCGGAAGAAGGCGACAAGTGCGGCTGCAGTGACAACTCTGTCTCTGCTCCTCAAAAAGAAACGCATCCTTCTTTAATTCTTTACAATGGTAGTGCCACGTAATTAAACTGTGCTACAAACGGCAGCATCGTGACGACCATTTAGTCTGCAATGAGTGCTGCATGTTTGGCGTCGCCGAGGGTTGAAAAACTCTGGGTAAAGTGCTGCACTCGTTACTTTTTACCCAGCCATCCAATCACAGTAGACAAATATCCTACCACAAAGACCAACGGTCACATCTTACATTTATAGGTGCCGAACAACAACAATGGAGAATAAATATGTTAGTATTCTATAGGCTGTATATTAATATGTTTCCTCGCCCACAAACTCTAATCAACCCACATGGACTACCACTTTGCATTTAAGGCAGATCATCAGGGATAAATAAAACTTAAATTAAATTTCATTTAAATGTTTTTAATAAAGGAGTGAGTGTTTAAGTACATGGGATTTATTGTTTTGTTTTAGCTTCTTACTGTGGTGTTGAATTAAGTATGAAGAAGACAGAAAAGTGAAGAAAACTGGGATTATTAATACCGACTCCTCGTTGTTTTTATTTTATTTATTTTTTACTTTTTCATCTTCAGGCCTCTTAAAATGTTCAACACTTTAGCTGAACTTGCAGCTAATATGCAACTAGTAATGAGGAGGGTCACATTTTAAAGGAACAGTTCAACATTTTGGGGAATATGCTGATTTGCTTCCTTGGCGAGCAACAAGTGAAGTCTTGTCTTGTCAGGCTTATTAAGAGACAAAACCAAAAACCTGTTCTCACTGACCCTATCTGGCAACCCCTGCTGTAGCGGTGGGATAAACTGTGGTTCATCAATAAATAACTCCAACGCGTAACTCCCCCTCAAACCACAAATTGTCAGCTTTACAAATGCATGAAGCAGGTAGGTGTAAGCAAGCAGATAATGAGGATTAATGGGTAAAATGTGCAGAACAGGAGTTCCCTGTTGCCACTGAGATGGCGTTATCTTCCTTCAGCCTCTGTTAAATCACCTCATCTGAAGAACAAATATTATACCAGGCTTCAGGTGTGTGCGTGTTCATCCATCGCTGACAGTGCTTTAGCAGTAAAGCTTCATCCCTCGGTAGGCAACATTACTCACTGACTAATTAATTAAGAGGTGGATTTAAGAAACTAATGGCTGGAGAATGATTGTCTAACACATAGATTAGCTCCACAGTGCTTGGTATAACAATTGGTGATCATTAATTCCTTGATACTGTGTGCTCGCTTTAATTAAAGTGTGACTGTGAAGCTTGCGTGTGGCAAAGTGGTCAGTGTCGGAGTAAACCAGTGGAAATGTGTAACTGGAGGACAGGGAGATATATGGGTTATGATACAATCGTGCTCTCACAGCCCTCCTCTCTTCTGTCTCGGTGTAATCCTGTCCAGGTTGTTCTCTCCATTCAATCCGTCTCAGCTGCTATAAGCTCTTTACACTCCTGCCTTAACCACCAGTCTCTCTCTCTCTCTCTCTCTCTCCATCCATCTCCTTTTCATTTTCCTCGTCAGCTCCTCTTCCCTTTTATCATTTCACTCCACCTAAAGCCAGTCCCTCCCCACTCATCTCACGCTCTTTTCTGATGAGCTACTCATATCCTTTTACCACTTTTACATATTAACAAATTCTATTCTGTCTGCTCTCCCCTCCTCTCTTCACGCCTGCTGCATTTTGTTCCCCTCTCCAATCTGCCTCTCTTTCTTTTCTATTCCTCTGACGCACCTGAGCCACCACCCCTCCTTTAATATCACTTTTGTCTGTGATTGCCTCTGACCTGATTCCCCTTTCATTCTCTTCAAATCTCCTCTCCCTCCATCTCCACACAATATCTAATCACTTTCAAATCTGTCGCCACACCTTCTCTGCTTTGTTCAGTTTTTTTTCCAGGAACATCTCCTTTGAGCTGTTGGGTTTTAAGATGCAATTTATGTTCTGTGATTACAAAGCCAAATATTTCTCATCACAATTAGGCTTGGGTACTGAACCTCACTACAGGGTATTACAGGAAACAGGAGGATGGAAACATCGTGCAACAACAACAAAGAATCAAACTGGGGACATTGTAATCAAAGTCTATGGTTTGCTTCTTAACCAACAGACTACCATGACGCCTGAGCCTTAATACTATTTTGTACCGACAGAAATTCATCTGCAGGAGCGAGTATAGAGGTAAAACTGCTTTCATTTCAACAGTAGAAGTGAAAGAGTGAAGAAGAGGCTCTTATGCACTGTTTGTTCTTTTTACTATGAAAACAAATGCACCAAAATTCGGACATATCCTACATAATTATGAGTCAGTACTTTGTGTATATCCCACTTAATTTGGTAAGGTGACATGATGAATGCGCTGATGGGAGTAAATAAGGAAGTAAAGAGGCAGGTTGGTCTGGTGGATGGCTCACAAAGCACAGGACTTTTACCAGGAGACCGATGTTAAGAACAATGTGAACTTTGAATGAACTTAAAGTCATTCTAAGGTGCATCGTCACCATGTTTCTTTTCCTAAACCTCACCACAGTAACTTTACTGACCTAAAACTGACCTCTGTAACTTATTGTGAAGTATGTAATGTCAATCATGGGGCGCTGATTCTTAGGATATCACACAAACCATTGAATGATGATACTTTTAGTCTGGTTGTCAAACCTCAGTCCTTTTTAGTTGCCAAAATGTGTCAAATTGTCTTCAAAGCTAAGCTCCATTCCTGGGGGCTTATTTTAGACAGCATCTGGTGTTCTGGAAGCAAAAGGGGCGTGAAGTGTGTCAGCATCTAGTGTAATTTTACTCATTGATTTGGCTCCATTGCGACCTCTGCTGCCGGCTTAATGGCTGAACAACAGCGCCCCCCATTCCGTATTCATACATTTTATGGAGAACACCAAGCTGGAATAACGGTATGACATTTCCGCCTTGAGCAAGCTTTATCAGACACACTCTTCTGACTGAATTTTGCTTGATGTTATATGAGTTAAAGCTGAACATGAAAAAACTGCTTTTAACTGGTCCTGGGACGGATTACAGCATCTCCTTATGATCAGTTCACTTGTACTTTTTGGATATTTCAAAAAATTTAATCATAAACCTCCCAACCTCTACTTGTAATTGTTTTACATGTTTAATTTTACATTTAATTATATTAATTTATCAAATTATCTACCCTAATTACAAAATTTTAGGGCTTTAGGGCTTTTCCCAGATCGGAAAGTTGAGATGTCCAGATGAAACGACATATTAGAGTAGTAATAGTCTAGCTACAGTGTCGTTTTGTATTTCCAAGTGAAACAGGATACACAGGCAGGATGGAAAAATGGGTGTGTGATAACAGTGAGGCCCCAACGGTGTAATGCCAACAGGATGGCAGCATCCATCAGGGAGAGAGACGAAGCACATTGAATGCTCTGGCGCTCTCACAGATACCACTTTCCTCAAATTGAAAGAAATCTAGCCTGCAGCTTGTGACCACAATGTTTTGGGGGTAAAAAGACACACTGACATAGCCTGCTGTTGCTCGCTAGCTAACTTAATCTTAGCTCTGTGTTGCTAAAGATTTGGATTGGTGGATGGATGTCATGATATTACTGGTTTAAAGTGGTTGGTCCTGGCTCACGTGAACACACGTCATCTCCTGTTTTACAGTAAGAAAACATGATTGGGTTTGATATAACAACAAGGAGAAACAGATTTTTGGGGGGCATTTTTTGGTATATAATGTGACTGGGGATGTGATCTGAAAGGGTTAAAAGGCATTTTTCATTTCATCTTGACTTTAATGGCTTTGTATTATTCTTATTATGTAACTGCATTTTCTCTGTCTGTAGGCTATATCTCTTTGTTGATGTTTCCTTTTCATTTTAATAATTGACTCGATGTCATTATTACTGAGTATAAATAAAGCTTGAATTAATGAATTGGCAAATTAATCAATTATGAAAATAATTACCGTCCTAAATGTAAAATGCAACCCAACTGAGTCCAACTGCAACACACACTCAGGGTGACTGAACTCATCTTAAAATTTCAGAAAAGGAATTAATGTCAGGAGAAGTCATGCCTGTCCTCTATCAGCACTGCCGCTGCCGCTGCCACCGCCTCCTCCTCCTCCTCTTCATCCTCCTCCTCCTCCTGCTGTGTCTAATGTTTCGGTGTTGTGTGACCTGTCAATCTGTCGTGTGTGTCTGCCTCAGTCATATCATGTCTTGTCAGACAGACACCCCACTCAGTCCGACATGGGAAACAATTATCTCATCACACATACAGCTTAATAAACAATACACTCGAGGACACACACACACACACACACACACGCACACACGCTCTCAGTGTCAGTCAGCCTTTCAAACCTGGGTCTCTGCTGGCTAAGATTAGGGTTAATCCACAACTGTTGGAATGAAAGATTAAGAATGAATCACCTGCTGCTGCAAACGTGTGCGTGTGTGTGGCTGACTGTGTGTGTGAGCGTGTGCACGCACATGGAGGTGTTAATAGAAAGGCCCTATGGGAAAGACAGCCTGCTGCAACCACCAAGCAATATTACCGAATCCCTGCCCGCCCAACCACACACATACATTTTCAGTCTGCAGCACACACACTCACATTCACACACAGCTCATTAGCTTCAATGGCTCGTTCAGACTGCAAACGCCTTTGAAAGAGCCCTTTAAAGCACTGGGGTTCAAAGGTTTACTTGAGAGTCCACACAAACAAACACACACACACACACACACACACACATGCTCACACGCACACACAGCGGGTTTCAGTGTCTGTATTTAATTGGATCGATGTTCTTCCCTCATGATTTGCCCGTAATTGAAGGGACATGAGTAACATAAGAGAAGCCTTTTGTTACTAAGTTCCTGTTTATTAAAATGGGCTGAATAAAAGAGGAGCTCTGCAGCGACGGAGGAGAAGGAGGAGGAGGAGGAAGAGGGCTGGTGGGTGGAGGGTGTAGAGATGGATTGATGGAGAGAGGAAAAACGTTGCAGCAATGAGCTCCTGACCTCGTTCACTCCTCTGTCGGGACGCTGGGCTAAATAATTCAAGCGCACACATACACAGTCACATGCCTCTCGCACACAGTATTTCTCGCTCTCGTTCGCACAAGCCGCCTCCCTGTGCTCCTTCATCGCCTGCTCTGCCTCCGTTTCAGCATGTAAACACGTAAAAACACACACCTATTTAAAATCCCCTCTTTGTGCTCCACTCAGGAAGCTCCCTCCTGAATTGAAGCTTGAAGGCCGGATCTATAAATACTCACTTCCTGTGTCCATCCTATAAACAAGTGAGCAGCCAGATGACCAGTTAAGTGCACAAACACACACACACAGGTCATACACATCAGTATGCAAATAAGTAGATTTCTGTCACGGTGTGAATCCTAATGAAATTATGATGAAATGTTACTGCCCTTTTCAATGAGACTGACAACGCAGTTAATATCAAAACTAAAACTAATTAATTCAATTTCTGCCTTGATGAAATGCATGCATCAGAAACGGATATCTGTGAATCAAAACTGACAAAATCTCAGCGTTATCAGAGGAAAAGATGACATGAAGATTGTGTTTGAAAATAGAAACTGTGACGCTGACAGATCAAAGACGAGATGAAATGAAGAGATGACAAATTGGATGAAGAAACATTTATATAGCCAATCATGTGCAGGCATGTATCTTGGAAAGATCGAACTGTGACTCATTGTGCTTTTCTTACTCTACGTCTTCCACTGCAACTGCCAACACCCCATGAGACATGAAAGCTGTTAGGTGAAGTAAAGTACAAATGTATCACCCTACAAGAAGCCATTCAAATTTTCACGCACATAAAATCTCTTCCGTTTAGACACGGCTTGACGTTGTTCCCATTTTAGTTGATCTTTACCTTCTGCCTGCAGGACCAATCCCTCGAGACGACGCACTCTCTATCTTCCGCAGTGTCTTCATTTACAAGCACTCTCTACCACCATTAAGTGCAAACAAACTTTGCAGGCTTTGAGTGGGCATAGTGGCCATTTTCAAAGACGGGCTCCCAGAGGAACAGTGATAGCATTTCCAGCCAGAGGCAGTCAAAAACGTCTCCACCAATGACATGCAGCCAAGGAAACAAGCTCCTTGATCAGAGCTTTGAAACCAGAAAAGATTTGGTCTCATTAGTGGTCGACTGGCATGAAAGCAACAACCTGGTTCCAAGATTTTATCACTTGTTTATTTTAGTATATAGCTGATCATACAAGATATCATTTTATGGCCAAATCAGTGCCTGACAAATGTCCATGGATGATTGTTTAGTCTGTAAAATGAGTGAAAAATAGCCATCACAAGTTTTCAGAGAACAGTGAGACGACTCACAAAGATATAAATCAGAGAGAAGCAGAAAATTATCAAAGCTAAGAGGCTGGAAGCAGAAAATGTTTGCCTCTTTTTTGGCCATTAGTATTAGTTAGAGATGATAGGGAATTACAGAAGAGAGATGGGGAATGAGACACAGTAAAGGTTTCCACTGGAATCAAACTGGGGACACTGAGATTGTGATGATCGACACCTTAGCCAGGGAGCCACAAAATTATTGCTAATTAATAGACTGACAAAACAATCATGGGCTGCTACTAATGATCTTTTATGGCTGATTATCCTCCTCTATTAAAGCAAGTCCTCAGCCACAAAATGACCATTTGTATATCAATTAGTCACACTGCGTTCCCTTAAATTCATGAAGAAAACTGTTTTTCTTACATGCTTCCACTGTGAACGGTGAACATATGGATTTACTGATTAATTGGGAACCACATTTAACAGCAAAACTGCATGAAAACATCTGTTTCACAAACTCACACATCTTGTGCAGTACGATCCAAGTCTCATTAATCCAGTCATATGTTCAGTACTTCTCTAACATATGCATTTTCACTAAAAAAGTGATGGAGTCTGGCTTTGATGGGAGCACAGATAAGTTTAACTTTTTTACTTAGAGTTGTGAGAGTGGTCCCTAATCAATCAACAAATCAATATGTTCACTGTTTTCACTGCAGCCAATACAAGTTTTCTTCATTGATTCGACTAATTGATTTCATTTTGTGGGTGAAGAATTCTTTCAGCAGCCTTTCACCAGGTTATCTCAAATGCTTGGCCTTTTTTTCCAAAATAAATTTGACTAACAGAATTGATGGTAATTATTATTCTTTGACAACAATTCAGGGCTTATTTTACTCTATCAATTTAGTCCATGAAGTATCAGAAATGTATAAAAAAAAATGTCTGACAGAATGTACGCAATTGTCTCAACACTCAGAGATAATCAGTAGATTTCACTGAAGACTTAGAAAACCAGCAAATATTCACATTTTAGAAGGAGCCAGAGGATGCTTTGCATTCTCTCTTTGAAAATTACTTTAGAAAACTTGGAAACTAAAGAAGAAGATTCATTGTCTGTCCTTCGACTAATTAATTGACTAATCATTGCAGATCCATCTCCATGACAACAAAGAAAACCCCATCTGCTGATGAAGATTGCTTGATTTGTCTCAATGCTCCAGTAGAAGATACTAAGTGGACCTTTGTCAAACCACGATTTCCAAGATCTTGATGGTTCTGCTGACCAGCTATTCTACTACTCAGTTTAACAACTAACTGTTTCATTGACAGACTCAGTTTTCAGATTCAAATCGGCGCTGAAAAAAAAAAAGTAACAAAACCGTGTAAATGTAAAGTTGCTCACAAAATTAGCATCAACAAACAAACAGGCCAACAGATGGAGAGGGAGATGGAGGGAGCTGCATGCTGGAGGTCAGATGGAGGCCAGCCTCTCAGCGACGACACTCAGGGTCTGATTGGGAGTGTGAAGGTTGGCCTTATCGCGGCCTGCGCCCGCTCTTATCAGCTGCCTGACGGGAAATACACATTCCTGCATTCCCATTGGACCGCATTGGGTTTCAGCCCTGCGTGACCCCGCCCATCCGGCCCTTCGTTAACCTAATTACTGTGTTGTTATAGAAATGTGTGAAGAAAGAAAGAGTGGTACTAAAGAGATACAAATACACACATGGGTGACGTGAGTGAAAAATGATGGGGAGGCGGCATCTGTGATCCTCAAACACACACACACACACACACTCATAGGTTTGTAGTGGAAAGGAGGCGCCCTGTTTTTGAGGTTTTCATTTATAGCAAAATCTCTGACACACAGAAATCCCAGAATGCTTTGTGGTTTTGGGAGCCGGTGCTGCGTTTATGCTCTCTAATTTAGAGTCCTGTAATAGCTCAAACACACACACACACACACACACACACACACACACACACACACACACACACACACGCAAACACACACACTGCTATAAAAGTGAAACACAAGCCCTCTCTGCACTTGTATATTTTTCAGTTTATTGTAGTGAAACAGACAGACAGGAGAGGAGATGAGGAAGAGGAGAAAAGAGGCAGAGGGAGCAGTAAAAAGAGACAGAAAGAAGGGAGGAAGAAGTAAAAGCGCGGAGTCAGAAAAAAGAGAATGAGATATAAAAAGCTGTGAATGAGAGAAGCAACAGAGGTGACGAGGAGGAAAAAAACTAGACGAAACAGAATGAAAGAGAGAGAGAGGAAGGAGGGAAGGGAGGAGAGCAGGGCGATAAAGCTGTGACAGCGGCAGCCATGCTGGTTGTCATGGCGACGGCCGCGGAGAGAGCAGGTAGAGCACAGTCTCCTGGGAATGAGCAGCGCACGCCTCCCTCCCCCCACCCTCACTTTCTCACTCGACATCCCTCCATCCTGGCTCCGTCTCTGTCCCTCCATCTCCATCCTCCTGGCCTCGCTCCATCCCCCTCATCCCCCTCCTCTCCCTCTCTATATCCCAGTATCCCCCATCTTCTCCTCCTCTCGCCTCCCACTATCTCTTCCCACTTCTGGTCCCGTCCTTCCCTCAGCTTCTGGGCTGTACCCCGTCTTTTGTCATCCTCTCTCGACCACTCATCGCTCGATCTGTTTCCCTTTCTCCTTCCCGCTCCTCCACGTCTTCCCCCCTGCTATCTCGCATCCCCATCTCGCCATTACCTTAACTCTTTTTCCATCCTTACCTCTCTCCATTTTATTCTTTCCACTCCTTCCCTCCTTCTCATTATCCTGTGCTCTGTACACCTCCCTTTTACCACTCCTCTCCTCTCCCTCCTTCCTTTTTTCTCTCTATATTCATCTAACCCCCCTCTCCAGAGAATATGTATGTGAGTATGTCTGCGCAGTGCTGCCCAATTACTGCAAGGGAGACTCTGTGTGTGTGAGTGTGTGTGTTTAGTATCTACACAAGCTGTATTTCTAGCCTGTTTTGACCTACCTAAAACACCTCCAGCGTTCTCCGTCTCCCTCTGACTCACTGAATCAACAAAACTGCTGCACACCACCGCGACTGTTCGCTAGCACTGCGAGAGTGTGTGTGTGAGATAATCAGGACTTTAATGTTAATGTGCATCAGTGCATATATGTGAGCAAGCGTGTCGGCACTTGTGTGTGTGTGTGTGTGTGTGTGTGTTGCTGGTTCTGATGAGAGGAGCCAAAGTTTCCAGCTGGACGAATTCAGGCTGTAGCTGCATTCTTTCTGATTCGTGGGATGACTTGAACGCATTCCATGGGGAGAGTTTAGTGTTGCACAATGTTGTGGAGCCAAATGATTGAATAAAACAGGTACTTTCTAAACTGTGGCTGGCAGTGTGAACAGAGATTTGCACAGACTAGAGAGTGCAACAATATGGCACCTCAGCCTGGGTATCTGTAAGTAAAGATGTTGTTATATTGCACCTTTTCAGCAGTTGTCCTTCAGATATGTGAAAGAACCAACACTGCTAAGTACTTACAAGTAAAATGCCTACATTTAAATCCTTTCAGTAAAAATATTAATGGCTAAAAGGACACAAGGTATCAAGTAAGGTTACTAATTCTGCTGTAAAAAGCCTCTCTGACTGGTACAAGCACCAATGTATTGGCAGTATTTACTATTTTAGATGATCTAGGTGGAGCTAGTTGAGGTTAGGCCCTTCAAAAACGGTCACAAGATCAGTCTGAGGGGTTGTGAGATGATTAATGAGAAAGGAAAGAAGAAAAGTTCAAGTGCACATATTTGTATGAAGTTTCAGACTACTCTGTAATCTTTGCTTTTTTGTGAGCTTTACCTCCCTAGGCCTCGAAGGGTGGTGGCTTCACAGAGCTTGACAACTTTGTGTCCTTTCCACATACTCTATGTAATGGAACTTTAAAATAATGACCTCAGACAAATTTTTAAAAGATACTTTTTAGGGTTTGTTTGCCTCTAATTGATAGGACAGCTGTTACTGTGACGGGGGAAAGAGAGGGGTGACGACATGCAGCAAAGGTTGGAATTAAACTCATAGCTGCTGTGGCAAGGACAAAGACCTACTCTAACAGGTGAGCTAATGGGCACCCTGACAATTTGTGCTTCTTTTTAGGAGGCAGGGGTGAAAATTAGTCATCCTTACCACTTGTTGTGTTATTGTTTCAGAGTGACAAAGACAGCTGGGAAACAATTGGAGACAAAATAGGATGTAGGTTCAACAGGAAGGGTTTTTCTTGGCAACTGTTATGTTTTTCCAAAACTATCTATAGATTATTTTCATTCTATTTTTGAACAGGCTTGGAAAAATGGTGCATATAGCTGCCATAAATGGAAAAAACCTGAATATGCCCCCAGACCCCCTCTAGGTTTAGGCTAAGCCCCACATGTCTCCAACATCTGGCTCCTCCTGCTACTAAGTGAGAGGTTCCAAACTTTTATGGGGTCGAAGACAGCAAATGCTCGATGTATCTTTTTTTAAACTGAGTTGGATGTCTAGTGGACTTTACATTATGCACTCATGGTTCAACCATGTAGCGCCTGACAGTTATCGACTAAAATATTCAATTGAATCTTAAACTCCACTGGTAGCCAATGGCACGAGGCCAACACTGGAGTAATGAGCTTCCTGCACTTTATCTTTGGTTGAAGACAGGCTCCAGCTCCAGCATTTTGAAACTTCTGCAAACAAGCTGCAGCACCCAGGCTCAGGCCGGAATATAATGAATCACAATAATGTAGTCTATAAAAGCGTGGATTAATTCTGAAGCACGTTCAAAAGATAAAATACGTCTGACCTTACAAAAATTGTGACACCTAAATGTGACACGGCATGCAGTTTGATGTTAGATGTTAGGAGACCCGAGGGACCAACAGGGATCTTGGCTGACGTTACTGTCTCTATGAGGCTGTGGCACGCCCCTATTTTAAGCCAGCAAAGGCAGTGTGTCACATGAAACTAGACAACCTCAGGCATCTAGTGGTACTAATTGTGTCATGTTAGCTTCTTGGAAAAGGGGCTAAATAACACTCCAAAGTTAAGATGAATTCTGGTGATGGAAAATTGGCATAACCATTTTCACCTCAAGATATTAGAATGAAAATGGGTTCAATTGGTACCCATGAGTCCCCCTTTTACAGACATGCCCACTTTAGGATAATCCCATGCAGCTTTTTGCATGCTGGGGTCCATTAACAGTATCTGAATTACATAAATAGCTCGTGACTGGAAAGCAGAGACTCATGTGGATTCAATGAGTCCAACTGTATGATGATTATACTAGTCCCCGTGGTCTCACAACATTCTAGTCAGAGCATTTTTTTTAACTTGATCTCACTGTATAAAATAACCCATTGTGACCCCGAGAAATAATCACAGCCTTGTGAAACTTAACAGCCACAAACTAGAGACCTTGGGCATTCAGAGGATGTACCGCTTTCATGGGTATATTAACAATAACAAGGTTTCTCAGCAGTTTCATGAATAGAAATCCTCGCCATTACAGCTGCAACAATTCGTCAAATATTGAGTTGTCTATCGACTGAAAATACATTGGCAGCTATTGTGATGATCAAAAAATGATTTTAGTAATTCTTTAAAGTCAAAAAGCCAAATTAGCTCTTTTCAAGCTTCTTAGATTTGACAATTTGATGCTTTTCTTTGTCATACACATGAATAAACTGAGTAGTTTTGGATGTTTGGACTATTGGTTGGATAAAACATACCATTTTAAGACATCTAGTGAGGTCTAGGAAATTAGACAGGGCACGTTTCTCTATTTTCTGACATTTTACTGACAAAACAATTAATTGGATAATCAAGAAAATAACTGGCAGATTAATTGAATATAAAAAGTTGCAGCCCTACTCACAATCCAATCACAGAAAAGTGCAATTCTTACAGAAAAATGTTTGATACTGAATTGATATTGGAATTGGTGCTTTGGGGGGATTTTTATCAGTTTTCAAGTGTCAAAATGGTTAAATTTGGCCCCAAATCATCAGGTTCCCAGCTTTCGGTTGATGTACACCTCTGCTGTGTGGCATATACTGCTAACCTGCTATCTCCAACTAAAGATCCCCTGTCCCCCCTAAAAACAACCTAAATGGGTCTATGGTGGGCCTCTAAAGGTCCCAGAGATTGCTGCGAGGTCTTTTGTGCTCCCTCGGGCCCAATAATGACAACTTCTGATTTATCCTCACTCCCAATTGATAGTTTTCTTCACCGAGCTGAGCTTTTAGTTAGTGCAGATTCTCAGCTCCCATTGTTCTTTCAGCTCAGAGGGAGGACACAGAGAAATACAGGTATTGTGCAGGCAGGTTTTTCCGTCCCCGCACGCTGTTATCAGTTTAATAGTAAATGGGAAATTCCATTCCTTCCGAGTTGAATCGGACTCTAAAACTTTCTCCGCGAGAAAGGAAAACTAATTTCAGTCAAATGCGGCACATCTGCCACGCCGGTCCTTCCCATGTGATAAGAAATTGCTTTCAGATATGGGTGAGCAGCATGTGTACACATCCAACACACACACACACACACACATAAATATCCAAAAGGGAGGAGATGGGCAGAGGAAAGGAGGGGGAGATGTTTTTCTCACTGAAGGCTGTCATTATTCTCTCTCTCTCCGTCCACGCTCACCTCCAGACGTCGGCCCTCTGAATGCAGCTCCGGATATGAACCTAGATCCTTTTCATTTCCTCTATCCATTGCAAGGTGACCCCATACTCTCACCTATCCTTTCACACACACACCTGAAATATCTCCTCCACGCCAGGAGTGGGTTTACCTGCCAGCTCGTGTGCGTTTGTGTGTGAGGGGACTTTGTCCTCCAGGAGCGGGAGAAGGACCCACTTCCTGTGTCAAATTGCCTCTCACATTCCACACGCTCCCTCAATCCGCCTCGCTCGGGCTATTTTTTCCTCTTTCTTGCTCCTTCTCTCTTTCTTCATCTCTCTATGGGGGGCTTTGTCGGCTATCGGTGGCACAAAACACTGATTCATTCCATGAGTTAAACATGATCCTCCAGAACACAACACTTTTCCGCCGCACACACTCTCACGCGCACACTTTTCAAGGAGGGAGGGCTGGCGAGAACAAGTTTTTGGCAGTAAAGATTCACTATTTTTGAGCCCACACACAGACAGATGGACAGTCAGCGCTCTCACGGAGGCAGATGGATGCACACACGCACACACACACACACACACACACTAGCTATCCGTGGGACACAACAGATGTCTGTGGGAAAATCAGCCTCCGATGTAAAATATAGTTGCCCGGATATGATGTCACAACTCCGATAACAGGAAATACCCACTGAGACATGACACCGGGGATCACTCATCAGAGGAAACACACACACAAACACATAAGAGTCGGCTGGTCTCAAGCCAAGAGCCATCTAAAGAAAGATCTTGTCAGCAAATGTGACCAAAGGGTCGTGTGTGTGCGTTAAAGGCCTGGGTTGCTTGAGGTGAGTCTTGCAATTATTAGACTGTTGAAGTGTGTTACCAATTCGAGCACCACCTGCATCCATCTGTGCGCTCCTAACACGGTGTATATTTAAGTGTGTGTGTGCATGTGTATATATGTGTCACACCTGTCTCCATCTGTACACTTAAAGACAGATTAGGTCAGCTCGGGGCCAAGGATCTTTGGCAGAGACTGCAACTGACTGACCCAGTAATAATCTGTGTGTGTGTGTGTGTGTGTGTGTGTGTGTGTGTGTGTGTGTCTGTGTGAGTAGTGTTGAAAACCCCTGCCAAAACCAGTGGAGCATCACAGTCGAAGCAGCACAAAGGAACTATGAGATGTTGACAATACAAATATTGTGGCTGAGCGATGAATTAGGCGAGGTGATCCGCTGCCCCGAGGCCACAGACCTCGAGGGGACCTAAAAAGCCTCAGGTCCACTGCGGGAAAATTATTTTTTAATATGATTATTTGAAAAGTGGTTAGCAAATCTGCATCACGAAAATACAATATCAACTGAGGTAGATTCTCCATTTTTTGGTGGAGTCAAAATCTTGTGTCAAAATCTAGTTTAGAGCCTCACTGCTTTAGTTAATGTCGTGCTCACGTGCAACACATTCCTATTAAGTTCTGTCATGGGATTTTTCAATGAGGAAGAAAAAGGGATCTTAAATTATCATTCCAGCAACAGCAGCGGACTTTATGGCAACTTAAAGGCAGGGACGGATTATCAGACAATGAACCCCCTGGGCACAAATACACAAAAGCCCCCCCCACCTCTCTTACATAAAAGCCAGACATGCACATTTTGTAATTGTTCAGCCTCCTTTTGTGTCGTTGTTTTGCATCTCTTTGTAGTCGCACTGCATCTGTTTGTGGTTTTGTGTCTCTTTGAGGTCATTTAATGTCTTTCTTTGGTCTTTTTGTGGCTCTTTGTGGTTGTTTTGCCCCTTCTTGTGGTTATTTGTGTCCCTCTGCAGTTCCTTGCATCTCTTTAAGGTCATTTTAAATCTCTTCCTGGTCTGTACATGTTAATTTTAAGGACGCAGTCACACTGGCACTTTTTGGTCCACTTTAAACGAACCGTGGTCCACTTCCACGGATAGTGCGGTTCATTTGGTGTGTTGTGAACACTCATGCAAATTCTGGTGCGGACCAAACGAGCGAACCCTGGTCCGCTGGAAAACTGGGGGACTCTGTTCACTTGCAAATGAACCCTGGTGCGGTTTGCTTACAGTGGGAACTGCAAACGGACTATCCAGCGAACTGAAGAGAGGAAGTGACGTAGAGCGCATTGCATTTTGGTGTTTGGGGTTTTTGTGGTGACCAAGCCGGCTGAAGGGGATGGATTTCCGTTTTCGGTCCTGGCCAGTCGATGAGCCGGGTTTTCTTCTTCCTCATGCTTTTTTTCTTCCTGGTCAGTGGTCGTTTCAGGCAATGCTGCCCCCAAACGAGCAGCTGTTGTAACCGCGTGACGTTGTCCAGACGGTTTGGTCCGCTTTAAAAAGTGCAGTATGAAAGTGAACTGAACCAAATGAAGGTGTGAAATTTCTCCTGGACTATCCTGGTGTGAATGCGCCCCTAAGTGACATTTCACAGGTGAGGACAAGGGGCCCCCCTTGCACTTTGGCCCCCTGAGCCTGTGTCCAGTACGCCATGTCAGTAATCATTTGATGCTCGGAGGCAACAAGGTATTTAAACATTGCACCAAGGGTGTAGGTTTCACCTCAACATTGGTGGACGCACATATGAAACGGGATTTGGAGGGTCCTTCAACCGAAAATTTGAGTGTCAGAAGGGGCCCTATATCACATTTAGGCCCGAAGCTTTTAACGGCATAATCCGGCCATGAATGAGGGTATAATAAGAACAGGTAAAACATCATGCAGTATTATGAAGAGTACTATAAACTCAGTGTGGAGCCGCAGTAACACAGACTGGAGAGAATAATTTGAAGGATGTTTATTTGTATATTTACATCTAAAAGCAGATCTGCATTTCGGTGCCTGCTTCCTTTTTTCTCAATGATTCAATGAGCTTCCACCCTCCTCTTCCTCCACCCCCATCCTCCTCATAGGATAAATCTGGATTAATCGGTAACGGAAGGTGTGGGCGTGCTATGGTGGGGCGCGTGAAGCTCGGCGTGGATGGTTCCGGAGAGGAGGTGTGTGGGGAGAGAAACAGAGAGGAGGTGGGGAGGGAGGGGGGGGGGCTCGCGCATTCCTAATCAGCTTCCCTTCTCGCGATTCCCGATGACATCATTCCATCCAAGCCTTCGTTCGCGCACCGCATCGCCGTTAACGTCCCCGTTACCCCACCCACTTTTCGCCACAAACACACACACACACACACACACACACACACACACACACACGCACCAAACACACGCGCCTCCGGTTATAACGGGAGGATGCCCCTGGTCGGATCTTGGCACTTGGACAATGAAACCTCCGTTAACTGATAGTTAAAGGAGCGTGCACCTTACAGGTTGGATATCGGACATCTAACCCCCCTCTCTCACACACACGCGCGCGCACACACACGCACACACGTCCTATAGCGCGACTACCCGGTAATAAAGTCGTTAAAGCCGCAGTATGACTGGAGCCCCCCAAATTAACGGCAGGATATGAGCCGGTGCCACAGACACCACATACCGAGGCAGCGCACAAAGACCCGTAATCAAGCTCAATTAGAGATTACCCGCTAATTACCGACACACACACATGCACGCACACACCCCCTGACTCAAGGGGACATGGGCCACAATAAACCCCGACACTGAGACACAAAGGCTGGTGTGTGTGTGTGTGTGTGTGTGTGTGTGTGTGTGTGTGTGTGTGAGAGAGAGAGAGAGAGAGAGAGAGAGAGAATCAGGGGGGTGGGGTGCACGGGAGTCGCCAGCCCCCCTAGCGGGAGTCACGGACGGCCAATAAGGGCTGATAAGTAGGTCGAGTGCAGGATTTCCTACCGATCACCAGCCGTCACTGTCTCATTGATGATAGCGCGCACTGCACACACACACACATGCACGCAAGCACAGTAAAAATTGCTCCGGCTCCTATGTGCCCAAGAGCTCCCTGGTTAACAAAGGATCTGAGGCTGGCGCTTACCGTGGCGGTGTGAGCGAGCAGCGCCGTGAGCGCCAGTAGCCAGGGCAGCTTCATAGTCGGGGTGCGCGGGCACAGCCTCCCGGGGCCGCCGCTGCCTTCACGGGGTTCAGGGAGGTGGGGGGAGACAAAAGCTGCTGCTGCCGCTGCTGCTGCTGCTGCTGCTGCCGCTCGCTGTCGGTGTCTCGGTAGTCTGTCCAACTTCAGAGCGCGCAGCCCGTCCGCGCGACCATCCGTCCTTCTAGTCGGGCTTTTTAATCCAAGGTTTTACGCGCTGCTGCCGCTGCTGGTCTAGGTAACAAGAGGAGCAACGCGAGGCCTCCTCTCCCTCTTCTCTGTCTGTTCCTCCGAGTTTCTGTGCTCGAGACCTGATAGATTTACTACCGGGAGACGCCAGACCTCGTCTCTGTCTCCTCACACACACACAAACACACACACAGCCTCTCTGTGAACACACACTCTGCCTCTCTCTCTCTCCTCCCCCTCTCCGTTGAGGGCAGGATGTTCCGTATGGCGACGCTGCTTGGCCTGGGAGTCTGGCAGAAGGAGGGGTGTGTGTGTGTGTGTGTGTGTGTGTGTGTGTGTGTGTGTGTGTGTGGGTGTGTGTGTGTGTGTGTGTTAAAAGTATGGGGGGGGGGGGGCGATCTCCGCGAGCAAGGGCGAGGATGCCCCCTGCAGCTCGTTTAGGCACCCGCAGCCCTTTAAACACATAAACACAGCACACATGCAGGAGGCATGGCGCACCGCGCACCGCGGGGCTCTCATGGCCGCTCCCTCGTTGTGCCTTTTGTTTGGCGCGCAGGTGTTTCCGGCTGGCCGCGCGCCATTATCACACACCTTTACAGGTCAGCTGCGGTGCTGCGCTGTGATTGGCTGAGTCACGGTCAAGCTGTCTTTCGAATAAAAAAACCCTTCCTGATGAGCTCACACCTGTGCCTACGTCAGAACAACAAATATTAATGCGCTACTCGCACTGTAGCCTACTTGTGTCGCCGCTGCTCAATGACACCTGCAAGCAACATAAACATTATTTAAGGTAAAATTTTTAACTTACATCACCATGAAACGTCCCCAGTTGACATCAAGGCAATAATTATGCAAGTTTTCTTAAATGGTATGCTTAAAAATGCAAATGAAGTATTATCTTAATTGAATAGTATAGCTAATTTGCAAACATATTCAGGTCATAAATCTGAACATAAAGCCATTGTAAAGCCATTTTGTTGACATATTAGAGTAAAAGGCCTTTACAGATGGATTTTTGGATATCTCTTTTATCACTCAACGGCATTTTTTTTTTTTTTTGGAATAAAATGTTATATAAATCAGACTATAAATGATATATGAACAAACCCTTTGTAAAAACCCTCAGAATAAGGCTTTCTTAAAGTAAAATCAGTTGCACAAAACATTTTCCTTCAGGTTTCCTAAAATGTTTATGTAAGTATTTAAGGTTTTCTTCTTATCTTGGCCTTATACTTGGTAAGTAATCCCTTAAAGTTAGGTAAATCATTGCACAAAAGACTTAAGGTATCAGCAAACAAATAGTTATCATGGACACTGCAGTATTTGACCACTGTTAAATCTTTTTCAATGCAGTAAATGCCTCAACATTTTTACTTAGCTAAGGAAACTTTGTAAGGGATTCTGTTTAACACCCTTAGGTAAGTCCCTCAGCTTAGGAAAAGTAAAGTCTTAAGTTTCATACTTTACTTATCAGAGAAGAAGGCGACTTACTTTTCTTTTTTATCCTCCCCAAAGCTACAAATATTTTTCCTGACCTTCTCTGAGTGATTGGCAGAACACGTACGACCTTCACGCCAACATAAATTAGTAATTAGATTTCTGAAACTTACCCTGTGATGTTTGAAAGTTAAGAGTTGAAGACAAAATTCTGGAGTCAAAAAAAAAAGCCTTGGGTTTTCTCTCTCATGGTGCATGCTGGTTAGTTTGTGCAAATGGTTTATGTTGGCTAAATTTTTAATGAGACATAAAATAACCATTTTAAGCGCAGATTTGATCTTTTTTTTCTGATGGAAGCATTCCTCACACATGATGTGTCCAAGGACTGTCAGAAATTTGAAAGTCTTGGAGCACCTAATAGCTTTTTTTATTATTATTTAATTAAAATATTACAATCTGGCCATGATTAATGGTGTCATTTTTCTGATTTTTAAAGAAAACATGCCAAGCGTGTTTCTTCTAAAAATCAGCAGTAAAATAAATACAAAATATAACCATTTAAATTTGTATGACCCTCCCCCTTGACATGCCTTCCCATCTTGCACCACCCACCTCCACCCTTATAAGTAACGAACAGTCCTTAAGTGCTACTGACATGGAGATTTTTGAGTCCCTGCACGAGAAAAAAACAATTTGAGAAAACTGCCTTTAATGACATGCATTGCAAAATTCCATTCATTTTTAAACAAATGATAAAACACTATGGTACAATTTTTAACTCGTAGATATCACCATGAAATGTACCCAGATGATAACTTATTTTAAGACAATGATTTTTGCATTGAAAACTGTTTGCACCTGGATTGTCTCTCCTTAATCGTTGTTTAAAGGCACAGTCTGTGATGGAAAAGGGTGACACCAATCAAATATTAAAGCTGACACCTTCTAATAGCTTAAATTGACTGACACATATTTGCCAATTCAGCTACTAACAAGCTACAACTGCTTTAAAATGATCTTGAAAGTTATTCTTGACCAAAACAATCTTAATTCAAGATCCACTCAGTGTCTACTGCAGGGGCGGAATTTTGATTTCAAAGGTCACGGCTGCATGTTCAGAGCCAGTATTGACGCACAATAAAACAAATATTTTAAAACATCTTTGCCACTCCATCATTTTCTTTGTTCATATGTCAGAGCCAGTCAGGAGGATGTGGAGAACCAGAGCGAGGTCAACAAGGATGAAACACACCTACCTGATTATAAAGACAGTGAAGAATATGGCACATTACAGATGACAGAGACACCTCAGCAGTGTTTGTGTCAGATTAAAGAATGACCACTGTGCTCCGTGCAGCTTCAGAGTCAGGTGAGGGGGAGTGTGGTGTGTCCCTGAAAGCTTAGAAGTGGTTGTGAAACCTAATAGTTTGTCATGTTAAAAAGGATTAGTATCCTTATTATGAAAGATGTTAACAGCACAAATCCTCAGAAGGGATTCAGTGGCCTGAGGTGGAGCAAAACGCCATGTTTTTCATGACTTTGTTATGTCCCCCTCATGAAATGGATGGTTTTAACAAAAAAATTTAAACAGCAAAAAGTGATGAAACACATTAATATGATGACTCACACTACAGATGGAAAAGTGCAGAATAAAACCACAGTGGAGATTGTGGGGGTACGAAAATAAGCTCATGTAATTTTTCTCCTGTTGATTAAATTTAATTCAAATATGCACTAATATCCGCCCCACACCTTAAAGCAAGACGACTTTATAGTAAAATATGTGTTTACTATAAAACTAGAAACAAGAGGCTTTGTCATAGTTTTTCATTTTTCAATGAAAGTTACTTTTACTTAACGTAGTATATCCCCCTGAGACCCTGTGTCCTCATATGAGGACATCACGTTTTGGCTTTACTTCATTCTACTCAACTTAGACCTGTTGTCCTCGTTCATGGACACTTTTTTGTGCCATCTAGTGGTAGTAAGAGCACAATACACTAATCAGTGTAAAAACAAGATATGCAGTTTTCTCTGCCGAGTCAGTCCCGACACAAAAGTGGACAAGGTCCAAAACCTGATCACATGTTATAATTGAAACTTGTTTATTTATAATTAATAATATTTGTAGTTTGATATGGCAACACATTTGACCAATTTTAGCAACAGTAACACGCTAAGACACTGTTAGTTAGGAAGTACTCGTTTGAGGACACTGGGACTTAATAATTGCTGACAATGTTTAGTTTAGCCAGGAACACTTTTGCAGTATTATATTTAGTGGTATGGCTCTGTTCTGGGGCCCCTCTGCCTTTCCTCAGGCCTACGCAGAAAGCCTATTCCCTTACGCCTATGTGGAAAGCATACGGCAGAGAGAGCACATCTGTCTGCCCTTCCATGTGCAAATGAGGAAAGCCTTAGGCAGAGAAGTAAACCTTCCTGCCCTTCCATGTGCAAATGAGGAAAGCCTTAGGCAGAGAAGTAAACCTTCCTGCCCTTCCATGCACCTACATGGAAAGCCTAAGGCAGAGAAAGCAGCAGCAAGGCAGCTCAGACCGTCACACCACACAAAGGTGGTGCACTAAAGCAAAATATTGAAAATAAGGAGTGAATTACATTTTTTCCATGTTGATATGCAACAAAGAATGCAAAATAAACTGTTTTTATTGTTTTTGTACTTTTGGAGAAATTCAAAAATAAAAATGTAACCCCATTAAGCCCTGTGGAGCTCAAGATTTCAAAAGTATGTCCTCAGTCAATGTTTAAACCTCACACTCAAAGTTCCACTATAACAGACACTGTTATAACTTTTAAACAGATTTTTGAGATTCTTGTTTTCAAGTTATTCTCATTTCCATTCAGTCTTTCTGAATAAACGCCCCTGGTCTAGCAGAGGCAGCTTCTTCAGTTTTGTTTTAAAACTCTGTGAGATGCTGCTGAAAGCCTCAGAAACAAAAAGCTCGACTCTGACCTTTAGAAAAGCTTTTTCGCCAAACAACTTAATGTTTTCTGGCGATGCTGTAGCTACAGAACACCGGTGAAACAGGCATCTGGGTAATAGGCTTATCTGAGCAGTGGAAGAAAAAACTTTGCCCTATCCTCATTTTAGTCTAAAACTTTTTATCTAAAATCTGTCTGACCTTTGCTGAGTTAACCCATCTGGTCCTTCTCTAGTTTGTAACACAAATGTTTTTAGGGAATATGCATCAAGTAAATTTTGATGTAGGGCCCATCTATAAGACAGGTGGACCAGGACCTGCATTCAATGTGCAATAAATCAAATAACCACAAAGTGACAAACATTAGATACAGGCCGTTGGAGCCGCTGCTGGTCAGGGCCCAGAGGTATTTGCATCATAACCTGGCAGCCCACGGGCCACGTATGGCCTAAAGAAATTAATCCATTAAAAAAAGTGTGAGGAGTATACAGACCTAACCAGCCTGAGCTCACAGAACCTTTCAGGTGGTTTTAAAATCACTGCAGGTAATGCACCCTCACTTCCTCTGGGTTTATTATGATCCGCTTTAAGAAATCAACAAAGCTGTGGGATTACTGCCACCAACATCACACCCAGGCTGACTTGTTTGTCAAAGTAACATCCCGGCTGTTTCCACCTGCGCTCCAAACAAAAGCTGAACAAGTAGGGGCAGGATTATTTTGTCCTCATATCTCCTCAGGAGATACAGCTCAAAGGCGAAAGGGATGGCGTGGTTTGACAGACGCCTCCCTGCCCCACACTGCAACGTGCGCCATTTATCTGTTGTTGCAAACACATTACTAATGTCAAAAGTATTATTATTTTACTGCACCTACTGGTTGCCATGCTACGATGCCAGCCTGATTAATCAGTCACATTTATGAGGAAACTGGAGCAAGCTCCCGGCACCCTCTCTGACTCATGCTGTGTGTAGTCAGTCTTATCACTGCAGACACGTTCATTCAGATGGCTGGAACAGAAACTATGGCACAGATCCTGATCCGTTTTTATACACACACACACACACAAGGCTGTGGTTATCTGGCAGTTAAGGGAGTGTGCACCTTACCACCTGGAGATCAAACATCCAATCCTTTCTCACACATGCACACTACAGCGAGACTACCTGGTAATAAAGCTGTTAAAGCTGCAGTATGCCCCTCAACGTTAACAGCAGGATGTGAGCTGGTGATACAAACGGCACATAACAAAGCACCTATACAGAAAATAAGGACTAGAATTACCGACTCGCTGTTCTATCACCCCGCGAACCTGTTAAGTTATACTTAGTTTACATTAATGATTCACACACATCTTCCTCCCAGCAGCACAGATCTGTACAATCAACTCAGTTACAAGGTCAACACCCGAGATTAGTGCCGCCACTTCAGTATCTGATTAAACGTCTACCCTTCTGTTCCTGAGGTATGATGTTGAGTAAAGACCAGAAAAGCATTTTAGTATCACTGTGAAGTTGACCTTTGACCTTTTGGATATTAATTATCACCATCATTTAACCCTCTGGGACTGGAGTTATGTGCAAAAACAGGCTATGTGAGGTCACACTGACCTTGACCTCTGACCACCAAATTCTAATCAGTTCATCCTTGACTCAAAGTGAATGTTTGCGCCAAGTTTGAAAAGTCCCTTCAAGGTGTTCTTGAGACATCACGTTCACAAGACAACCCGAAAACAACGCCTCACGTCACTGCACAGAGCGTTAAAAACATCAGCTTGTCGGCTCCGTGCCTTCGCCGCGTGTGTGAGTGTATCACAGTACAAAGAAGCACACTTGAGACGGTTAAATTTTCAAAGTTTTTTTGTTCAGTTTGGTTTCAAAATAAAGATCACACAATTGTTTAGAGACAATCTACAACAGGAGTTACAAAAAATAGTTGCCCAGGCAATAAGCATACACAGGTTCTGTTAACTATACACATATGGTTACAGGTGTGCTCGTAGTAAATATACACAAGGCTGCTCCAAATGTACACCGCGCTGTGGCGGGCTGCCTCTCTCACCCAAAAGGACATGGACAGTATGATACAGCACTTACAGCACTAGAGAAATGCCAAAAAACACAAGAATCTCCTCTGTACAATCCATGGGTTTACCCCTCTGAAAACAGTCATGGGTAATCGAAGGGTTTGGGGTTAAATGAGTAAAAGTTATTTCTCCCGCTCGGCCAGCATACCCATACACATGACACGTTTCATGGGGTAAAGCATTCCTATAAAAAGATCTTAAAAAAGGTCAAAAACAAAGAACCTTCAACATAAACCAGAAGACACCACTAAGTCTAACAAAACGTGTCCAATTGGGAGTCAGTGGGAGATCGACGTCTTAAGTTAAGCAGTGACATGATAAAGATAAAACCAAGCGTGGCGAATCTTTGTACAAGTACTACGCTGTATAGAAAGGGCTTTTCAAAACAAAAATTTGATATTACAATTTACAATATACAACAACTCATATGTCACAACCAAGGAGGTGAGAATATACACTGAAATGCACAGGTTTTTTTTTCTAAGATTTTTTTTTCAGAGTGAGCTTTTTTCTTTTTTCTTCTCATACCAAAAAGGGTGGTAAAGCACTTTTACATTACAAGGGTTTACAAATGTACAATTATACAGTCAGAAGTATGTGGTCACTACTAGGATACATTATAGATACAGATTCAACATCAAAAACCAGAAAAACTACAAAGTTTTATATATATATTTATATATATATGCAAAGGTCTACACCAAGTATACACGTTATATTTATAGAAGCAAGACCAGAAAACGAATCTCCCATGCTAAATGATCTGTCTGCTGGTTAGCTGATGGCATGTGTGTGAGTGTGTGTGTGTGTGTGTGTGTATTCGTCTATGAATTTGTGACTGACAAATTAAATACTCGTTCCATTTCATAGTGGTAAATAGCTAGGAGGGGAGGAGGAGGGGACACAAGGATTGTGTGTGCAGCAGTAGCAAAAGGTGAAATGATTTTTCAGTTTATCAGAAAAGAGGAAATGAAAGGAAAAAAAAAAATCACAAAAAAAAAAAGAAGGAGTGGAGCGACGAGCGGAGCAGGTCTCACCTCTCACTCCACTCCCTGCCTTCCTCCCCTCCCTCGCCCCATTCAGTGGGCCTGGGCTCGGGTGGGGGAGGGGGAACAAAATCTGACAAAAACTAAGGCTGCCTGTAGCAACAGGCTCCTCCCGAAGGGTTGTCATGGAAACAAGGGTACGAGGGGTACTCGACGTCCTTCGTGAGCAGGATTTGGAGGGGGAAAGTGGGCATGACGCCCACTGAAGGGTCAGACAGTGAGGGGAGGGTGGGGCTGGTAGACATGACAGCTTAAGGGGGGTGAGGTGAATGAAGGGAGGGAGGGAGAGGGAGGTGATAGACATGATTTCAGGCTGTAGGGGAGGGGGAGTCGGTTTACATGATGCCATTGGGAGGGCCGCAGAGAGGACCCAGGTCAACGCCGTTCTTCATGTAGTACTTCTCCAGCTTGGCCAGGATGTGTTTTCCATACGTGTACTTCCTCAGGGTGGAGATGTGAGGCCGGATCTGTGCACGGACACAAACACACACACACACACACACACACACACACACACACACACACACACACACACACACGTTCAAGTTGGATATGAGCAGCGTGCACCTCCAACACTCTCTCTCCGGTTTGGTCATTTCGCATTACCGCAACAACAAAAACACACAACAGCCATTTATCTGGAAATCAATGTTGACTCGTGCTTATGTCAGCTTCTGTGTCGTTGCCTAGGGAACCACTGACACCAGTGACCTGATTAAAATGTATTGATGTGCAGGTAAATGAAGGGTTGGGCTGACGGAATGACAGGAGAAATGTTCTTTTTTCCTATCCCCTTCAGGGACTTTAAATCAAGAGGTTGATATCTATTGCTGAGACAATTAGTCAAAAAATAATAAAGATAATTATGATAATTGTTCAATTAATGAAAGACTGTTTCCCACAGGTCTGAAATATACTTGTGGTGGGAGCCGGTAAAAGAAAAAGAATGGCATTACCTGCTGGCACAAACATGGTCTACTGACTTATATGTGATAAACAACAAATACGTGTGACCTTTTACACAATATTTGAATTTACTGAATATTTATTTTAATCTAATTTACATCATTACCCAATTTTTAAATCACACATAGAGCTAATCTTCATCATGTCTCTGTGTGTCTGCTTGTGTGTGTGTGTGCCTGTTCAGACATGGTATTAACATGCGTCAGTGATCAGATCACAAGTGGACAGCCGTGACACATCGCTGTTCACACCTGTGTCTATCACACGTCTCCACCTGACCACTTGTGTCCATATTTCGTTACTGCCTACGTCACATCTTAACTAGCATGCTCGTTAGTCACATGAGCAGTTGTGTCGGTACAACTGGAGATAATGGGTCTCAGTCATGAAACGTGAGCAGAAGGAATTCGGGTGTAAACTGTTCACTGAAGGAAATTTACGTGTATTTCAGCATTCATCAATATGTTAGTAACTGCGATCTTTTTGTCGACACTAACAAAATCTACATCTGCTTCTGACTGCTTGTAGTGCTAGTGTAAATATGATATTGCACAGAAATGTTGCTTGTCATTATTTGAAATTACAATTTTAATTTGTTTTGTGCCCTCTTATGTTCACAATACGGAGTTAAACATGACAAGAGATTAGAAATAAAACGTAGATAAATGAGTTGGCATTTAGTAGATTTAAGCTTCAGTTTGGGGTTATTAAAAACGTGAATGAGTTATTTTAATCAGCTTAACACAATATTGGAAAAAGCTGTTATCTGATAAATAAAACAAACCAGCGCTCCTCCTCTGCCCTTTTTACACACCGCAGCCCCAAACTGCAAGTCATTTTTCTTTAATTTAATTATCAGAGACGTGACATGGGAGATGTAAACATTATTTCAAACTGAGTTTTGGTTTAATAAGACTTGTGGGAAAGCAATTTGCCATCTGACTCTACTCACACTGGGCAGTTGGTGAACCCAATCTGCCAGTGTTAAAGGGAGTGTGCTTTAACACCAGACTATTTTACCTGCTGTTAAACTTAACGGTGGGTTGTTGCCTACATCAGACTGCCTGTGTTAAGATGTTTAATTTTAAAACAGTGACAAATAATGCTGAGGGTCAGTACTGACAGAGAAGTGTCTCCGACGATGCAGCAGCAGCTCGTCTGCAGCAGAGAGCTGTTGGCACCTCTTCAAGTGGTTTGGGTGATTGAATCACAATGCGTCTTGCTGGTCATTTACACTTGTATTTGTGCTGTCTACTTGTGATCGGTTCACTGAAGATGCATGTTAATAATAGGTGTAAACAGGCTCTGTGTGTGTGTCTCTCTGCTTGTTTCTCTCGCTCTCTCTCACTGCATGTCTGAAAGCTCCTCTCCTTGCTTAACTGTATTTTAAAGAGGCTGACCAAAGCTGCCCATCATGTCACTACAGTATCAGCCAGTGGGACACATTTGTCTTGAGCAAGATTTCAAAAATTATTCTACTAAAAAACTTGGAGCACTTTGGAACAATCTCAATTATTCCAGCGTTTCGATGGGATGCATACGATGACTTTCTCTCTCCCTACCTTGTGCATTACGATCTTGCGCTGGGTGGGCTCGGCCACATCGATCATCTTCTGTACCACGTAGTTGGCGTACTGGTCCTTCATCATGGTGTATAAGGCACTGTGGGGGCCCTCAGTCAGGCTGCACACCTCGTCTATCAGCACTGCCCGCTCTGCCCGTGACGCATGGGTCACACACTTCTCCACCACATTACTAGAGAAAGGAAGGAACAGGTTAGTGTGAAGGCACATTTTAAAAGAAGAGAAAGAAACAAGTCTGGCTGCAACTGCGGAGAAACCAAAGCTTCAAAGGCGGAGGGAGGATAAGACTGAAACCTTGTGTTTGTGTGTTTACCTAGCAAACTTGTGCTGGCTGAGCCCCAGTACATTGCCTCTGATCTCAGCCACTATCTTGCTCTTATCCTCAGCTCGGCCGTGCTCCAAAACGTGCTGGATCACATAGTTGCCGTACTGGTCCTGAATAAAACAAACCACACAGACACATTAAATAAAACGTGAGGACGCCAGCTGGTGCTTCTGACGTCACAACAAACATACAGCCAGCTTCAAAACTCTGGACCGAGAGTGGCTTTATTTAAGCCAACTTACACTGTCACTATCCTGGAAAACATAACTGGTGGAAGACTAAAGACGGCAGCAAGAGCTAGTTTGTGTTACCTGCACCAGCTGCTCTGTGTGTTGATGGAGCTCCTCCAGTATAGGCAGCGTCTGTTCAGGAAGGCAGTGTTCGAGAATGCGCTGGATGACTCGGCAGCCATAAGGGTGAGTGGAGAGGGCAAAGACCTGAGAGATGCACATAATTACACATGTTTACTTATTCAACACATTCACCGAGTGGTCCTGGAGCTCAGTGAGTTGTACACGACACTAATTTACGCTTGTTCCAACTGCTTTCATTTAAAAATGCAGAGAAAGTCTGTGGGATTACAGCACCTAGTGATCATGGCATACTTTCACACACCCTGCCCACCCCTGCAGGGAAAGTGAAGGCAGATTCCTGACATGCTTTCAGCTTCACAAACAAATCTGAGGCATCATGTAGAAGACATGCAGTTAGGCAACATGCAAATGTTCTAGAAGCCAAACATCAGTGAGATTCACTGTCACAGCATCCTGAACTCCTCAAAACCGAAACCTTTCATTAGTATCTAACTAACAGCAGCATGCATGGACGCACAAAATCTTTCTTTTAACACTTTATGCTAATGTAACATTTTGCTGCTGGATAGAAGATGGCTGTTGCCACTGGGCTGAGGTTTCTGTTGCCATGGCAACGTACCCTGTCCCCGGAAAGGACTGAGTACGTGTGTCTATGTACTTTGGTGGTGACAATATGCTTACTGCCTCAAGGCAGCGGCAGTGTACGTGTGCGCACAAGTAGATGTATGCGTGTATGGATGTCAGCCAAGCACCGGCAGGCGTCAGTGATTGAATGTGGAAATATTTTGTGAGTGTGTGCTCACAGAGGGGACCCACCTGTCCCTTGAAGGCGTCTATGATGAAGTGCAATGCGTGAGGCTGGACACATTCGATACACTTCTGCACCACGTGGTTACCGTTCTGGTCTTTCACACATTTTAACACATGGCCGTCCAGCTCCCGCACCATCTCGCTCTGCAGGGACGAGAAGGAGGACAGAGGTGGAGGAAGGGGGAGAATGTGGAGAGGGACATGTAATTGTTAGTGAGAAATCAAATACTGCCTGAAAGCATTTTCCAAACTCTCCTTCATTTTTCACAGTGGCTCACAGCCCAACAAATAACACTGGGCTTTGAACAGTCGCCCTGGAGAAATCTACTGAGGTCCATTAAGGAGAGATGGATACCTTTCTATATCTCTGTCTCTCACTCACACACTTTCACACTGATACCTTTCCCTGAAACTACTGAATTTAAGCACAATTATTTCCTGTTGATATTCAGCTACATTTATCTTAACACCTGCAGTTTGACATTTGCATATAAACTGTGGTATCATTAGCCTCATTCATCGTTGATGACAGAGTGCCTGCAAGGAACCTGCTGCTGCACGAGGCAGCTCCAACATAAAACCCATAGTGTAGATGAAAAATGCCATTTCAGCTTGAGGAGTGCAACTCTTTATCGATGCCGTATTCTGCTATGTAAACAGAAATTAGTGATCCGTGAGCAATGAACCCTCATTCAGGACTGAATTACGAGCACACGGATAGTCGATGTGCTTTAAAATTGGGGCACTTCAAAGGATATTTAGCTTTTCCCCCCCCTAAAGTAATGAGCCAGCATCACAGCAGGGTTATGGCAGGAAAGGTTTAATTAAGGTTGTTTCAGTATAAAGGTACATTCTGTTTCCATTGTTTATTCCTTCATACAGCGCAAAGAGAATGAGTGTACTTACAATGACCTGCTGATCTGAGGGGATGAACTCCAGAGCTTTCTGAATGACCCTACAGCCGTACATCTGCAGGGCCAGAGACAGCACATGACCTCGGATCCTCTCTGCCAGAGCCAGCTTCTGGTCCAGGCTGCCGAACTGAAACAACACACACACACACACACACACACACACACACAAAATAAGTCTGTAAATCCTCTAATCCATTTGATAATACACGACACAATATCACCTACATTACACTGCTACACAGGCCACAGAGCATAAAAATCAGGTGCAGTGCAGAATCATTAGGGCTGGGATGATATGCTTACCTCCCGATTTAATACTATCACCCCACCAGGGTGCTGATTGGATATGTGTAGTGATTCTGCAAGTATTGTCATTATGTTAATGTTTTAATTAACACTAGACCATGTGAAAAAGGTGAATCATACATTTCTAGAGACTGTATCACTCAGTCTCTTGACTTTTATTTCAGCAGCATCATACACTGCATGCAAAACTGGTAATTTATCTACCAACTGTTTCATGGTCTTATTTTTAAAAGTCTTATTTCAGTGAAGCACTTTATGACCTTGCTCTTTAACAAGTGCTTTATTGAATAAACTGTAAACTTAACTTACTTACTAAAATGGAAATTTACAATAAAATCAATAAGACAATATTTCATTTTTGAAGTGAATTTAAACTGCAACATTTGGCCGTCCCTGCTCATAAATTCCCAAACACAGATTTGTAAGTGGCAGACACCAATATATCAACACTGACTGCCACTTACTGATTTGCCAATTTTGTTTTGTATTGGTGAAATCTTATTCCATTGCAAAGGTGCGCACAGCTCATTGCTTTGCTCAGCCCCTCATTGTGCTACCACTCTCTCCGTTTATCACACCACAAATGTAGCGATTTATCTAGCTCGTAGACTCTGTGGTCCCTCCGCCTCACTCTCCAGTGCTAGAAGACTACTCACCAGGAGGAGTGGGCTGAAGATCCAGAGACAGACCTTCAATAAAGGCTGCAGCAACTGAAATTCAGCCCGCGCAAACCCCAGCCCTGGGTTCACAGTGGGTTGCGTCTAATTTATGTAACGGCAGCAACAGAAAGTTTGCTGATCCAGCTGGCTGAATCCGAGTTGCTAGGTCTGTGTTCACAGACTGTTGGTCATTTTCTGCTTCTTTCTCGCTTTGTCTCTGCTTTTCTTGAAACTGATATGATGTCACGTCACTTACAGGCTATCACAATAAAAGCAGCAACCTATTTACACCTCCGCATTTGAATTACACTTATAGGCAATAAACTGTGAAAAAATTGTGACATTTGAGTGAATTGATCTTTTCCCTCAGCCCTTACAGTCATTTACTGAGATTCAATTCAATTAAATTTTATTTATAAAGTCCAATATCACAAATCACAATTTGTCTCAGAGGGCTTTACAGCGGATAAGGAAAAACACTCCCCAAAAAAACCTTTAATGTAGGGGAAAAAACGGGGAAAGATGTCCCCATTAATTCAAATCAAGTTCTGTATACTTTGATAAAAGTGATCCGAATTCTCATACATACCTCAAAGAACTTCTGGATGACATAATTTCCAAAGACGTCCACCATGAGCTGGTAGGCCGCCTGCAGTATCTCGCTGAAGACAAGCTGGCGCTCCGCTGAACTGGCTCGCTCCAATTTCAACTGGATAAACCTGTTGGAGACAGAGAGGATAAGCATCATATTAACATCAGATTCCTCCTGTTTTGTTATTCTTCAATTTTGTGTTCGGGGCTTTTGTAATGTATAAAAGCCTCATGAGAAATTATACAGCCTGCTCTCCTAAAATCCACTTAGTATATAAAGTGGATTCACAAAGTCTGGATGAACTTGAACACAAGGACAAATAAACACATCAGACAGCGACGGAGCAATAAAGTGAAACAGATGTACAAAGAGAGAGAGAGAGAGAGATGCTCCTATATCTTTAACCTCAGGGAACAGTCAGACAAAAGGAGATGAAATTTAGAGCAAAGAAAAGACGAGGAGAAGGAACCAAGGAGCCTGTGAGGTGAAGTGATGGATGCCAGGCAGAACGCAGAGATAAAAAGGACTGTGATGTTGAAGAGACTGAGGAAAGCGAACGTCTGGAATGTGCAGACTGGACGTCATGGTGTATTAATAGATCATTTGGGTTTAAAAGTGCATCGGCAGCACGGCGGGTTCAACCCAGACAGACCCAGAAACCAGGGCTCCAGAGGGGCTTTCAGGGGCCCCTGAAATCAGCTCCTCTCTTGATTATCACCACATAAAGAGGTAGAGATGGTAACATCTGGATGACACTGCTTCTGCTGTATCAGTACCAACACTAGAGAATAAGGGTGCAACAGTCCAAAGACGTCATGGTTTGGTATGGTGGAAATACCTCCAGATACATAAGGATACATTCTTTTCATTCATTTTCAACGAACAGTAATGCAAGTGTCAAAAACACACAAAGACAGAGGTAGCATTTGGTCACTGGCAACTTTGGAAAACTATTTATAACACTCCTGTATTACATTATGACACTTACAAACCTTTATCATCCCAGGGATAGGCACACATGGGTGATGCCATTGAATGTACATGTTAGATGCATTTCCATTCACATACCCGAAAACGAGGAGCAATGCAGACACATTCTTGTCTTATACACAAGTCTCTCTCAGCCGCTGTTCCATCTGACCGGGAGCCTGCAGGAATTTTTATTTGCGCTCGCCGTAGTGTGACTGATTTATAAGCCAATCCACTTGTGCTAACTTCAGCATATGTTGCTGTCGTTGTTTAACCAAGTGTTTGGGGGGAGAACTCACGCTTGTGAACTTTGGCTCCACATTATGTGCATCCATTTACATACCATGTATTCTGTTTTCTACAAACCGTTAAAGTCCTGCTTAAGAATATAGGCCTAAAGAGGCAACATAACAGAGATTACACTGTCTGTGAAAGGAAGCAGCGTCTCAAATATCTGCCATATTCACTGTTTAAAATCATTGTTTATTTTCAGAGGCACAGTTACATGAGTCAATACCAGAATATATCGAAACTGAAAATACGACAGTAAAGTCACATATACAGTCGGAGGGCTGTAACTTTGAAACATCAGTATATCCAGCCTGTTCACAGTCTGTGTTGAATATAAAAAGAAACATGAGTTTTGATCCAGCACTCCACTGTGACCGCTGTTGTCTTCCAGATCTGCCTTAAGGCACCTTTACACCGGGAGATTTTAGGCTTTCCCAGACCAAAGTTGACGAATTCTGAAGGAAACATGGTGAAATCTTTTTTGTTGCCCGAAAACAGTGTTCCTAAATCACACAGATTCACATCCACCAATGTCCAATACTAAGATTTGGTGACTTAATACAGCCTGCGTCAAAATGTTGATGATATCAGACATTTAAAAGGGGCACTCCGGCAATTCTCAACATCACTTTAATGGTCGTAGTTTTTATAGGTCAGCATGTAAAAACAGCGTTACAGTGTCCTCTGTGGCTCTGGAGGAGTTTGGCAGGTCTAAAACAATAAACTTAAGTGTAATTTCTTGCTTGAGCTCTGGGAGTTCAAATCTTAACAGCTTTGCAAACCCGGGATGCCAAGTTTGGAGGACCTGGGCGACGTCTGGAAAGATCTAATGAAGTTGCATTCTGGTAAATGTAGGATCCAGTGTTCTTAAAATATCATATACAGGTTAAAAATAAGATTTTATTAGACCTTCATGCCACAGTGTGACATGCACTGAACCTGCAAGATCACTGTTTTCACGCAGTGAACGGGAGCCTGGTTGACTTACATTTTTTTCCATCTGAGATAAAAGGCTATGTTGTCAAACTGGGATCTACTTGCAGGGCTCTGATATTTTAGGTTGCAGTGATATTTTCGTGTGTGCGTACCTGCTGCCGTGCTGGTCCTGGCTGAACTCCATGATGTGGCCAGCGATGTCTCTGAGCTGCAGGTTGGGGTAGCGGTTGTTCCTGAAGTCCTCCAGCAAGCGGCTCCGGCCTGATGGCATCACGTCGGACATGCCGTAGCGTAACCGTGACGACGGGAACAGCTGACTGCTGGGTGAAAAGAGGGAGGAGCCCGAGCTGGCGGCGCTGCGGTACTTGGCCTCTGCACCTGGAGCTGCAGAGATGAAACGCCCACTGCCGTTGGTCAGGCCTCCTGAGGGGTCAGAGAACAGGGAGGTGATTATAGGAGCTGGGTCTGATGGTCCAGGACCGCTCAGATTCAAGAGAAGCTTTTAGATTAGAGGAAATCTTATAGAAATAAAAGCCTGAACCAAAAAACCAAGACGATGCGAAACATTTATTAAAAAAACTAATTGTATCCCACACCCAGAGAGGTGTAGACTTCTTAAAGCAGCCAAAACAACTCCTACTTGAGGTCATATATTTTAATTTAACTTTTTTCCCCAAGTGTGCTGTGGTGCATGGCAATTTCTGAGAGCAGAGGGAAAATGAATCCCTCTCTCTTGCACTGAATTTCAAATGCTGCTGCAATGATTACTTGCATGGGTTAACATGGATTATTTTTCTAATTGATGACACTGCAGAACTAAAGTTTGGCGATCATGAAAATTACATTACAGCTATGCAGCACAGAGAAATAGCACTGGATGGCAGCACTGCCTCAGATACTAAGATGTCCTATACTGAGAATTATCAACCTTGAATATATTTAACAGCATTAGATGAGTGATAAGTGAGATAGATTGAGCCAACGTAGAGCTGGGCAATATATGAATATTATATCAGTAATGTCAGAGTTTCCTGGTATTTAAGGCTGCACTACAGTAAATTTTTGTAATGTTTTGAACTTTCCAGATTGTTTTAGCTGTTCTACTTTTTCCCTTTACCCTCTTACTCACAATATCCACGTTACTGATGATTATTTATCAAAACCCCCCTGGGGAAATGAGTTGTGAATGTACCAATAGTCAACACTATAACAGCCTCACAATATCAAGAGGTAGATATTTTATTTTCTCCATATCACCCAGCCCTAGTCTAACGTGTATTTAAAAGTCAAATGGATTGTAAACACACATAAAACTGAAGTACTCTCAAGTGAAGTTTGTACCAGGTGTTAGCAGAACACTTGTCTCAAGTTTTGTTGCTGGTGGAGGCTCATATACATACAAATATCCTGGCTAGTGTCTGTACACCGTGTAGTTTAGAATATCAGAGCTCTGTTTCCTCCCTTCAAATGCTGCTATTTACTACACTTCATAACTGTATAGTATGACACCTTCAAAGACTTGGAAATTGCCAAAGCCAGGTAATCTATCACAGTCATTACAAAGCCTCAACTTGGCACTGTCAGTCTGTTTGATTGTGGCTTCATCACACACAAGTGTTTGTATTACACTTCACTCTGCCAACTGTCAATCACAGGAAACACACAGGAAGCAGTAAAAGACTCAGTCTGTAATTAATCCCTCAAAATGTGCTGCCTCAAAAAAATCTGCTGTCACGTTTGAGTCTGTTAGTTTGGAGCATCCTGTTAAGTGGAACAGCAGTTGGTTTGGAGCTTGGTAGGACGCATTCAGTAACACTATTTTTAAAACAGTGTACTTGAATGCCAAGATTACTCCATATATGACAACATGCCGAGTTTGATACTGGTTGAGTAAACGGCATATTTTGATGGGATATTCAGAATTTTTTTGAATGTAGCATTTTCCAGTTAAGATGTGGAATTTTATTCAGGTTTTGGGAGCTTTCTTTAGACAAGTACACAGTCTAACTGTGATTTTTTTTCTGCTTATAGACAGCTCTGTGCGTTGTCATGGATGCGTTGTACCTAAACCAACCTAGACAGCACTTTGGAAGGCTGGGAGGTAGAGATGCATGGCCAGAAGAAAAGCCCACATGTCTAGTCAGAGGGACAAACACCTATTTTTCAACATTATGAAAGACTTGTATATCAAAAATGATTTTGGAAATGCACCAATCCAACATCCTTTTCAAGACAGCAGTTAAAGGAATAGGAGAGGGAGGCTGTGCTCGCACAGTCGAACAAGTCCGCCACTGGTACAAAGCTTTGAAAAAATCCTATTTTGATGCAAAGAAGCAAAATGGTAAAAGCAGCTCCAGTTGTTCCACTTTTAAATATTTTAACGTAATGAACGGCTGCATGTAAACAGGACTATTTTGTGCATGTAAACATACTCAATGTTAGGGTCTACTTATATACATCTTACTTTACATGTAACACCATATCAGGGCATCTACGCAAATGTCCTACTAAAGCCTAGTATTCAAAGATTATGCATGTGGTACATATAAATGCCATGTACGTTAAAAATCCAGAGACGTCCATGTGTTAAGCTTCAGTAAACTGATGCAGCAGTGAGGTCTGGAGTCGACACAGCTGTGTCCTACACATGCTCAACAAGGGTTTTTGAAAATAATGGGACCAATCAACTGACAGGTGCAGTAAAGTACGCTAAATGATACTCATAGCAGGTCTATTCTGGCACATATATAGCACTGGCTTTGTGTTTTTGCAAAAGAGCACTAGCACCGTCTCCATAGAGTCACAGTCGCTATTCAAGTGGTGCTACTTTGAAACAAAACACAATCAATGACTCTTCTACTCTCCAACACTTGAATCAGAGACACTTACCAAGATTGAGGTTGGACGAGGAGCTGTGATTGGACAGGGAAGGAGGGGGTGTGAGGGAATGGGAGGGGCCCTGGTTGGGAAGGGGCATGCCCACGGGGCCAGGGGAGGGACTGAAGCCCAAGGTGCCGTTATAGAAGCCTCCGTGGCCAATCGGGGTGAGGCTGGAGGGCGTGCGTTTGTACAGCTCATTGTTGCCTGTCAGGGAGTCCCGCCTGGAACCGCTGCCACCACTTGAGTTGGCCACTAGAGGGAGACAAAGATGTAAATTAGATCGTGGTATTTGTAGGAGCAGTGAAATGTTAATCTGCTGTTCTTTACTTTGCTCAAACTATATTTTAGCACACGATTTATATTCAATCTTGAGCCCTTAAACACCAAAAAGACTTCAGTTGACCACTCTGACACACTCTTCAGCAGCAGACTGGCTAGGAAAGGTGTATTCCTACCTGCAGTGCCGAAGCCTCCCAGCGTGGCCCCCAGTGTGGCCCCCAGAGAGGACGAGGCTTGCTGGCTGAAGCCCAGGGAGGCAGAACCTGGTCCGGGCTGGCCAGAGCCTTGTGAGAAAAGAGAGGAGCTCTGAGAGGAGGAGCTGAGGGAGGAGGATCCATAGAAGGAGCTCCCACCCAGAGCACCACCAGGGCCACCCTGCTGCTGAGGCTGCTGGGACGTCATGGCACGAAACGGACCGTTGGCCCCACCGCCCAGACCACCGTTGGCACCACCTGCGGAGGCTGCTGCTGCTGCAACTGGAGGGAGACACAAACAAACAAGTGCTTTCACAGGTTTGCCTTCTGGACAACCAAAGTGTTCCAACAACTCTGAGTGAACAGTCATATAAACAGTCAAATGAAATTAATTCAATGTGAGATTTACTAAGTCCCGCAAAGATTCTTAAAGGGCTTTTTTTTTTCTATTTACCCATGTTTTTGTATCTCAGTGACTTACGACAACAACATTTTTTTTTACATTGGTCCAGTACTGAGCGGTAGCGCTTAAACAGGCTGCAATGTCACCAATCGGGGGCATGTTTGCACTCTCAATATATGTTCACTTTAAATGCTTGTTTTTTGCCACTATCATTTTCAGATTATTAGTTTAAGTGTCTGACAGTATTATAGAAAGGATCCGTACAGAGATAGAGCATTTTGTTAAAGAGTAAGATCCTTTTTGTTTAACCAGAAACAGTCGAAATCTATATTACCAAATCCACCAGACTCCGTTTAAACAAACAGTAATTTTTTCACTGTAAAACACACTATTCAAAATCGACAAATAAAATCAGGTTTGGTTATAATAAACCCTTAATTCAACCAGTTAGATGTGAAAATATGCTGGCTCTATGCACACTAAAATATATGGTCGAATGGGCAGCAGCAATTTCAGGGAGGTTTCTAATGAACCAAAAAGGATCTTACTCTCTAACAAAAACAATCTATCTCTGTGAGAATCTTTCCCACAAGTTGTTGGACACTCGTAATAACAATATGAGCATGTCAGTAGCAAAAACATGGACTCTAAGTGGACGTAAACTGACGGCGCATAATTGCCCCAAATGGTTACACTGCAGCCTGTTAGGTGGCTGCGGCACTCTGGCTCAATGCTGGACCAAGTTAAATTGTTTCCATTCGTCATGTAGAGACAGCAAGATTGGAAATAGGGTCCAGGTTGAGAAATACAGTTGATGCATTTTTGGCAGACTTTTTAAACCACAAACAATTCTATGCATCATTTCTAATATTAATGTAATGTAAACCCACATTCCCCTTGATACAAGGGCTGAATGATTTTCAGCAACACAATTTTCAAATAAAGAAAAGCTCCAATTTTAATGCGACACAATGTAGCCACATGCACACACGCTGCCCTATGCTCCACATGACAAATGTGAATAAGCGCAGATAAAGAAAACAACTCGTGAAATGCAATGCGAGCATCGATACTTGCAGCACTACAGTGTGAAAACAGCCAAAGCCGGGTTGAAGTGCAATCCAGATGTTTACATATTCCGTTGTGATAACAGTAGCGTTGTGTGCGTGTAAAGCAAGTGTGTGTGGTTGAGTGATTAAGAGAGAGTGACGCTGGATGTGCTAAGAGTGCACAGGTGTCTGCCATCACAACAGAGAAGAAATTAGCAGTAAAGTTGTCAACTGGAGGTAAATACACAGTGTAGCTTTCAGTGTGTCTGTGAATAGTTGCTGCAGCTCAGACCACGGTCTGGAAGCTAAAGCAGGAACAGTTAATAACATGTTTACGACAAGGCGACTGGTAGAGCCATAATCAGTGTGCATTTTAGTTTCTGTAATTTGTACAATACTGTCACTGAGCAGAGATCAGTAATATTCAGATTTATTTTCATATATGAATGTTCAGTGTATTCAATGTTGAGTTTGTCGTGCTATACACTGATTTATTGCTTGTGTGTATTGTATAATCTTAATTAGATGATGTTCCCATGTTGTTCAGTCCTGCTTGATACTAGTGTCTACACTCACATAAACAACACTGACTCATGGGAACTCCTTGTAAAAATCTAAGGCTAAGCTTGAAGGTAAAGTCTCATAATCTCTTAATTGCACGTTCTGGATGAACGGGACATTCAGGACATGTTTTTAAAAACCACAATGTTCAATCTTTTGTTTTGTGTTCATGACATTCTCCTTTGTCCTGCTGGCTGAAGTGAGACAGGTCAGACCTTTGAGGCTTTACGTGTATTGCTGTCTTACCTGCTTGTGCTGCGGAGGGAGATATGATGACGGAGGCGGGGGCCATGAGACGGACAGGGCCACTCCTAGCTCCAGTGTTGACCACAAGGGCCCCTGTCTGATCGTAGTAGGCTGCAGGGGCCAGGACTGGGTAGCCTGAGAAACAGACAGCAACAGAGGAGTATTCAGAGTGAGTGAACTGATTTTAGCACATCCTTTCTTTCATGTAGTGATGGGTGGTTATGGGTAATTTTAGTTCTCACTGACTGAACAAATCTATAACTAAGGTATCTGAAAATTCTGCTTTAATATCAAATGTAATAAAAGAGTATCATACTCACCGGGGACTCCTGCTGCTAACCCCTGTCCAAAGGCAAGGGCTGAGTTGACTGCTGCTGCTGCAACCAGCTGGTCATTCTGCTGACCCTGCTGACCTTGGCTGGGGGTCAGAGGTCGCTGGTTGCCCCCAGCACGCATCACCTTTACAAAAAAGGAGTGTTTGCATTGTCATTATCAATATGCAAATTAATACAGACACAGTGCTCCACAATCTGCCTGTGGTGCACCATAGACATAACCTTCTATCATGTGAACGTTCTCTTGTAGTTTATTTCTAAAATAATGTGCCCACACACAGAGAGACAAATAGTGGCATGTAATAAATAGCCACAGCACATTCCTTTCATTAGCATAAGCATACATGAGCGTAGGAGGAGTAAATAAAAAACAGCAGTTGGATGAAACAGTCCCTGCTGAATCGTTTATAGTCTACACAGCCTGCACACAGTCTTCTGCTTAAAGATCCAAGTCCTGGAGCAGAAAAATTGAAAGCACATTTCAACCAGCACATAAGAAGAGCTCTGACACAAACATCTTGAGCCAGTGGCAATCAGCATGCCATTTTTTTTTGGCGGGCATCCGACTGACCTGCTGTTGGTTCTGCTGGCCCTGGTTTGCTGCCTGCTGATTGGCCGAGTTGTTGGCTGCAGCAGCCTGCTGCTGGAAAAGGTTGGCAGGGTAGACCCCCCACGGGGTCACACCGTAGTACTGGGGAGGCATCACTGCCGGGCCTAGATTCCAAGAAATACCCAATATACAGGTGAGATAGGACGACTGTGTTTATGCACGTCCACACTGTGGGAAATTAATTAACATGAGTGTTTCTAAATCCTTTCAACAGCATCTCAATGGAGCTCAGGGTCCATTTCCAAAGGCACGTCTCACCTAGTGTAGCTGCTGCTGCTAGACCGGCTGCGTAGGGGTCTGTCCCTGGTGGAGCCGCACTGATGATGTACGGATTGGGCACAAATGCTGGGGCCAGACCTGCGAACACACGGAGGGAAAATGTGAACCAAAACATTTTACATAACACATAGAATTCACTCCATAATGAAGCATCAACACATAATAACCACTTTAGGACTCTATCAAGACTGTAATTAAGATGACAGATAGTAATAAAACAAAAAAATGCTCTCCAGATTTTTTGGTTAGCTCATGACCAAACTGTTTCTAAAGAGTCTTGTTAAGCATTACTTGCCTTTGAGTAAATCAACAAAATATTAACCCAGCACTAATTAGTCACCATGGGACTGCAACATGTGTTTTTTTTCTGTGTTCTTTTGCCCAAAAACAAAAAAGAGCAACTGAAGCACCCACTGAGTCACTGTTATTGAGTCACTGCTACTGATCAACAAACAAAATCTGACTATGAGACTAATGGGACAGTTTGGGTCTTACAATTGGTCTGATATTTTAGGTGAATGTATCATTTTTACTCCCAAATAAATGGTTTAAATAACATGGAGTCCTGTGTAAAGTCATGTGGTTGCACTCTCCCTTCTCTTATAAAGCTGTGTTTAGAGATGTATGGTGGTACGCAGTGATCCATCACATTCCCATCATCCCACTGCTACCTACTTGGTACTGGTTCCTGACTGGTCAGTAATGAAATACAGATAAGATTCTGGACAAACTATTAACATTAATTAATTCTAAAAAAAAAGCTGTACCCTAATAATGACGAAACTGCCAGTGTCAGGCGATGCCATTTGACGTTGCGGTGCTGCGTGTTGACATTCTGTTTTCTTCAGTCGTGGCTGACAGGGCAAAACATTCAAAAAAGTGGGCTCACTTTATGAATGTGTGTTTCTATTTCTGTTAGCTTCTGAAAGGCTAAAGCACTATAGTTTTTGGTAATTTCTAAAATCATTTATGTTCAGCTTCTTGTAGTGTAGAAGCATTAAGGCACATCACCATCAGACATTTGTAAGAATTGCTATGGAGGACTAGGGACAAGAAAAGAGCGAGAGACACCCCAATGAAAACGACGAAGTGTCAAGGGTGTGGGATCATTACCAGTTAAAACGAAGAGAAAACAGTTCAGTGTGTATTGCAAAACGGATTTAGCATACCACAATAGCACGCCCTCAATGCTACAACATCTAAGTAGAAAACATTCACTGCATGCATCAAGTTCGCCAAGCGGACCTGACACAACAAGGTAACGTCACATTGAATGCATTTAACCTTATCAGTGATTGCTAGCTGAAATTCATAACACACGTCAAGAACGAACGCGTATTATGGCTTTAAAATGTCTGATTGATAACAGAAAATAATGCGGTGGCTAACGTTACCTGGCGATGTATCATGTGTATTAGCCAAGTTTTACTATAGAAATGAGCAACACGTAAAGCCTGAGCTTCATACATGTTGTTGATCTCTCTCTCACACACACACACACTAACACACATGCATCCCCCTCAATCACTCTCAATACACACACAGAGCCTAAATGTACAGATCGAGTACAGTGGGTATATTAATTTGTATTGCAGTCAGTAGGGTCAGCAGGTGTAAGGCACCCCTTAACCATAGTAAATGAGTCTAAACAAGCCAGTCACAGGAACTTTAAGTATCATATTTATGAAGGCCAAGTAATAAATATCAATAAAAAGGATTTAATTATACTATTAGGTCTCTAATTTCAGAGACTTTTATTTTCTCTTTTATATACATATATATTACTATTGCCCTTAAATAAAGCTGAAGTAATTTAATGAATACATGCAGTATTTCTTATCAGATTACCTGATTAATGACCAGTATAATCAATAGAGTACTTGATTACTAAAAGAATCGATAGCTGCAGCCCTAATGGAGAATACTATGAATAATTATATGGATAAGTATCTGTACTGATAAGTGATAAATCGATAAATCTTAACAATACTTATCCCTGTTCCCATTGCTAACAAATAAAACAAATCAACAAAAATGCTGCCCAAAAAAAAAAAAACTCCTTTTATCTGTGTCACTTCAGGACACACTGACAGTGGCAAACTGTGTCAAATGAAATGTAACATACTCGTCAAATAGCAAATGAGATTTTGACATACAGTTCTCCTTAGGCTCACATGCTCATGCATACATACACACTCCCTCTTACCAATGTGAGGCTGCTGTGCTGCTGCCAAGGCGTACTGCTGTTGCTGGGCTGCTGTTAACTGCTGCACTGCTAGGGCGTTGTTTCTCTGAAACAGCTGCAAACGTGCACGACGACAGGTGAATCACGTTAATCTCACTCAGAGCTGATGACTAATGTTTATATATACACACACACTACTCTCTGCCTGGTGCTCTCACCTGCTGCTGGTTGGTGTAATCAAATAACCCCACAGTGGGCGCTGAGTCCATGGGCATCTGGGAGTTGTAGTCGAACTGAAGCGGCTCCATCACTGACTCCATGGGGTCCATGGTGACACCACCTTGTTCCACGCCAGAGAAGTCCTCAGGAGGTTTGGGCCCTCCACCACCTCCCAGGGTTGTCAAGCCATCAGCCCCTACACCCCCAGGACCTCCGAGCAGGTCACCCTCGGGACCAGGGGCCGGCATGTTGCCCGGGGGACGACTGCAGGGGTGAGAAAGGAGGAGGAGTTCAGGTTACATCTACAGGTCGTTTGTAGGAGCATTTCAAGTTATGACTGTGTGTCTGTCACCATGAGTCCTACCCAAACTCTTTGACGTCGACGTCAAGGCCGTTCTGCACAGGCAGCCCATTGGGGTTGATGACGTCGTTAATATTATCAGCTTCAACTTCCGTCAACTCTTTCAGTTTCTCTCCTTCAAATGTTGCCTTTGGCTTCTCCCTCTTCTCCTCCTCCACCTCTCCATCCCTCTGCCCCTGCGTGATGGAGAGAGACAAGAAATATATCTGATACAATGACAAACTGAGGGTGCTGAGATCCTGACAGTGACAGATGGCAAACACACAAAAGGCACAGACTGGGGAGGACAGAGTGACATGGACAAGGTGAAAGACTTGTCCTCATTTGATAATCACAGGCTGGTGGAGGACAAACGGTGAGAGAAAAATGACAGATGGGATGTCGAGATTATCAAAGGTGTGATGCTGAAGTAGATTTGTGGAAAGTCAAGATCCTCAGATTAGAAAAGCAGAGATGCAGAAGATTAAGAAAATTGATTATACAGAAAGACTAGAGACTAGACTTTAAGACTTACATAGGGTCCTTTTCGAAGACAGGAATCCAGTTTGTCAGCCGGCGAGGAGGAGAGGACGTACTCCACCATGCTAACTCCCAGACCTCCACTCTCAGAGCGCGGTGACATCACCGAGCCCACCCCGACTTCACCACCACCATGGAAACCTTGCCCTGGCCGACGGGACACCATGATTGGCTGAGACACTGAGTGATCTGACACAAGGAAGAGGGACTGTTAAATAACATTCATGCACTGGAGAATGGGACATTTGGTCCACAAACTGTTCAGCCGTGAAAGTGATCGCTTCCAACACATAAGCACCATTAACAAGCTTCGTTTTTATTGGATGTCTTTTATTGGAATTTAATCGTATCAGTCTAATTATAATCCCATTGATGGGTTATAGACCCCCTGGGTTTTTTAATTTCTTCTAACTGTTACAACTTTCTGTTCATTCTTTGTAATTGTCTCTCTCGCCTACAGCCGCATTGGGGGTATCCGAACTGCCTCTCCTGAGATTTGTTACATTTTCCCCCCGTTATGAGACAAAGTACTTATCAAGAGGTTTCCATGTTTCTTAACACACTTGGCCTGGGTCACAATCTGTTCATTGCATGGGATGCTGTATGTGATATTAAGCTATACATCATCAGTCTGATACACAACATGAAGTTAAAGCTGGAGTCGGCAGTTGTATTTTGGCGTCATTGGGCAAAAAATCTGGAAACAAACTTTGAGCATATTATAATTCAAGAGAACTGAAAGTAAACTAGACTTCTGAATCTAACCCACGATGGGAGACTTTGGCCAATCACAGTTCAATTTAGAGAGAAAAGCTGATTTAATGGCAGAGAATCCTGCACAGAAAGTTGCTTTTCTAGCTTTGGAAAAAACTGACCAAAACTGCAAAGCACCCGAACAAAGGAAGACTGATTTATAAAGAGAGTTTAAAAGAGAGTTTGACAATACACAAAATAAAACACAACATCAGCAAAGTGTTTCAGAAATGAAGAGAAAATGTTAATAGTTTAGTGTTCTTCCAAGTGGACCTAAAGGCTCACGGCTGTGGCTTCAAGTTCATGTTTGCGAAGCTAACGTTAGCTTTAGCCTCGAATCACAGTGTGTCTGCCGCCTCATTCTCCACCGCTACAGACCACCTCACCGGTAAGACAGCAGGCAGCAGCTCTGGACACAGACCCCCAGCCAGCGGTTGCAGCAACACATATCCAGCCAGCGCAGTACCTAGCTTTGGAGGCCCAGACCACCCTGACTCCCCACTGGATCAGGAAACTTGCAAACTGTTGCTGCCATTTAGGGCTGGGTATGAGTATGAGATAAGGTATTGAGTGAAATAACCTGTTTGCATCTGGTGCCTGATTCCGCACTGTCCCGAATCCCCGTTGGATCAGCAAACTTTCTGTTGCTGCTGTTCCTGAAGCCACCCCTCTCCCCAGAACAGTCAGTTCAACGTCTGCCTGGTTAGTACAGACTAACACTGCAGCAGCAGCTAACATCCAACACCAACAAACAAAGACACGGCTTGACTCTGTTGTTGAATCTGTTTATAACTGTCAGGTAACACTAGCCGTATGATGCTAATAATTAGCCTTGTAACTGTGTGTGTGGCCACTCAGCTCCCACTCCTGCAGCAGTAGCTACAACCTCTACGTTTGCGGTGAGGTGAAGTTGAGCGCGGTGTATCTAAACACGTTGGCATTTCAGTGTACCAAGATGCGACCAAAACGTTTAAAAAATATGACCATACTATACACCACACCCTTCACATTAAGGGCATCAAATTATGTTCTCTGGGGGGTTTACGCTTGCCTAACTCGAGCCACCACGGACACTAACTAAAGGCCTGTCTCCTGAGCTGCTTCCTGCCCTCCTCCCTGCATAGCAACAGGGAGCAAAGTGGACGGATGGTGGAGTGCCTAGCTTGCTAATTCTTGTCTCACTCGGGTCTGATTAACAGAGAGAGCGGGGAAAGGAAGAGCTGAGAGAATGTGCTGCATGTAACTCTACAATGAAGTAAGATTAATTAATCAATATATGGGAAACACTGGGTTACCATTCGAAGCGTGTGTACATGCTTGTGGTCGTCTGGTGGGAGGGTCTTAGGACAAAGAGGAGAGAACTGCAGGTGGAGGGTGTATCTTTAATGCCTACTCCAGGTTTAAACTACTAGAAGCATTTCACTCTCTTATGCATCACTTTCTCTACAATGATGAACTGATACAAAAATGAGTTGCCAGACTGCCTCTGAAACGCAGCATTATTTCTTTTATCATCACGCCTACAGAAATAACTGATTCAATTGGTATGATACACCAGAAATCTCAAATCTCATGATCATCTCTGATTCTGACAGCAATATAAATATATGCTCTCCAACACCACACAGCAGTTGTTCTGGTGGGTTCTTGATGTGAGCATAAATCAAAACGTCCCTGTTCACAAACAACCCGGTATTATTTACAGTCTGCCACCGTAACGTCAGCCACATTGGTTTAAATACCTGAGGCACCCCATGCGCTGTCCCTCCACTGGTCCAGAAAGATCCCTTTTGGTCCATCCTTCCCAGAGTCATCTGTCTCCCAGAACTTTTTGCCAGTTAGCAGCTGCTGCATAGACACAGAGAACAGAAGAGGAACAGGTGAAAAAGATGAGGTAAAAATGGTTGCAAAAAATCTACACATAAATGATTAGCTTGTAAAAGTAGCCATCTGAGCAGAGAGGTCTTCAAATCTTACTAAGAAGATAACCTACAGGATGTATTTTATTTTGGTGTTAAGTTGCCAGTGCTGTGTTGCAATTCCCAGTAATACACACATCTGCTGAAGGTACTTTGACCCCTGACTGCAGCCCCAAACAAACAAGTGAAGCAGAAACAACATAACACGCTGCCACAATAGAAGCCAGTGTAAAGAGCAACCACAAAACATTAGGGCTCCTCATTAAAAGCTTTTTATTAATTATTTTGAATAGTTTTAACTAGTTCTAAGTTTGTGGATTTTATAAGCAGCTCATTTGTGTTTCTCTCCAAATCTCTCTTCGCTATCTGAAACAGTCAGCAGCACTTTTCTGGCTTTAAAACAGGACCTTGTTTCTGTAAATGTGATCAGTATCTTCTGGCAACAGGAAACTCTCAGTTGCATGGGTCGTCAAAATCTGAAAGTGTGTGTAAACTGATCTATTTCTGGATAATTTTACTAACGTGTTTAGACATCTCATTACTGATATATTACAGTCCATAGCAGCTGAACAATATTCATCCAATATGAGATACAAGTGAACGTTCTATGTTCAAAGAGCCAAAACTAATTGTGGGCACTAATCCAACATTAACACAAGACTGCAGTGTAGACTGTGTTTAATAAATGCCAACAGCCAGTCCAACCAGCTTAAATTAAAAAACATCCCTGCTTAGTATCTTCTCGTCTTTCAGCGCTTTTCATTCGGGAACAACAATGCCAACAGAAGTCAACGCTACTTTTGGCTCAAAGGCCTTTCACTGAGCCACTGAGCCATTTCTTTTTTCTTGGATTTCCTGTTATTCAAGTTTGACTCTCTGTCAGCAATTTATCAAGCATTTGTTCAGCCAGGTGCCAGAGTCAGAAAATACAGGGCAGCTATTTTCAAGACAAGTGTTAAACATATAGCATTTCATCTTTTCAAATACAGTTTAATCCAAAGTTTGAATATCAAAACTGCTGACGTGCTGCGAGTGACCACAAATGCTCCATTACCAGATGAGATATCTGAGCTACATGGTCACATAAGTTAACTTCCTCTACACCATACACAACCCCGACCATCAAACCTAATGTCTCACCTCTCCCATGGCACGTCCCTCCAAAGCCAGAGCTTGAAAGTCATGGTTCAGCTCGTCCATGGATCGCACCTGTGAACAGAGAGCCTGGTTAGGTCTCTCATACAATGTATAAACATAAACTCAGCTTTAATTACAATTGTTAATGAGTAATTGTCTTTATAAATGATTTGCAGAACGTTACAGTGTAACACTACGATAAAAGTTTTGAAAGACTTCACACTGGCATCAAATAAAATGTGTACTTGGTGTTTTTAACATTAAATGGCCACTGATTATTATGTTTCAAATTTTAAAACTGAAACTATAAAACAGTAGTACAAATGACATTATGCAATAACAACACCAGTGCTACAAAAGTATGTTGTGCAACACCAACACACACACTGACACGCACACACCCACACACCTGGCTGTCATGGATGTTGTCTCCAGTGGGCCAGCGATGTTTGCCTGGCTGTTCACCGTGCTGCCGCTGAAAGAAATAGTCTACCATGGCATCATCCTGGGAACGTCCAGCACCCGCCACACCCTTAGAGACACGCACACACAGACACACAGTGCACATTATCCTCAAATTACTGGCAACAGTAACCAGCAGACAACTGGGAGACATGCAGGTATAATCTGGATTTGAAGTATTTACTCGGGCTGCAACTAACGATTAATTTCATTGGCGATTATTTTCTTGATTAATGGATTAGTTGTTTGGACTATAAAATGCCAGATAATGGTGAAAACTGTTGATCAGCTTCCTCAGATTCTTCTCTTGTTCTGTCCACAACCCAAAGATGTAAAGTAAAGAAAAGTAAATTAGTAAGTAAAGAAACCAAAAATAAATTCACATTTAAGGAGCTGGAATCTGAATTTTTGGCTTCATTTTCTTAGAAATAACTCAAATTGATTAACTGATTGTCAACTTAGTTGGTAAAAGATTTAATAGTTGACAATTAATTGATGTATCTATTAATTACTGCAGCTCTAGTCTTTACCAATGTTGTATAGAGTTGACTTTAACACACCAACTTTAACATTCCTGCATTCAAATACATGTAAAACATTCAAATCATCATCAATATAATTTAACTGCATAGCCAGGTACACGCACACTGCACAGTATAAATATCAGAGGTAAACTTCAGATCGAGCAGATACCAACACCACCACAAAATCAGATAATCTTATGTTTTCAGCGAGCCTACTCCACAGTCTCTGTGCTGCTATTGAAAATAAAGCCTGCTCTTTAGTGTCTTAGAGAATACTGAATGGATACTACTTCTTCAATTTAAGTCATTAATCTACTGGACATTATTAAAATAAAGACATTCAGTTCCTGTCACTGCAAACAATTCATCCAAGAATCATTTTCCACCTTATGACCAAACTTGAGGAGTCCAAATTTGTCATACGCATGTCATTGCATACGCATCATGAAAACAGCACCACTGGTTGAGGTATTTAAGCCACTTCCTCCCCTCTACAACTCAAATACGTCAAAATGGGAGGCAGCATTTCCTTTCACAGGCAAACTTACATTGACTACCTTTCTTACTCATTCTGAGGACAAACACAAAATTCCCCACAACACACTGTCATCAAAGAATCAGTCAACATATTCTGGAAACAGCAGGGCTTGGTCATGTGCTGTACATACAGTGTTCAGTAGAAAACGTTACCAAGATGTCATTAAATCTGACTAAATTGCAACTTATCAGATGGACTGGACTGTTTGTTTTTTTTCCAGGATAAGTCATGAAAAATGCTAACCTTGTTATCAAGACACACCATTGTGAGACACTAATCCTATATTAGAACCTTACATTTCACTGAAGCTGAAACATGACATTGTTCATCCGTTTTGGACTGCAGTTCAGAGCACACTACAGATAATCTTAATGAAATAATTTATTACAGCTAGCCCGACTGACGAGCAGCAACTATCAAAGGCTAACTGCAGTCCTACATTGCATCAATGTCACCACCGGCCACGAGAATTAGAGGAACTCTAGACGACATTCAGCACATTCATACCTCTGCTTATGTCGAATCCAAGCTTCTCTGTTGTGTGTTTTGTTACACACAACAGAGAAGCTGCATATGCATGTTAGTGCATGCAAGTCCCTGTGCATACCCACTGGTTAGCTAATCACTGCTGCTGCTCTGCACTCATACGGCAGTTAGTGCTGGAATCAGGACGATATTGCTGCAGACATGTAAAATCCAATCCAAGTTAACACGGTTAGCTCTTTCAGCACTGTTGCCATTGTTAACCAATTAGCTATTAGCTGCTGACTTTAACCACCTGCATGTTGAGATCAGTGTGCAGACAACCTCTTTTCAATCAGTCCTTTTCAATTAAGTCAATAGAAAATGACCATCATCATCAAACAGCTCAAGCCTATTTGATATACTTCCAGACACATAATGTTGTCCAAATTCAGTTGGACAATGTCAACACAGATCCCAACTGAATTACTGCTCTTTGTCCAGTGTTTTAATTTACTCTGAAGCAATAATGCTGCCAAGCAGAAGCTCTTCCAGCTCTACCATATGATTACCAGTTGCCATGCCCATGATGCATGCTCTGTGACTTAGAATAGCCTTACTAGCACGTTTAGTTAAGCTAACAAACAACAACATGTCAGAGTTGTCTGCAGTCATCTTCTATTGTTGTGATCTACTGAAAATGGCAAGTATGGTTGCCAATAGTCAGTAAAGTTAAGAAATGGTCATTTACCTTTTCCGAACTCAAACCAACAGCAATAAAACCATCATTATTTGGTTGTTTTGCATTGTACTGATATATTTTCTTTCACTAGGCTAAAATAAAAAGGAGCTTGGTCTGAGTATGCTGAGACAACATTTTGTGATGCAAACTGATAAATGTAGGGATTGTCGATGGCTTACAGGAATGAATACAGATTTCTCAATCAGTATAAATGGCATCGAGAGGACTTTAGTACTACAAGACCAACAGCACAGACTGGACATCCACACATCTGAGGTGAAATGGTGGTGGGCTTTACCTGCTGGCTGGGGGGTGTGGCCTGAGGGGTCTGCCCAGTTGGAGGGGCATGTCCTCCGCTGCTCAGCACCACGGGCATGCTGGGAGATGTAGTTCTATGGTGGGGGCTGAATGAATCCTGCCAGAGCACTGCTTTCCTCTTCAACACACACACACTGCTCATTCCACCACAGCCTGTATAAAGAGAGAAACATCTGTCACATGCAAACAATGGCACACTGGGTCAATACATTAAACAAACAAATTGTTTGATAAGCTCTGAGCAGTTTAACACAGAATAATGGATGGAGACCCTTTGCTCAGCTGTCACTTTATTAAGTAGGCTACACCTACCTAAAACTCATGCAGTCTAACGCCTTGCAATATATTTGCCATTAAAGACCCCAACAGTCATTTTTCATGAAACTGCTGCTATGTAAATAAGCTGTAACAGTTTAAATACTAGAAACACACTTTGCTTTTCAACAAGCACAAAATAATGCGTTTTTTTATTATTATGGCAAAGACAATATTCCTACTATACTATTTACGTGTCTAATGAAAACAAATATTCCAGTGTACATAGAGCCCTGCATACTCTGATCAATGTGCCCCAACACGTCGTTTGTCACGCCAAAATATAGAAAAGTGCAATAGGAGGAGCACCTTGTGCCATTTTGAGTCTTTGTGTCATGATATGATTTTTTAAAAGTTTTCCGCTGGTGGCAGACTTGTTTAGCCAAACAAACACAGCCTCCCTCTTTGATTCCTTCAGCCACCTTCCTGAAAAGGTTGGATCTGCTATATCTGTGCATATCCAAAAACCTGTTGATATTCCAGTCTCTCTTAATGCTTAAAGTAGGTGTGTTTGTCCTTTCAACCAGAAATGTGGGCTTTTCTTTTGGGCATGCATCTTTACCCCACAGCTTTGCAAACTGTTTGCGAGTTGGTTTGTGTACAACGCATCTATGACAACCCACTGAGCCGACTGTGAAATGTCAAGACGCCATTTGTTGCAAACTGCAGTAAAAAAAACCCAACTGAGACAAAAAGTCTGAATGTGTTGTATAAATGTCAAAAACAACGCTCCTAAATCCTGAATAATACTGGCATATACAACATGGCTTAATCACAAAATGCTTAATTCAGAACAAAGGCCAATTCAGAAATTCCAAACCGCATCGAATTCAGAAGATTGCCATATTTGTAATAACGCAGGAATATTAGTGTGCATGTGGATGTGGGTAGTATGTGTAAATGAACTATCTTAAACTTTCCTCCATCTTACCACGTCCTTACTCATATCTACCAGCTTATATCTACAAAATGAAGCGTTTCGCAACATGAAGCAGATTTGAGCCCGCTCCAGGGCTGTTGCTCCTACTACAGACTGTAAACCCTCTTGACTGTATGCCCAATGCCACCACAAACACAAAGAGTACAGAAGCGGACTGAGAGAGAGAGAGAGAGAGAGAGAGAGAGAGAGAGAGAGAGAGAGAGAGAGAGAGAGAGATCCCCGCTCTCTTTCAAACTCAGTTCAAACTGTAAAATTAGGCAGCACTAAACAAATACAAACCAAGATTCTGTTACTGTATTGCCTATTTCTCACCTAAAGTGTCTTCAGACACATATTCTAATGCACTGTTTGGCTGTAATACAAGAGATTGTGAACAGGAAGTGGGTGCCATACTGTTTCCTGTATTTTGAAATCAAAGGGCTGAAGATACTGAGATCAAAAAGTAAAACTAAGCAGAATATGAACCAAGATTCTGTGTCTCACCTAACATATTTTCAGAAACATGTTTTAGCTTACTGTTTAACTATAATCTGAGATTGTTTGTTACCAGCCAGCCGCAATATTGTTTTTGAACTGGCAACTCGCACCCACCAGCCAGAGCGTTTATTGGTCCAGAGCAGCGCAGTGCATTCTGGTAGTTGTGGGCTTTCTACCTCTACCTGCACCTTTTCCCTCTGTTTTCTCTGGTCATATAGCACCAATTTGAAATACCTCTTTAAACAGCACCACAAAGTACAGCCTACAAACTGACCATAAAGTTGAATCAACAACTCACTATAATGCTTACAACTAGAGATGACACAGTAACCTTTGGCACAGTAGGATTTATTGCAGGGCAGTTTGACAGACAGCATGAAGTTTGCAAACAGCATGAAGTTTGCATAAGTTAGATGTACCTAATAAACTGGCAAGTGCAGTTTTAAGCATGCAAATCTGTTGTAGCAGCATAAATCCAGTCAGAGTGGTGCAGCAAGTCAGATTAATCTTTGTAACTGCATTGAGAACTAAGTCCTTTTGCCAGCTTAGACTGTACTAGCTAACAAAGACAACCTGTGACCACATACTCTACTTCATATGAAACTGTGGAGACAGCAGACAAGATATTGAGCAAAACAAACGGGTCATCTAATCCAAAAACGTGTCATGATCAAAGTTCAGTGTCAGTGTTGTTGCTTCTATAAATCCCTCGAAACACCATACGTCAATGAAAAAGTAAGCACTATGTTATCTCACGTGATTGGAGCCAATATGTCTCCGTCATTTTCCAGCATTTGAAAACTTCAGGCACCGGTGATGCAAAAAATATCTAAACAAATACTGTACCTTAAACTGGTTTTCATGTAAAACTACACACAGCTGTCAAATTATTTGGTACAACTAGCTAAAACTAATGCAACCTTTAACGACTGCACTGCTATAAAAACTACCTTTATAATGGTTAAAATGTGTTTCAGTCTTAAAGGTAGGGTTTGCTGCAACAGTGCTTTAGATTGCAATAGTTTGAAGTAGGTGTACATAATGAATTGACAACACAGTGCAGTAATGTGGCCTGTCAGGCACTGTATCCAAAAAACTGCCATAGAGGAATACGAATATTTTCACTCCAGCAAAATGGTCTACTTAGTAAAATTAACTTATGTAATGTCTATTTCGAACGTAGAGCTGCATATCATTCTACAGCACAGCACTAATGAAACAGAATTTAATGTAAATAGTCTTATTAGTTTAATCCAAAGTACATTACAGAGTTTGTAGGTTACAGCACTAAAATTAATCATACAGTAGGTCTAACATTCTTGGGGCAAAGTGGCAGCCTGCCATTAAAGCTACTTAATTGTCGATAATCAGAGCAAGAGAGCTGGGATCAACAGCTACAGATATAAACCAGAGAATCACTTCACAAGCCGGCCCAGGGAACAGGTGATTTAACTGCCAACCTGCCTGTCTGCAGCCAGCGTGACATACTGTAAACTTCACTGTACTGCTGTATGTGGCTGTAAACAAACACACCTGGTCTAACTCTGGAACCATAGATATAAAAGTTGCCCACACAGGAACCTCATAAAAAAGTCTCTATGTTCAGCAGCCCCAAGTACTATTTCAACACTTAACAAATGTGTTACCGTGCCCTGGTTCAAAATGTTCTTCCAGCAGAGGTGCGGTTGTTATAAAGACCTGTACAAGTGTGGCTTTAGGTGGGACGTGGTTGCAGATCACTGCTCATTGTAGAAGTCCACACTGATATGTCATACCATCACAGGGGTGCATACTCAGTTGCTAGTTTATTAGGAGCACCCAGTAGAAACAAATGCAGTCCATTACACCAGTCCTGCAATAAATCATACTTTGATGAAGTTTATAATGTTCAGTTTTGTTGTCAGAGATGTTACAATACAATTTTTTCCTTCCTGATACAGATTCTGATACCTGAACTTACTGACCAACACTGAGAACCAATCTGATACCACTGCATTTTAAAAGAACTGACATGATTGCTATCATTGTTATATGGCACTGATCAGATTTAAGCATTTGTAAAACATGATGATGTTGAACCTAGCAACACAAGCGCTAACATGCTGCCAACAGCTAACATATATTATTTAATCAATTCTTCTTCACTGCTCTCAAAAACAGTAGTTGTCAGTGGCTGCACCTTGCTGTTTAGGGTACTGCTTTAAGACTCATTCACACTGGCGCAGTTCGGTCCGCTTTAAACAAATCCTGGTCCACTTCCACAGATAGTTCGGTTCATTTGGAGTGGTGTGAACGCTCATTCGAACCCTGATGCGGACTAAATGAGCGAACCCTGGTCTGCTTGAAAACTGGGGGTCTCGGTTCACTTGCAAGTGAACCCTTTTGTGGTTCGCTTGCAGTGGGAAATGCAAACAGACTATCCAGCGAACCAAAGAGAGGAAGTGAACCAAAGAGAGTAAGTGATGTAAAGCGGGCAATACCACCCCCAAACGAGCAGCTGTTGTAACTGCGTGACGTTGTCCAGGCGATTTGGTCCACTTTAAAAAGTGCAGCGTGAAAGTGAAGCGAACCAAATGAAGGTGTGAAATTTTTTGGCATTCCCCACCCAATTGAATCGAGTCCCCTGGACTATCCTGGTGTGAATGCACCCTTAGAGCCCCAAAGAAGAACTAATATCTGTGTAAAAACTGCCATTTTATCCCAGTCTGAAAACAAGCTTATTTAAAGTTTATTAATAAATCGTATCGGTGCGCAGACTTGCGTACTCGCCGATACCTAACCCAGCAATTTAGGTAGTATTGGGGCATTTGTGATACTGCTATCGGAGCAACTCTGGTTTTGTCTCAACTTTAAGGTTATTTAGGTGGCTACAGTTTGTGGTGCTGTTGCATTAGGGTAGACAATACAGATACACCACAAATGACATCCTCCAAAATGACATTAAAGTTACATAAACACCTCTCTAGAACAATATTGACTGTAATATACTGCATTCATTTGAGCTAAGTGTAGCCAACACTTAGGTAACTAGGCGTAGCGTGTAACTGGGGACTATTAAAATTACAACAGTAATTTTGCACACGGGAGGTTACTGAGTTTATTTGCAAAGAAATGGAGACAAACCCTTATTTTGAGAAGACCAGGGGCGCCCTGTCATGGGGTGGGCAGATTGTTATTATGTGTGCATTCACAGATCACATATACAATGTGCATGGCACACACAGTTTGGTGGTCGTGGCCACTACTGGGCAAAACAACCGTGGTGGGTTTCTGTAGTCTGAGGGATATAATTTGTATTTTACAACCTCTCCTCATCCAACAAGCTCTAATCTCTGTTAAAATTACCAGTTTCACATTAGTGTCCCTACAGGCCATGAGGAAATTACAAGCGGTACTTTTTACACTCAGCCACATACAGTAATTAACTTTGCCAGCCTGTCTGACACTATGAATCTTCAAACGCATGCAGCTTTCCCTCAAGTCTGCTGAAACCGCTGTGCAACACACACCACCTCCATGAAGACAAAAACCACGAGCTGACCGGCTGAACAGTCCCAAAAGATAAAAACAAAGCAGCCTGCCAAGTGATCACTCACACATGTACTCATGCGTTTGTTTTCCTGCTCCACTACTTCATTGAGCAACTAGGAAATGTTAGCTCTTTATGCCTTTGCTACAGCACGAGACATCAGGTAGAGAAACACCCGGAAATCCACAACACTGTGGCCATTCCCCAAAGCGAGACGCGCACGGCTTGTTAAGCCACAAGTTAAACTCAGGAAACAGCCACTGTGTTCCACAATCTAACTGGGTTAATCATTATTCAATACCGGGGATCAATCCACCGCATACCGGGCACAGACAGGGGTGTGACAATACGAGCAGGCAACCTGCAGCTAGCAGAAGATAACGTTAGGTGTCTCAACACACACCAAACATTTCCCTCCTAACAGACATGACACATCAAAACCAAAGGGAACATGTAGCTGCTTCGTGTCACGTTTACCGGGGGTTTTATTATCATGCATATGCGTCCACTCATGGCAGTCTCCGATCTGTTATGGAGGGTTCAGTGCCCATGTCTACCAACAATAACACGGCCTCCCGACACAAGCTTAGCCCGGGCGAACCGGTGACCAAACACGGGCTCCTAACAATGTTTAAAACCGCGGCAGTGGTGCCTGAATATCGCCATCTTGTTATTAATACACACCCGGGGGTCTGTACCTGCCTGCCGAACCCGCAGCCCCACAGGTCCCCGTGACGCGGATGCTAACAAAGGCCCGAGAGCTGTCTGGAGCGGAAGACCGACACAACGGGAGGAAGGAGGCAGGCAGCAGAAAGGGAGGCAGCCGCTGCTGCCGCGCAAAATACTCCTGTTTATCCGCCCCCAGAGCCGCCATTGCGATAATACCCGCACCGATGCATGAATAAATAATATCCCGTGCCACCGCGACCGGGGAAGGGGTGATACTCACCGGCGGAGAGGGTGGATGGACGCGGATTTCGGCCCCAGTTTCTCTCTGACACCCCAGGCTTTCACTCCGACAACATGGCGGCTCGACGGAGGAGCAGGCAAGAGCGCTGCATGACGGGAAGGGATGAGAGAGAGCGTGCGGTTCATTGCGCCAACCGGGAGGGGAGGGTCATACCGGACCGGTCCCTTTGTTATGTGTTTGTAGCCTGTGTGTATTATGGGGTGTATTTATAACGCATTTTATTCTGCGTTCATTCACATTATTTGTCAGTGGAGTAAAAATAGATTTTTAAATTAGACATTTCCTGTACAGCCGTTTGTGTTGCTGAAAAGGAGGACGTCACTAAAATAAACTACACAGATATATAACATATAAATTATATCCCACCATAGGACGTGGGTGGTACTTACAGTAGAAGGCTGTTAAACAAAATGTGGTTATCTGCTGTAATATGGACACATATACGGTGTTTTCGTCGGGGGTGGACTGTACACAATGTACCGGGGTCTCTAAGGTAACGGGGTGCTTGGCAGCCATGGCAACGTGCTGCGCCACACTGTCAGCGAGTGTGCGGTTGCTGGACGCTCCGGTACACCTCCGGAATGTAAGTGGATGGTGTGAGAAGGGGAGCGTGTGGCCCAAATAACAAAAATATCCTCTTGGTTTTTTGGTAAGGCGCCAGTGGCGACCCCGGGGCTGCAGACTGAAGGATAGACTGTCCCAAACCGGCGTGTGGGTGACGTAATGCAACTAGATTATGGCAGCCCTGTAAGGAAAGCTATGGTAATCATATGGAAATTTTTAGGAGAGGCTGCTGAACATCCCTGTGTGGTCCAGTCATACAAGATAAAATAGGCATAAGTGTATAGCTATAAAGTTACAGTCATATACATTTTATTTGTCTGCCCCTTTGCACCCCAAGCACAACTGCATTGTTTAAAACAATCAGTCCCAAATCTGCATCATCAAACTTTCACAAGCACCAGTTTGTCTTTTGTATGAATGAACTTTATTGTATAAATTATAGGCCTACAACACTTATTCAAGGAGATATGAGAAGAATAAATAAAAGTATCAATCACTCATTAATCAAGTAATAAAAACACATGTATACAAACATATTAAGAATATTAAAACAGATAGCTGCTAGTTATAGAATATGTTAAAAAAGATATGTTTTGAGTCATCGTTTAAAACTGTCCACTGAGCCAGCAAGTCTAATATTTAAAGGCAGGGTGTTCTATACTTTTGGGGTGTAAGAGCGAAAAGACTTAAAGGGATAGATAAAAGAGAAGCTGCGGGGGATCTCAGGGTTTATGGAGGGACATAAGGTGATAGGGAGGGAGTGATGCCATTAAGAGCCTTGAAAACCAAAAGAAGGATTTTAACATCAATTCTGAAAGACACTGGGGGCCAGTGTAGGTTATGTAGAACAGGATTTTGTAGCACTCATTGTAAAGCTCCATAGTACAGGCAGGAAGTCCAAAAATGCAACCGAGGCACTCTGTCTGTATTTAAAAATTCTTAGAGAGTCTTCATCAGTGTGTAAAATGCACTGGAAACAGGTGTGCAATTTAGAAGCTCATGTGGGGGTCATAGTAGTCATAGCATGATAATTAACAGGAGGATTGGACAGTAAGGATAAAGTTAAACCTAAATGCTCAAAGGCAGGACACACAAAGGATCACCCCCAGTAACATATACAGGTGCATCTAAAAAGAATTAGAGTATAGTGAATTTAACTCAAAGTTTCATAAAGTTTCATATATTCTGGATTCATTAAACATAAAGTGAAATATTTCAGCCTTTTTTGTTTTAATTTTGATCATTACAACTCACAACTCATGAAAATCAAAAATCCAGAACCTCAAAATATTAGAATTATTAGAATATTACATAAGACCAATCATAAAAAGAATTCATAATACAGAAATGTCAACCCTTCTGAAAACTATGTTAATTTATGCACTCAGTACTTGGTGGGGGCTCCTTTTGCTCGACTCGACGCATTGATGCCACAGTGCATCAATGCACTGTGGCATGGGGGGAATAACCTGTGGCACTGCTGAGGTGTTATGGACGCTCAGGTTGCTTTGATAGCAGCCTTCAGGTCACCTGTATTGTTGGGTCTGGTGTCTCTCTTGACAATATCCCATAGATTCCCGATGGGGTTCTGGACAATCAAGCACAGCAAACCAGTTACGAGTAGTTTTGGTGCTATGGGCAGGTGCCAAGTCTTGCTGGAAAAGGAAATCAGTATCCCCATGAAGCTTGTCAGCAGATGGAAGCATGGTAGACGGACCAACACCAGCAGATGACATGGCACCACAAATCATCACTGACTGTGGAAACTTCACACTGGACTTCAAGCAACATGGATTCTGTCTCTTCATTCTTCCTCTAGACTCTAGGACCTTGATTTCTAAATTCATTCGTTCATTTTCCACAACCGCTTATCCTCTTGAGGGTCACAGGGGCTTTGAGAAGGGGGCTACACCCTGGACAGGTCACCAGACTATCACAGGGCTGACACATAGAGACAGACAACCATTCACACTCACATTCACACCTACGGACAATTTAGAGTCACCAATTAACCTGCATGTCTTTGGACTGTGGGAGGAACCTGGAGTACCTGGAGAAAACCCACGCTGACATGGGGAGAACATGCAAACTCTGCACAGAAGGGCTCCTTCCTGGGATTGAACCAGGAACCCTCCTGCTGTGAGGAGACAGTGCTAACCATATATGCTGCCCATAAACATGTCATTAGTAATATTGTACACTTAAAAGAGAGTCTATAAAAACACTCATGTGTTCAAACTCACTAATACTAGTTCAAAAACACGACAACAACACTGAGAGGAAGGTATGATGTAAGAAAAACCATAATAAATCACCCTCAATGATACATGTCCAAAAAACATGACAGACGAGCAATAAAAACAAGTTATTATACACTCAGTTTTATGCACATTATGAGTTTGTTGTCCATTCACACGTTGTTTTTTGTCCTTGTCCCATATCTTATATTTTTCACTTTGTGCCACTTTATGTGCAGGTTTGTCACAATAAATAACAGTTCTTACTTTATTTCACTGTTGTTTCCTTTTTATTTATTTGGCATTGAACCTTTTTCTTGTTACTGAATATGTTAATCATTTAAATTATACATTTATGTCATTTTCATTTGCAGTTCCTGTCAATGTTGCTGTCAGTGTCACATAACCCTCACACGAGCTTTTAAATTCCACACCTGTTCCCAATGCATTTTAAACCCTGGTGAAGACTCTCTAGTTGAAACATGTTGGTTATACATGTGCTACATTTAAACTTTTACAGTGAGGAAACTTGGATTATTCTGCACGATTTGTGTAGGGATTTCCAACTGATGTTTTGATATAGTTTAGCAGTTATTAAACACAGACTCTTGACTTTAATTCATCAATGATTTTCTCATTTTTTTGGATTTTTTGTTCACTGTGGAGGCTTTCTTCAGTTTTCTTCATAAATTCAGTGTAACACAGGGTGAGTAACTGATATACAAAGGGTCATTTGGGTGATGAAGTATTCCTTTAATATTGAAATGTGTTATGTTTGTTGTGATTTTTATTTCCCCCACTGGCAGAAAAAGATCCTAAAAATTAAATATAGCAAATTCTACTTTAATTATTACTGAGTGAATCCAAATTAAATATTAATACACTATAACATTTACATATGAAATAATAGCTACATCTTTACACTCATTAACAGTAGCACAGTTTATAAGTGCCACAGTGCTATTTTTGTCATAGTTGATAAGCTTTCTATGAAATTATTTTGACAACCAAATCATTGCCATACCAATACCATTCAATCTAACCCACAGGGTCACAGTGAGCTCACTCTTTTGCACTGCACACATGACATAAATTCCTTTTGGATATCATAGGGTTAGTTTTGTGATATCGGGCTGTCTTTCTGTAAAATGCATCACATTATTTTGACAAATCACATCCTCACATCAGCTCACCAGAGTGTGTTTTCTGTGTAATCTTTCAAACTAATCCAGCAAAAATGTAATTCAGTGCCCCCTAATCCAGATATTAATGTAATGTAATCAAACCTGGGAATCAAAGCATTCATTTTATTAAACCTTTAGTCACACTCAGCAAGACAAATGTGCATCCACAGATGACAACATGAGTCATATTTAATGTAGAAAGTGTATTTTTATTATTTCAAACTTCACCTTACACCCAATAAGGTCTTTACCTCATATCTGTCTCCTTTCTTCCCTCTTTATGTCTTCACTTGTATCTACAAAAACTACCGATCATGACACATTTTCACCTCAGGTCTCCTTTATCGCCATGCTCCGGTGTAAATCAGCGGTTGTGCTGTGGAGGGGAATGTAGTCATTGAGAAGGATGATAAGGAGAATTAACTGCGGATGGGTTAAAGGAGGGCAGCATGACGATATCCAAAAAGAGAGAACAAGAGAAACAGGTATGAAGAAAAACTTTGATGTGTACCCTTTTTCCCCCAAACCCTTCCCACCCCCTACTGCAACCCCCCTTTTCTAAATGGAACCAACAAAACAATCATTGGCTGGTTATTTACATGCACAGTATCCCCACTGACCCCCCACCCCTCCCCCATAGACACACTAATGCCTGATCCCAAAGCCATCTGCATCCCTAATAAACAGCATTACATGTACAGAAGGCTGAATTTATTCTCCTGAAAACACAACATCCTGTCGATGGACATTTACTGAGAACTTCAAAGGATAAGTTTGGCAATATTCTATATATATATTAAAAGACCAAAACCAACAATGAATCACTCCTAACATGTTTTTTCCTCTGCGAAATCCAATGTTGCCCAGACTGTTAAAAAAACATCAGTGTTCCTTTATTCTGATAAAGCTGGCCACTGTAGTTATTTTGAGAGGAGTCTATGTACACCGTCCTACTGCTGTAAATACTCGCTACTGCAGCTATTTACTGCTGTTCAGTGACATTTGCTATAATCTACAGTGCCCAGCTGTTTTTAGCCTTTTTTAAATATGGCATACATTATGTCTGTGACTCTTAATGTTTGTTTGTGTTTGTTTTTTTAAGATTTATGCCTCCAGGAATGAATGGGCTGTGGCCGGAGACACAAGCAAGCTGGGGAAGTTGTTAAGTAATACAAGACAGATGAACCCATTGTAGGTTTTAGTCAACAGTACAATGTAAAAAATATTGCCAGCCTGATCCCTTAAAGGAATACTTCACCCACAAAATGATCATTTATATATCAGTTACACCATGGAAAGATCGCACTACAGGGTCGCTATGAAGTCCCTTCTTAATGCCGCCTTTGTATTTTTACACAGAATCAAATAACGACAACATCATGATGCTCCAGTGTGATTTTAAACAGCACGCCAGCATCGCAAGACAGGTATAATGGGCGTGACTTCTAGCACATCAGTGTCAGTCTCTAGTGACGTATAACACGTGTCGCTAGTGCTTAATAAACAATAACAGTGGCATAACATGGCAATAACTATCAGTTACTGTCCCTGTTATATGGCAGCTGAGCTCATCCTCTGCTCGGAGGGTAAGGAGCTCCTGGACCTCATTGTTTTCCGAATTTGCAGAGACTTTCTGCCGCTGTTCTTTTTTGAGGTAGCTGCTAACTGCAGCTAGCTGCTTTTTAAATCTCCTGCACACGCATTACACGTCATCAAAACCTTACACTTGTTCAAGCTATGGTCCCGTCCTGCTGGCTGTCCCTTTTATACAGACGTCCTTTCAGCACTGTTACTACCTCCGCTGCCGACTCTGTACCCCCATATCACCACTGTACCTTTTATACAGAAGAGCGAGGTGGCGTAACAACTTGAAATTCCCACCTTAAAGAGGCAGTGTACAATGGGCTTCTCTTTTTCTGGCATGCCTCCACGATGAATGAAGAATAAAAAAATTGCGCAAATTTTTGATGAACTTGATCAAATGGGAGCTGAATGAGTAGCACACCTTGGCAAGCGTGTGCGTTTTAACTCTGCTCGTGCATTTCATTGAGACTGATTTGCCCAGGCGTGCTACTTGTCGGTGTGTGAGACCGTTTATGCGTAAGATTTTTATTGAAAATGCTTGTGTTTAGGAAGTACTGAGCATATGACTAGATAAATGAGACTTGGAATATACTGCATGAGTTGTGTGAGAGTTTGTAAAAGGATGTGTTGATATAGTTTTGCTGTAGATAAACGCAGCCCCCTTTTATTCCACTTCATCAAGAATTTCCTCAGTTTTTTGGATTCTTTGTTTACCCTGGACACATGAAAGAAATTCAACCCAACACTGGGTGAGTAACTGGTATACAAATGATCATTCTGTGGGTGAAGCATTCCTTAAAGCAGTCCATCCTTTCTGCTCCACCAGCTCTGTGTTACTGCCTCAGCAGGTCAGCTCTGTACTGTAAAAACCTTGAAAGTCCCCAGTGGTTTTAACGGCATGGGAGGAAGGAAAGATGGCTTTGGGAGTGGGAATCATAAGACTGCTCTAGTTCGACATCACCACATTCTAAAACGACAACAGGTACGAGCCGTGCCTCTTTTTATTATGTGACCCCACCCACATCCCCGATCCCCACCCCCCACACACACACAAGCACCCAAAAAAAAAAAAAAGAAAAATCACAGGGACACCGAGTGGTAAGAGTCCAGGGTGCAACCACAAAGCACCAGCTAGTCCTGTGGAGTTACACAATCACACACACACATACACACACTTGTAGGAGTGTTGAGAGCTGGCAGTTTAGTGAAGTGCGTCTCCGGTGATTTGACAGAGGTGTCCCCAGCTCTTGTTCTCTGCAGCTCTTCTCACCTGCCTCCTCTTCCTCATCCTCCTTCATCTCATCACACCACCTGGCATGCTGGCTCTTCCCTGAGCTCTGTACATTCTATTCAGGGCTGTATTTCTCTCTCTCAGACACAAGCACACATGCACACACGCACAGACGTCTCTCCCTCTGGGTGGGGTAAGTCCATTCCTCCGGTAAACTGTGACACACAGAGTGAGTGTAGTCTAGGCAACCACTGCTTTCCATCCACAGTGACACCGTCAGGGTTTGGCCTGAAGGGGGCGCTACCAACAGTTAACCAGCCCTGGGATGCAGACAGGAGGAGATCAGGGGAACTCACACTGTCAGAAATAGATGTCATGCTGAACTGTACTTTGATAAGATTGCATGAAAGGGACACTCCAATGATTTTACACTTTCAGTTTGATTTACTCGTCATTAAGAAAATAGTTGCATAATGTCTTATGTGAATGTAGAGGGAGCGTTCCAATGTTTGAAAAAACAAAAACATGAAAATGTCATTAGTGGTAATTCTGCTTGGGCTCCAGAATTTCCAGCTAGAATCCTGCATTACATCCACCAGTAATTATTATCGTTTGAGTCACTGTAATGAAATACTTTCTCAAAATAACAAGTTAGTATCTAAAAATAATGAGGAATAATACTGAGTCAGTGTTTTTGAGAAAGCTTCTCATTATTTCTGCACACTGAAGCCCTGTTCACACGGGTCTTGCATTGCATGGGGACCTCATGGAAGGTAAGGTAAAGTAAAGTAAACTGAGGTAAGGTAAGGTAAGTTGAGGTGAGGTAAGGTAAACTTTCTTTCCTTTCTTTGCAGCTTTGTGCTGCATTTAGGGAGGCAAAACCTCCACCCTGATGTTGAGAGTCTGAGACAATACACCCCTCTATTCATACAGATGCTGTAGGTTATTAAAAGTAACACCAGTGATCTTGAAGCACAACCTGACCTCTTTTGCCGACATATTCTTGTTTTTAAAGATAAGATTACCAAACCAACAGACAATGTTAAAAGAAAGAACAGACTCGATAAAAAGCAGAATAGAATAGATGTGATTTGTCAGCGATCTTAATCCCATGCAAAATGCCATGTCCATAATTTGTCAGGTAAAACAATCTCTGCAAATTAGTCCCGTGCAACTCAGTATCTCTGTGATGTGGGGTCATCTTTTTGGTTGTTTGTCTTCTCCATGATTCATTTCTGCCTCTTTCCCAGTTGAGAATTATGATGGCTGCTTTATAAATTAAAATTTTGATTGTTTTTTGGGTACAGGAGCTTCATCTCTCTATAAAGGATGGAGACTCACTCACAGAAAGCGCAAGCTCAAATCCATCAGAATACTAAAATCTTGAAAGATGACAAAATAGATGACATGTGACAAGGAAAAAAATACTAGTTTGATTTCTTTAACCCAGATTTAAAAGAAAAATGGAAGTTAGCACTGTACATCACCACAAGTGATGCTGTGTAGTATTTCTGTGTTGTGTGTTTTGTATAACGTACACATGCTCTGCCCGAAATACAGATGTTGGGGTTTTTTTCTGAACCATATGAGGTCCCCAGGTAATACTAGTCCCATGTGACCAGGGCATAAGTCAGTATTTTGAGATGAGTAAATCATTATTTTAAGATATCAAGTCATTATTTCGGGAATATTCTCATTATTTTGAGATACTGCTCTCATATAATAATGTACAGGATTTTCTTTTTATCACACTGTTGGAAATGGGCATCCATATATCTGGAGGTGTGGGGTTTTAAAGCTGTGGACATTTAGGAAGCTAAATAAAGATGCTGTTGAGTTGCATAGTGAGACACAGTGACCCACACTAGAGACTAAAAGTCACAATATTTCGGCCCCTGCTAAATTGAGTTTGATCTGAGAAGGCCTCAAACTTTTCAGAAGCACTACATTAAATCTCTGGAATATCCCTTTAAAAGGCAAACGTTCAACGTAAGATCAAAAACATGAGAACAAAGTAGAAGAAAATTAGAGAATGTTATATTTGTAACTCACGTGTAAAGAGGCTGCAGCTGCAGATGGGAGGACTTCTGAGGAGGCTGGTAGCCGTACGAGTCAAAGCCACCAATGAAATCAACTTCAAAAGGACAGGAGAGAGAAGAGATGACATCATTCCACTTTCCCTTAAATCTGTATGGTTTTAACCAAGTGTTGTATTTCTGGATCAGATTCTGTTTTGACATGAAAATCTATTAAGGCATCAGATGGTGCTCTTTTCAGTATACCTATACATCACTGCTTCTATGTCACTGATACATCGTTCTAATCTTTCGCAATCGATTCAGAGGAACAAACTTCTGTGGTGCCAGCTGAAAAACAAAATCGCCCGATTGTCTGCATGAGTGGAATATAGACCACAGGTTAGAGATCTGTTTCCTCCAGAACCAAATGTTTAAAAAAAATCCAGTATCTGTCAGTATATGTTATTAATGCATCAAAAAACATACTGCATGTCATTGTTATTTCATGATCACCACTATATTATAACATGAATTACAATATAGCATACTGTTCAGACGTCAGAGATGGAAGTCAATCTTATGATGTCATATCCTAACTACAGGACTTAATTTCCCCTGAGTGAGAGCAAAACACTCAGGACAACCACGTGAGGAGAGGAAACATTCACACAGATGGCACACCCTAACCCCACAGACAAGCACCAGGCAGAAGACAGATGGACAGTCTTGACAGTGGGAATTTTCCGGCAGACGTCTCTGAATTACCCCCCACAGATGGACTTCTCAGATCACACAGAGGGAATCCTCTGTGGTGATATTGCTCGGCGTGACTCAGGCAGGAGAAAACAATGAGCGAGCAGAGCTCACATCCAAAGCTGTGGATCGCTAACACAAAAGTATGGAAGCCCATTTCTGCCAGTGTGATGAAAGAAAAGATCCTGTAGGTCATTACAATGAGAAACTTTCTCAAAATGATGACTTACTTATCTCAAAGTTATCTCAAGTTAGTGACTCCAATTAATGAGCTTTCTCAACATAATGAGTAACTTACTGAAAATAATGACTTGGTAATAATGACTTACTTATTACAAAATGATGAGTTTGTGTCTCAAAATAATGAGCTTTCTTAAAATAATGAGAAACTTTCTGAAAATTATGAGTTAGTATCTCAAAACAATGAGAAACTTACTCAAACTAATGACTTGGTATCTCAAAATAATGAAAAACTTACTCAAAATAATGACTTACTTATCTCAAAACAGTGAGTTAGTAACTCAAATTAATGACCTTTCTCGACATAATGACTTTAAAATAACGAGCTTTCTAAAAATAATGAGTTAGTATCTCAAAAATAATGAGAAACTTACTCAAAACAATGAGAAACTTTCACAAAATAATGACTTACTTATCTCAAAACAATGACTTAGTAACTCAAATTAATGATCCTTCTCAACATAATGAGTTAATATCTCAAAACAATGAGAAAATTCCTGAAAATAATGACTTGGTATCTTAAAATAATGAGAAAAATTCTTGAAATAATGACTTAGTATCTCAACATAAATAAAAACTCTCTGAAAATAATGACTTGGTGTCTTAAAATAATGAGAAAAATTCTTGAAATAATGACTTAGTATCTCAACATAAATAAAAACTCTCTGAAAATAATGACTTGGTGTCTTAAAATAATGAGAAAAATTCTTGAAATAATGACTTAGTATCTCAACATAAATAAAAACTCTGAAAATAATGACTTGGTGTCTTAAAATAATGAGAAAAATTCTTGAAATAATGACTTAGTATCTCAACATAAATAAAAACTCTGAAAATAATGACTTGGTGTCTTAAAATAATGAGAAAAATTCTTGAAATAATGACTTAGTATCTCAACATAAATAAAAACTCTCTGAAAATAATGACTTGGTGTCTCAAAATAACGAGAAACTTACTCAAAATAATGACTTAGTAACTCACATTAATGAGCTTTCTCAACATAATGACTTGGTATCTCAAAAAAAAAAAACGTTCTTGAAATAATGACTTACTTATTATTAAATGCTGAGTTAATGAGTTTTCTTACAATAATGAGAGACTTTCTCAAAATAGTGCGTTAAAATCTCAAAAAAAAGAGAAACTATCAAAATGAGTTGATATCTTATAGTAATGAGAAACTTTCTTGAGATACTTACCTTAAATTGAGTTAGTATCTAAAAATAATGAGAGTTTATATCTAAAAATAACAAGAAACCTTTTTCAAAATAACGACTTAGTATCGTTTCTCATTATTGTAAAATGTTAACCCATTATTTTGAGATGCTTACTTGTTTTTTTTTGAGATGTGCACGTGATTCTTTTGAGATATTAACTCATAATTTTGGGATACAAAGTCATTATTTTTAGATACTGACTCATTATTTCAAGACAGTTTCTCATTATAATGACTTGCAGGATCTATTTTTATTTTTTTCATCACACTGGCGGAAATGGGCTTCCTGATCGGCTGAGCAACGCGCTGGAAGAGGATCAACAAGCTTTTAGGAGAAGACAAAAGCACTCACAGCTGTCCTCGTCATCCTGGAAGACTTTGCTCACGTAGCAGGCGTACACAAAGCCAAAGAGCTGTTAGAGAGGAGAAATTAGGTGACTGTTATTGTGCAGGCTGAGTCACTGCTGACTTAAGAGCGTCTGTATTTTGTTTCATAGAAAATGCTTCAGCAGAAGGTCGGGGGTCAGCAAACTAAAAAAACAAACTAATGCTTTTTAACAACGGGGATGTGATGATTTCAGTTTCAGCTGTGTGTCTGTGAACGTAACACAAGTGCAGTGTGTGTGTGTTAGATACGTACAGCCAGTAGGATCTGAATGGCCGAACTCAACACCTCTATGTACTGGTAGTCAAGGAGACACCCGGAGACAGTGATGACATGGTGGTCGTCAGGGGCCATGCGGGAGTCTAGCACTGGTGTTACCAGGCAACCGGGACCATGCTCCATCCACCACGAGCGATGAAGGGATGTGTTGAATGTCATGAGAAAGTCTCTGTCCTGAACACACACACACGCACACACACATATATAAAAACAGGGCTTCGACCAATGATGATTCTCAGTGTTGATTCATTGGTCGATTCTGTTTTTGATGAAGCCATCAGTCCATAAAATGTCAGAAGAAGGTGACAAATATCCATCACAATTTCCAAGAGCCGAATTTACAGATATGAAACAGAGAAAAGCAGCAGATCCTCAGATCTGAGAAGCCTGAACCAGAAAATAACGAGGGGGTTAGGGCCCGATTTTAAGAAAAAACATAATTCTGTAAGACAAAATGGACTTATGAAAACAAATTCAAAAAATGGAAAAGGAATACTCACTCTCACACCCTTTATATGTATACCGGGGCTTTTTAAACGTGGGAAAACTTGCTAAAAATAGGCCATAGACTCCTTTCCCACTGACAATAGACCAGAGCTTTCCCAGTGCCAGTACACCAGCGCTACTGGCACTGGGAAAGGCTCTGCAATAGACAAAAATGCCTCGGACATGCTGGAAAACAGGTTAGAAAGCAGCATGGAGGCCAGTGAAAATGTTACAGTGGGTGGTTACCTCCTTTTAAGATCCGTTACTTAAACAGTCTCTGCTTTAAACTCAGTGCAAACTCACTTTAAACAGTATTCGAGCAGTACTTGGACGGAAACAGGTGGAATTTGTTGCATTGCCTCGTTGCATTACGCCAAAAAAGGAGCAAAAGTTAGTGCCTCCATTAGAGCTGGCATGATATAAGATTTTCACTACACAATAGTCGTGGCCAAAGGCTTAGTGTTTGTTGTTTTTATTATTTCTATTGTTATCATTATTATCGTTCTTATCATTATTTTAAGTATTTCTTGATTCCTTTGCTGTATTTATCTGCTTTGTGCTCCTTTCTTAAATGCATATGTGGATTAAGGATACTTTCACATTTATTACTTTCCTCCAATATGCTGTCTGTGATTTACATGTATATGGGATGTTGACTGGTTATTTTTACTCCCTTTGAGGGTACGATGACATAAGACTGGTGTGGACTTGAAAGGACTCAGAACGCTCAGTTGATGTTGTCTTTGTAGCGAAAGCAGGAGCAGTAGAAAGCTGACTGCTGATAACATATGAACTGTGCTGTATTACCTCTGGTGACCTGTCTGTTCAGGAATTTGTCTGTCGTCCCCCCCCCCCCTTTTAGTTGTGTTTTATCAAAATAAAACTATAAAAATAAAGTTTAAAAAATAACTAAATAATCAATAAAATTCATCTTTAACTTTGGCTCTTCTTCAGCAAATAAATTACACTCAAAATACGAGTGTAAGGAGGTGGAGAGAGTCTGTGGCCTTAAAAAAAGCGCACAAAAAGAGCAGTTACACTTAACGGATAGCGATAAGGGCAACCAGATGGTGTTGGTGAAGGGAGACAAAGCAAGAAAGTATTCAAGAGGTGCTGGAATTATTTACAAGAAATGATCATGTATGTATTATTATCATGATATCAATGTTTAATTTAAAAAATCACAGTTATCGTTAATAGCAGTATATCATGACACCCCTAGCGTCCACCCAGGTGTCGTATATCCATCACTGCCGATCGAAGCAGGTCGTAGCTGATAAATACTCATGACTACTGCAGAGGAATTTGCAGACTGTAACCTTTCCCATTAAATACGAAAGCCAGACGCTGGCAGGTATTAGTGTTTTTTGGGCCATGGTAAAGAGGCTTTTGTTGCAAACAGACAGAAGTTTGGGAACCCGAGTGTTAAACATTTCTATTATAAAAATGTAACTCAACTAAGTGATTATCTAAGTAAAAACAGATGAATTGGAGCAAATCTGTTTGAGTTAAGAGCATCATACACAACCTAAGGACACACAGAACTTACGTGAGACAGGTTGCCAACCTCCAGGTAGAAACAGATAATGAAGGAGTTCCATCCCACCCAGAGGACCAGCCATACTGCATACTGCCAAACACACACACACACACACACACATACACACACAGATCAGCTTCTGTATGACAGTGACTGAACACTCATCTGTGTAAAGTCAGCAGCAGCTGTGCATCATATACTCACAAAGATAAGGTATCTGAAGCGAAACTGCACGGTGCCAAACATGCCCAGGATAACGGCCATGATGTGCAGAAAGTTGGCCAGGATGGGAGCCCATTGGTACCCCAGGAAATCAAACACCTGCCTCTGAAGGGCTGCCACCTAGGGGACAGGGGGAGGGGTCATACACTGTACACACATTAGAGGAAAAGACACAAACACACACACATAACTGAGCACATATGCAAATAGAACACACATGTGATCAAGGTCTCACACACACAGGCTGAGGATACACACAGACAGTGACAGGGACACACATACACAGGTCTGCCGCAGTTGTTTCCATGGTAACTGCCTGGAGCACCAGCCAGTCCAGTGACTGTAAAAGAGGAGCACCCCCCAAAAGCTCCCCCAAACTAATGAGAATCTATGGGCCGAATCCCCCGGCCACACAACAACTCATCAGCCCCGCACACAATAGCCTGGATAACTGGCCCTCACGCCGCCTGCATCACTCTCACTACAGGAATAGCTGATACTGTCTCACATTACACACTTATTACATTTTAGAGGGATAGTCTTGAGCTATTCGCAGGCTCAAGAAATGGCTAACTTTAACTCCAGAATGGAGACCAGATGGTGAACAGGGCCTCCTTGTCCCTGTTGTGCTCAACATTCACATGGTTTTGTCAGAATGGGGCTATCACCCCTCTCTCTCCTCAGACATGCAGGCCACCCTGACACCAAAGCACCCCCCCCCCTCTGCTTCAAAGACACACACACACACACACACACACACACCCTCGCCTGTAATGTGGCATGGCACCCCAGCAGCTGCAGCTCAAAGCTTTTTTAGTGTGACTGTACAGAGAGGCTGGGCAAAAATTGATTACAATGTGCGTGTGTGTCTGTAGCACGCTGTTCTAATTATATCATCATGGTGAGTGAGAAGAGAGGCAGCTTTCACACACACACACACACACACACAAACAAACACTCACCAACTGCAGCGAACATATCACTAGCAGCGTGCATCTTCCGTCGCACTTCCCCATCTTGGAGGGCTCAGGACGCGGCTTGGAGCCGCGGAGGCTCCGGGGGAATGACGGGTCCCCGGTCAGATCCAGACTGCCTGGCTGCCTCAGCTCACACCATTCCCGGCTGAACAGACCTGCCCAAGGCCGCCGCCTCCTCCTGTAGCGCTGCTCTGCTCCTTCCTCTCACACCAAGTGACCCATCTTGGCCGCTGGTTTTGTCGGTAAATACCAATCGCGAGGAGGAGCAGGAGGAGGAGGTGGAGGAAGGAGGGGGGGCGTCCACTTCACACCGGCCTGCTGCGGTCCGATCACCACCGACAACCGAATCACCTCGGCCACACCTTCCGGAGAGGGGACACACAAAGACACAAAGAGAGACGGAGAGCTGTCATAATGTGCCCCGGGCTACAGACAGAAATGAGCATCATATGATACCGGATCACACGGAGGTGGAGAGGAGGAGGAGGAGGAGGAGGACCGACCCCGCAGTGTTACTACGGCTAACGTTTGGCTACATGCGATCCGCTACGGACACAAAGCAGCCCGTTGTGACTCACGGTTTTCTATGAACGGAAGAAACCTCGTGCCCCCTCTACACTCCTCCCGACCCTCTCCTCCTCTAACTGCTCAGCAAAGCAAGTTAACGGGCGGATCTCCTCACCAGTACCGGGCTCCGGGATCCGAGCTCCGTCTCGCAGCGTCTTTTGTCAACAATCGGTGCCGGGGCGGGCGCAGGAGGAGCCGGGGGGGAGGCAGAGAGAGACGAGGGGGTGGGGGCTCTCAGTCACCGCGACCCCCTCGAGGAGGAGCTGCATGGATTCTGCAGACTCGCGTGCGTGCGCGCGGCCGAGCGGCAGCCCCGCGAGGCGTTCGAAAAGGAGCACAAAAGAAACGGTGGAGAAGGAGGCTCACACAGGCGAACATAACAGCCTCCAACTAACATCTGAGGGTGGATGGAGGCGGAGGAGAGCAGCCGGCCCCGCGGTGCTGCTGCTCCTCTGCAGCCTGCGGTGTCTCAGAGCGGAGACACAATTAACAGCCTTGTTTAATTAGAGCCACTCACCACGAGCTGTGGACAAAGTGAGGGTCACAATAGATAAGTTATCTGTGATGTAAAGACAGATAGTGACTCCTTATGAGGCTTATCATAAACACATATGACAGTCCATGAAACCATAACATGTCAGGTCTAGTTATAAAAGCTCACACTCAACAAACATATATGATCCTCAAATAAATAAAGTCAAAGCATGTTCTCCTTCATATTTTCATAATGGAGCCCTCTCTGTAGTGTATGGGTGCATTATGAGACAATGGGGGCCTGGGTGCAAAAAGATCCACTGCTGTTGTTTTGTGTCTCTTTGTAGTCACAATGCGCTGTTCTGTAGTTTTATATTGGTGGTAATTTTGCATTTGAACATTTTAAATGTTGTCTAGTTGTTTTTTGTTGCTCTTTGAGGTAATTGTGTGTCTTTATTGATTGTTTTGCCCCTTTTTGTAGGTATTTTGTGTCTCTTTGCAGCCCATTTGCATCTCTTTATGATCATTTTGAGTCTCTGTCTGGTTGGTAAGTGTTACATTGAGATGCTTAGTCCATTTCTGCTGTTGTTTTGTGTCTCTTTGTAGTCATAATGCATCTTTCTGTGGTTCTATATCTGTGGTAATTTTGAGTGACATTTTGCAGGTGAAGCCAGAGGGCCTCTGACACTTTGAGCCCATCCAGTGATCCATTCATGACTATAACTGCACTATAACTGTATTCTCGTCTGTTTAGTCCACCTGTATTTATCTATTTATAAAATTTCTCTCTTAATGTATCATTTTGTCATGTTGATCTGTTCTGTACACAGAGGGATCCGTCCTCAGTTGCTCCTCTGTAAGTTTCTACCATGTTTTTCCCTGTAAAGTTTTTTTGGGGGAGTGTTTCCATATCCGCTGTGAGGGTCCAAGGACAGAGGGATGTCATATGCTGTAAAGCCCTCTGAGGCAAATTGCGTTTTTGATGTTGGGCTTTATAAATAAAAATTTGAGTTTTAACTAATTTTTTTCCCCTTTGCGCTTCCTTTTTGTTCTGATGCATTTCTTCACCCGATGTACAGCAGTTTGAATTGGCTCAAAAATATTTCACTCTCATAGATGAAGTGACCCATAATCAAAGCCCCACTTAGCTAAGTGAACCCATGTTCTTTGTGTAATTAGACTGGAGTAAAAAAAAAAAAAAAAAAAAAAGCATGAATAGCTGCAGTCACATGCCAGTAACTCTATATAGTGCTAATTAAATGACCTAATTAATTATTACTAGATAGACTCATCCAGAGTGGGAAGAAAACTCCTGCTCCACAAGAGGCAATACTAAGATGGAGAAAAAAGACACACCAATAACCGATAACTGAACAATAAGACAATGCAAGATATTAAAAGTGTGTAAACTACATTTTCTATTTAGAATAATAAAAAGTTAATGTAAAAAGCTGCAACAAATATGAAGGAGAATGAGATAAAGTCCAGGATATTATAAAGGGCTGGTTGTGTTGGGAACTGTGAGACAGTCCATGGTTCATTTCAATAAAGTGCAAATACATTAAACGAAAATTCAAATATTTTTCACCTTATTTTCCTTGCATCTCCAGCCAAAGAGACCAACCCAGCATGGCTGCTCCAGATTGGCTAACACAAGCTTTGCCGTCTTTGTGATTTGGTGTCTGAAAATCTATAAAGGTTGCTGCTGCCCACCAGTGATTTCACTGCCCACTGTGACAGTTTTGTGATAATGATTCCTGCTTTTAACAGTTAAATTCCCACACATACAAAATAAATGAGAGGGTCAGGACAAAACATTTTAACTTCTACAGAAAATAGTCCGTTGTCTTTTCTTACATACCGCCTTTGTGTTCAAATTGAAGCTCAATTTTTTTTTCCAAGAGCAGTTTACAAAGTAAAACATAAATTATGATAAACAAAATAATTTCTCCTGCTGTTAAATTTTTTCACAATTTAAGAACTTTGTAGAACATTTTGGGAGAGATTAAGTGTACATTTAAGCGCCATATGTCGAGGAGACTTGAGGAGGGATTAAAGAGACAATAAAAAAAAGTAGAATAGCAGTCAATGAGATTTGCTTGACTGAACATCAGTGTCTTTTGTATCATACCTCCACAGTATGATACCTCCTTAGTATTTCCTCCACTTCACCCAGAATTTAATGAACATTTTTCTCAAATTGAAGAGAAAAAGTAATCTTGTCCATAACATAAATATCATTTACAATATCTACCCACGATCCTCTAATGTCGAGTGTTCAGGAAGCAACCAGTGCCTTGTGAGGGCTTTTGTAAGCATATATCAAAATACCAAACGTATATATTTGCTTTAAAAGCCATACATAATAATTAAATAATATAGAAAACTGCGAAGGAAGATCAGTGTTAAGTATCTTTTTTAGTGCTTTATGAAATTCTGTCCAGAAAGGTCTGATCACTGGACACTCCCAGAATACATGCCAGTGATTGGCTTCCTGAAACCCACGCTGTCTCCAGCACCTGGTGTCCCCTCCGGCGAAATGTGCTTTCTGCTTCGGTGTGATGTAAAAACGAATAAGAGATTTCCACCCAAGCTCAATTTTTTGTCAATATTAATGCGTTAACCTGAAGAGCCCCATATACTGAGCTATATATACTGTGCTCCATATAATTCGACTGTCGAATATAGGTAGCATACTTTCTTTGAGAGAAGTAGTGGATGAATGATATCCAAATATCTTGTTCATTTCTCAACATGTTTTGTTGATAAAACCAGCAGCAGGAACACAGGAAAGCCTCATTATTTCAAAACAATCTCACACTCTTATTCAAGAATACTCAAGTTTATTAAAAAAAAGAAACCAGAATAAAAAACAAGTCATGGAGGTTGTTGTGACTGATAATAAACTTCAAACACACGTCCTGAGGTTGTTCTGTGACAAACTGAATCACATGAAATTACAGAGACTCCTAACCCGCTGCTGAACACCACCCATCCACTTCTGAGGCAGGACATTTGCTTTTACAGGACTCACACGCACACACACTCATCCAAGTTAACACACACTCTCACACTCACACATTGATCCAAGTTAACACACGCGCTCACACACACCCTACTGAATTTCTCCCATGTAGAGCCGCTTATCACTGGAGCCAGACAGCACTGTGTAAAGGGACAAACAGGAAAAAGATGATTAAACTCTTATTGTCAGTCATGTTTTGTAACTAAGCCTCAGGTGAACTAACTCGTCATGTCGAATCAACGAATAGGAAGTAAGAGTGTTTGATGACGACCACGTTCTGGCAAAACCACATGAATATTAAAATGCTCTTGCCTCCAGATCCCCCGGCTCTCTCCTCAAGATAACTGCGTCAAGTATTTCTGTTAAACTCTAACATGCATGACTGAGACCAAAGCTTTCACTCACCTATGGGCTCCTCTGGGTGAAAGGCCACTTCATTGACAGAGCCGGCGTGGCCCGGCAGCTTGTACAGGATTCTGCGTGATGTGGTGTCCCAGATGTACACAAATCTATTAACACAGACAAGTAAACAGCGAGAAGGACTCCTGATGTGAGACGGCACAGAGCTGAGACATACAAGACTGAAGGATTACGATACATATTGTGCTGTTTATTTGTATCCTTATGCTCACATAGACCAGAGATTCATAACCTTTTTTTGTCCATTATTGGGACCTCACCTCCCCGTCAATTAAAAAGTAGGCTAATTGTCTTTCTGAATATTAATGCTCATTATTATTGAGTTATATCATTTAAAGGTCCAGTGTGTAGGATTTAGGGGATATACTGAAATGAAACATAATATAAAAGTATGTTTTCTTTAGTGAATAATCACCTGAAAATAAGAATTGCTGTGGTTTCGTTACCTATAATGAGCCATTTATATCTACATAGGGTGCGGACCCTCATCCACGGAGCCTGCCATGTTTCTACAGTAGCCCAGAACGGACAAACCAAACACTGGGTCTAGATTAGGGCATTCGCGTTTTTCGTTAGCCACCATAGTTTCACAACAAGCACTGGCGGAAAAACACTGATTTTAAACCTGAAACTGCTTTATTCAGTGTTTTTACCGATATAAATCACCAGGTCTATTTCTTTTTGGAGAGGACAAGACCTCTGTGGATAATTTAGCTCCTAGTAAAAACCTCCTGAACACTGAAGGAATTCTAACCTGGGGAAGTTTCAGGAGGTTGCAATCTGCAATCTTCGCAACTAGATGGCACTAAATACAATGAATCCAACACTCTGCTCCCTTATTCATTTTGATTTTTGGGTCGTATCATTTAAAAAGCATCTCATTATATGCAAAGTAACAGTTGGAATATCACTATAATTAGTTTCCCAGTAAGCAAAAAAAAGCCACGTCAATAGAACTGATATTTATGAGTGTTAAACAAATGCAATGGATAGAGGTTTGACATTCAAACTTTAATTGTCATTACTGATGATAAACAGCAGCCAATCGGGAGGAAGTTATTTGATGCTAAACAAGAAGCATTCTTGTTATTTGTTCGGGCAGAAAACAAGCAGCCTAGCAAGGAAAAAGCAAAAAAATATGTAGGCTATTCTATAATATAGGCGTATTTATCTTAAAATTTTGAAGCAAATATGCAAAATTGCTTTGAACGTTACTGTGAGCTCTGCACTTGGTGGTTCTCTCAAGTTTTATCACTGCAGGTCAGGGTTAGAAATTAACCTTTTTGTCCACCTGCCTCTGTGGATGGTGGATTCCAAAATCCAAAATGAATCAAATCCAGCAGCCACCTGCATATTTTACCAGCGTTTGGCTGATGGCTGGTGCTAATTCCCCACCCTGCTGCAGGCTACAGAGAAGTTAGTTTCAACCGTAGTAATGTTAGACAAGGGCATAGGTTTTGTTACAACTCTGGGGGGGGGGGGGGGGGGGGGCATATGAAATGGAATTTGCGGGTCCTCCCCAGGGTATGTAATTAACACCTGCAAAACGCAGGTAAATTGTTTGCAGATACATGTAAAATGTAAAATGATGAGGCCACCTGCCACTTTGACGGACAGAGAAAAGGCACAGCAGAAAGACACGTCATACCTGGTTTGTAAAAGCAACATGATGGACCACAGCACCGTTTTGACAGTCGAAGCATACTGAATCCTAACTAATAACAATCAATAAAAAGACGTGCACACACATACCATACACGCCTACTCATTACTGCATCAACTTAACTACCTCATTTGTCAATGTCGTCTGAAGGCATAACTTAAGGTGCAGCGAGTGTGTGCCAGTTGAGCGAGAGAGAGACTGACGGTGACAGTGGATGTGCTCAGAGCAGACAGGTGCAGTGGAGAAATCAGCAGTTAAGTTGTCAAGTGGTGGTAAATGTAGCATGTAGGTTTTAGTCTGTGCATGAATGAACACTGCAGCTCCTCAAAACTCCAGTAAACTTCCCGTGTACATACATACATGTGATCTAAATGTTAATCCTTCATTTACTGCAGAGATTTTAAAAGTGGGAAACAAAAAAACAAATATTTATTTTCTTGTAGACCAACTTTTCTCATTTAATGTTATCCATGCTGAGTCAACAGACCTGTAGCCATGATTTACTCTTCCCTCCTCATTTGTGTCTTTTGCTTGTAACCTTTAAATGTGCATGTGGAACATACTCATGTTGATGACACAATATTCATTTAAATTGATTTATAAACCCCTGGACTTTGATAACTCGTGTGTTTCAGCAAGACTTCTGCTTATGTTCAAAACTTTCCTTCAGATTCAAAACATATCCCACATATCTGGGTTCTCTAAGAACTCAGGAATAATAATAATATTTCAAAAATAAATAAATAAATAAAATCAATGTGCCCTATAGTCTGCTGTACGTTATTGCTCTGCGCTCTCATATCCCCTTCAGACTCTCTGACAGACACAGAGCCCCGTTTGGGACTCTCTCTGGATGAGACAAGCTTAGGGAAGCGGCTGTGCGCTGCTCTTCATCAGAGGTGGAAAACCAGATCTAGACCTAACAAAGAGCAGGCACAGCCCAATGTACAGACCACTAATCTGTAGATGAGGCTTCTTGCTATGTGAAAAAAAGTGTGGCAGACGCAGCTGCATCTCTCAGGCGAGCTTTACTGCCTCTCAGCTGAGTCCTCCCCCTCTCTTACTGTCTATAAAGCACCGTTACTCGTGGTTTTACAACACTCCCCACACACAAGTAAATGTGCATTCAAATGTAGGACTAAACTGGCATTAAATAACTCTCTGACTTCTGTGTCTGGAGTGAATGTCTGTCAAATATCCAACCAACCTACAACTAGCTTCATCGTGGTGAGGCAGCTGCAGCTAGCTTGACCACAGTGTTTTGGACTGGACTGGAGTGTGGACAAGACAGTGGGGCTCGTATATTTGGTGCTCTTGCTGTGCCTACAGTCTGCACGATTACAAAAAATGTGCTCCACACGGACGTCTGCATAGGGATCCGCACAGACCTTCACAGACATGGGTGGCTGACGAGATTTACGTCATACAGACCAAAGCGGACCCTCATACGCAGACGCAAAAACTGTGAATTGGCCTTAACACAGACTCTCATATACACATCTTCATCTTTATCTAATTTTATATTCAAAACTTTTCCAAGACATTTAGTTAATTCCAGTTTTTCTTATTTCATAACTTTTCTGGAAATTTCATGACCGTGGGAACTCTGCATATAAGACAACAGCATGTTAAAAAATATGTAAGACTTTAGTCAAGGGCTGCATGTCTTCTCTTAATAAAACAGAGAATAAAAAAAGAAATATACTTTAAAGTCACAGTAACAAAATGAATGTTCCCTAAATTAGAAAAACCTTTATGTGTATGCAAAAGTCTGTAAATGAGATGTATGTGTATGTGTGTGTTTCGTTGCCCCTCACCTGTCAGCTGAGCCGGCAGCGATCTTACTGCCGTCAGTAGACCAGGAGCACCTCAGCAGATTCTGACAGACAGGAACAGATGTTAGAAAGTGCATTAGCAACATGACACAAGCATTCGGCACATGAGCTGCTGTTACAGTAATAAGATGAAAGATGAACTTTTCTTCATTAGAGGGGACGGCAGAGAGTGATGGGTGAGGATGAAAGGAGATGTCATGCAACAGTGGTCGACAACAGGCGTAAACACCGCCAGCAGGACGGCAGCTGTTCGTCACTTGCGCACAAAGTTATAGACTGTATCAGTGCACAGGATTAAAGTACCAAGGGCTGTTTATTGCATGTCAGAGAGTGACATGTTTTGATGGCTTTATAGGGGAAAAAAAATCTTTGAAAATGATAGATTCAAACTCGTGGTTAAAGATTCTACTAGGTGGTGAAAAAATTGTTCCTTTGTTCCTCCCAGTTCCTAAAAATATACGACCCCTCACCCTGGATGGTATCAAAAGAAGTATCCGTGCTGTAAGTTCAAGTACAAAGACTGCAAAGACGGTCAGAGAGTTATTTATGTCACCTTCTCAAAGTTGTGAACGTTGCCCTGGAAAATCTTCACACATCTCTCCTTGGGTGCAAATGGCCGGACATCCCAAATACGCACTAAACAGAGACATAGACAAAAGACAATTATAAGAGTTCAGCTGAGAAAAGGCATTTCTTATGCTGTAAATATGAGCTGTGTCATGAGTGTCCAAAGCCATTATACAATTTGACTTTCTATACCGAAGGATATGCCACTGGTAGAGGGTTTCACTGGCAGAGTCCACTAGGTCGTCTCGAGTTTGGTTCAGGTGTACTCTGGTATGGTATGCACCAAGTGTGAACACCAACTGAACCAAGATGTGGAATTGAACTACCAATTGATGCGACTCCAGGGAGTTACTCACCGGTTATGGAACAGTCTCAATTTAATACCAATGGCTGTGTATCAGAATCAATCGACAATCGTACCTCCTGTGAAAACGCCCTTAGACTATCAAGTCTTGAGTTGTGAGATCAACTTCTTCATAAGGATAGGCCACATGATATCAAGTGTGATTTTTTTCGGACTGTACACACACTGAGGTTATATAGTAAACTAGGGATGCGCGCGATTAGTTGTCTAAACGATTACACGTCCACCCCCCTCGCTAGTCGGTACCAGAAATATTAGTCTGTTGAACCAATTAGTGTTAAGTCTTAACTGTCATGCAGCCGCCTGCCACTAGTGGGGGCTACAGAGCCGTCGGACAGCAGTCCCCCTCCCCACGGTAATGCTCGAGTAGACTGGCGTTTTAAAACAGCATGGTGGGTTATCGGAGAGATGTCCTCTCACAAAACCAGCGCGGTTTGGCAGTACTTTGATCTAGAAAATGAAAACACGGTAGCATGTAGGCTGTGTCTGAAAAAACTGGCATATGATCACTCGACTGGAGCAATGTGCAACCACATTCAACTAAAGCACTTGGATGTTAACCTGCATGGAACGACGGCTGCTGCTGCTAGCGGTGCTAGCAACACTTCGACACCAATTTGACATTGTTTGCCCGGAGACGCTTTGATCCGACCCTGTCTGAGAAGATAACACAGCTCATCATGACAATGACCTCGCAAGATATGCTTTCACTTAACTTTGATGAAGGTAAAGGCTTCGGGAACTTCATACAATACAATTAATACTTAATACACTGTGCCTTAGACTAGTCGACAGGGAAATTAGTCGCCAGGAACATCCCTATAGTAAACCTGAAATGCGTTATTACAAATGTAATAAATTACATTACTACACGACTTTGTTGAATACTTGATTCTGATTGGCTTGGTGTCGTTGTTCTGCATCACCCTGTCAGGGTTTATTTTGCAATAATGACCTGCTCGCTGTGCATTCTCCCATTCATAACTTATTTCACCAGTCATCTGAACAGACAGAGGAGTCATTAGATGGACCAAGGAAACTTTAAACAACAGCTTGTAATTAGAGAGCAGAGTTGCCTGTCCCATTGTTCTTTTCCCAGTTAAATCTATTTGTTTATGATGCCATGTCCTGCCATATTTCCCTGAAGTAGTGTATGGTGCCCCTCTGGAGCACAGCCTACAAAGTGTAATTTTTCTGTCAACCACGTGTTAGTTGTTAACTCACAAGGAAGGCAAAGTGTTGCCACACCGCTAACTTCAGGGAAGCAAGAGGATTTTCCAGTTCTATTGTTTCTCCATCATCTCAGACTCTGGCAGTGGACGTGGTGTCTACTGGCAAGCTTTTAAAGTGGTGTTTTTCTTCAATTCGTCAAACGTGTGCAAGCAGGCGAGGGTGGAAATCAAAAGCTCATCTCGATGAATTTGTGACTTGGAAATCGAAACGGTTACACAACTAGTAAATATACACACAAGCACTCTACCTGTGTTGTCCATAGAGTTTGAGAGAAGGTACGATCCCTCAGAGCTCAGGCTGAGTCCAGTTACTGAGTCGCCATGGCCATGCATATTGTAGATCAGCTTGTTCTGCCTCAGGTCCCACACCTGCTCAACGCACACACAACAAAAGCAGCTGTTGACAGGGCTCATATAACAGGACAAATGTAAGTCGGCCTATGTGTGAAGAGCAAAGAGAAGCACCAGATATTATTGCAGCTGGAATCCAGGAAAAGAAAAAGATGTCCCTACAGCACATGAACACGAAACAACATGTCAGCTATAAAATCACGGAGAAGCCTGCAGCGGGGTTTGTAGGTAACAGAGTGAGGCATAAAACACAAGTGTAATTCTTAAACATCATTACAAAGACAAGTGAAGAGGATGTAGCAGCGAATCGACCGTTTTATGGGATTAGCGGCACCTGAGGGAGGCAGTTTCACAGCACACTGACAACGAGCTAAATACTGAATTTAAGCACCTTATTTGTAATGCAACGTGTTTCACCAGCTGCAGATATTAGTCTGTGGCTTCAGCCTAATTTCAAATGTGATACACTGCATCCTAAATGACTGAACTCATCGCCTTCAAGAGAAGTGCGAGCAGCCCTTTGATCCTGAGCATTTCAAAGACACTAAAACCACAAAATGATCATTTGTTTGTCAGATGACCTTGTGTTGAGCTGTATTTGTAAAGAAAACTTTGTTTTACTTGCATGCCTCAATGGTGAACAAAGAATCCAAAACTGGAAAAAAAACACCTCTGATGAATTATAAACTCTCACACAACTCATGCAGTATAATCAAAGTGTCAATTTCCAGTTGCTCAGTTCATCCCAAGCACATACATTTTCACTAGTCTCACCACCAGACAATCAGAGATCTCCGCCTTCTGATAGTCTGGGGACACTCCTTTCTAAAGTGTGTTTAACACACCGGCGAAAACGGCCGGCAACAAAGCAACGCCTCTTGCATTTTTGAAAAAGCCACGCCTTCTCGGAAATATGCGCTCCCCCTTTTCTCGCCCGCAAGGAAACAAGCACACAGAGAGCTTGAAAATGGATGCTGAGAGATTTAACTCTGTTTTATCAAATGTGTGCTCATCCGTAAAGAAAATATTTTTTCCAGCGGATGTCTTAGTTACAACATGATTGAGCTAACTGGAGTAGTTTCATGTCATATCCGACAACGGGAGGCTTTTAACAGATGACGTCCTGATGTTAGCTTTGCTGCTAGTGTTAGCTGTCCCTGTCAGCTGCAGCCACTGATGCTTTCTAGACATCGTGATTTCCCAAAACTGAATAAATACCACACATAGCAACACAAAACTGCTTTGCTAGCTCAATCATGTTGTAACTAAGATATCCGCTGGAAAAGATATTTTTTTCACGGACCATTTAATGAGTTATTACCTATTACAGACACCGCTAACGGCTAACAGGGCTAACAGCTAACGGTTAGCCCAGCTAAACGTGCACACAGAAATAGTAATGTTTGTTCAATCATTGTGTTTATAGACTTTACAAACATCGGATTAGTCTAAAGGGTGATACAGTGATGTGAAAAATGTTATATATAGTCTATATACAGTACAGGCCAAAAGTTTGGACACACCTTCTCATTCAATGCGTTTTCTTTATTTTCATGACTATTTACATTGTAGATTCTCACTGAAGGCATCAAAACTATGAATGAACACATGTGGAGTTATGTACTTAACAAAAAAAAGGTGAAATAACTGAAAACATGTTTTATATTCTAGTTTCTTCAAAATAGCCACCCTTTGCTCTGATTACTGCTTTGCACACTCTTGGCATTCTCTCGATGAGCTTCAAGAGGTAGTCACCTGAAATGGTTTTCCAACAGTCTTGAAGGAGTTCCCAGAGGTATTTAGCACTTGTTGGCCCCTTTGCCTTCACTCTGCGGTCCAGCTCACCCCAAACCATCTCGATTGGGTTCAGGTCCGGTGACTGTGGAGGCCAGGTCATCTGCCGCAGCACTCCATCACTCTCCTTCTTGGTCAAATAGCCCTTACATAGCCTGGAGGTGTGTTTGGGGTCATTGTCCTGTTGAAAAATAAATGATCGTCCAACTAAACGCAAACCGGATGGGATGGCATGTCGCTGCAGGATGCTGTGGTAGCCATGCTGGTTCAGTGTGCCTTCAATTTTGAATAAATCCCCAACAGTGTCACCAGCAAAACACCCCCACACCATCACACCTCCTCCTCCATGCTTCACAGTGGGAACCAGGCATGTGGAATCCATCCGTTCACCTTTTCTGCGTCTCGCAAAGACACGGCGGTTGGAACCAAAGATCTCAAATTTGGACTCATCAGACCAAAGCACAGATTTCCACTGGTCTAATGTCCATTCCTTGTGTTTCTTGGCCCAAACAAATCTCTTCTGCTTGTTGCCTCTCCTTAGCAGCGGTTTCCTAGCAGCTATTTGACCATGAAGGCCTGATTCGCGCAGTCTCCTCTTAACAGTTGTTCTAGAGATGGGTCTGCTGCTAGAACTCTGTGTGGCATTCATCTGGTCTCTGATCTGAGCTGCTGTTAACTTGCGATTTCTGAGGCTGGTGACTCAGATGAACTTATCCTCAGAAGCAGAGGTGACTCTTGGTCTTCCTTTCCTGGGTCGGTCCTCATGTGTGCCAATTTCGTTGTAGCGCTTGATGGTTTTTGCGACTCCACTTTGGGACGCATTTAAAGTTTTTGCAATTTTCCAGACTGACTGACCTTCATTTCTTAAAGTAATGATGGCCACTCGTTTTTCTTTAGTTAGCTGATTGGTTCTTGCCATAATATGAATTTTAACAGTTGTCCAATAGGGCTGTCGGCTGTGTATTAACCTGACTTCTGCACAACACAACTGATGGTCCCAACCCCATTGATAAAGCAAGAAATTCCACTAATTAACCCTGATAAGGCACACCTGTGAAGTGGAAACCATTTCAGGTGACTACCTCTTGAAGCTCATGGAGAGAATGCCAAGAGTGTGCAAAGCAGTAATCAGAGCAAAGGGTGGCTATTTTGAAGAAACTAGAATATAAAACATGTTTTCAGTTATTTCACCTTTTTTTGTTAAGTACATAACTCCACATGTGTTCATTCATAGTTTTGATGCCTTCAGTGAGAATCTACAATGTAAATAGTCATGAAAATAAAGAAAACGCATTGAATGAGAAGGTGTGTCCAAACTTTTGGCCTGTACTGTATATAGCTAAAAGCTCTGCTGGTTTTCTACCCGGAAGTATTTGTAAACAACAAGGCGATTCCCTCTAACGTTATAGTCCAGCTGGACGGATGAGTCATGACCTTGTAAAAGATTATGTTTGTTTCTTTTAGTTGGCGAGAATGTGTCGCCGCAAACGCGACAAACATCCACTAACTTTGATGGCGTTTTCTGCGAGCACGGCTGAGCCATTTTGTACCGCTACACGTGTTTCTAATGGGAATATGTTTACAAGCACAAGACTTCAGCGAGCCAACGAAGGACCGCCCTACAGATTTACTATTGGTTCTGCAACGTAGGGAGTTTTTTTAAACTCTGAAATTGTATCCGCCCATCTAAACACAAAATCAGGGAGAAAGTCATCAGTCTTTAGTTAAGCAAAGCGCCTAAAGACTGACTTGTGAGTCTACATTTTCACTTAAATGTTACAACGTAACGGTAGCGCACCTATTGCATAAGTTGTGTGAGTTTGTGAGCTGCTGTTTTGATATAAATTTGTTAGACATGAACCTCTTTTACTGCAAAGCATCAAGACCCTTCTCCATTTTTTTGACTCTTCATTCACTGGAGGCATGCAAGGCAGGAAAAACAAAGTTTTCTTTACAAATTCAACATGACACGAGGTGAATAACTGACATACAAATGGTCATTTAGGGGTGAAGTATGCCTTTAACAGCTGTGGTCTTTCTTGTGACAAAATCTGCAACAAAGGCTACTTGCATTGTTGTGCTGTTTGTCTTTCATCTTATCATCATACTCTTTAAAAATGATTTCTACGGTTATAACTGTGGTACACACTGTGTCTGTGTGTGTGTGTGTCAGCAGATTAGAGGATTGGAGTTATATTATTTTATTCAGTGAGGAAAAGTTAGGGAAAATTTATTCCTTTTTTTTTCACCAGATACATTTTCTTCTTTGGACAATCAATTTAAGTTTGATTGTGGTATCCAATTAGCAGCTACTGTATATTCAGAGACTGGAATTACCACCTCAAGGTTGTGTCCTTCCACCAAAGTCACAGTTTACATCCGTGTCTGTTCACACTCATATGTTGTCAAGACAGTAGACAATTCTTCAAGTATGGATGTTACTGCAAAGAAGCTACACATTCTGATACATGGATGCTTCACAGACATCTTCAACTCCCCAGCACAGAAGATCTTTACAGTCAGCACAGTTTCAAGGTGGGCATCCAAGAGGAGTGTCAAATCAGTATCAAACCAAATTCCCCCTTCTGTTCCTGAGATATAGTGCTGAATATCAGCCAGAAAAGTGTTTTTGCAGAACATTATGATTTCGCAGTGAGGTTGATCTTTGATCTTTTGGATATAAAATTAATCATTTTGTCCTATTAGAAATTTTGTGTTAAATTGTGTCATAATTAGAGTAAGAACTCTCGAGTCACTGTGACCTTTGACCAGCTACTACTAATTACCTCATCCTTGAGTCCAAATTTGAAGAAATCCCCTCTAGGCTTTCTGGAGATACCGCATTCACAAGAACACTTTGTACGTACAGACGGACAACAACTTTCTTGCACACTCTGTTCTATCAATCAATCAATTTCCATGACTTCTCCAAAGAAGACAAAGGGCTTTCAATGGTCATTACTTGCCAGCAATTAGACCATGCTGATACGTTCTGTAAAAGCTTTCTCCAGGTGCTTTCAAAAAACCTTGTAAAGATATTACTATTGACAACTTATTGTTTGAGATACGTATACAAAATGTACCTGATATTGATTTGGGGTTATACTACCCTTCTTGATTTTGCCAACATCAACAGTAAGTGTACATCCTCACAGCTAATATGAATCTCTCAAACCTTATCATGAAATTCTTTAAATCCCAGGTAATATTTATGATGTAATTCCTTGGTTATAAGCTGGAGCCTCGTACCTTGATGTCGTTGTCGATGCCTCCTGACAGGATCTGATCACTGGTGTCATTGAACGTCACGGCCAACACCTGGTAGGTGTTCTGGAAAGTGTGGATTGCCTGTTTCTTACGAATGTCCCACAGCTACAAAATAATAAACACACGTAGAACGAAAGAGGAGCCTGATCAGATCAACAACTGAGATGGAATATTTGAGGTAAATTTGTGACAACATAATTATTATTTCCCAAAACATAATCTACCATCTACCAGTGATATTTCCTCCAGCATGAAATGGGTTCCATTCTGGTTCACATACATAACTTTGAACTGTTGTGAAGCAATTTAATCAAATATAAATTTTTCAGAAACCAAAAAGTTGGTTCCCAGCTAGAACCAAAAATAGCAGGTTTTCCTTAACCTACAGTGTAAACCAGAGATATCCATGGGCATGTTATAATGTACAGGTAGGGAGGAGAGGATGAAGAAGTCAAATGCAAGATCGCTTGGGAAAAATAGTGTTCAGAGCTCTGATTAATGTTTGGTCAATGCTTGTTTTTCAAATAAAAACAAATAACTGCCATAACAGAACAAAAGCTTGCAGGTAATCAATGTGATCCGCCATCTACTGTTTACTTCCGTTGCGCATCATGCAAGGAGCTCTGTTGATGACACATCATTGATTACAATGGTTCCGCTCAAAACTGGTGGAAACATGAGCCGGTTCTCTAGATAGTTCTCTAGATGTGAGCTCCAGCTTAGTCCTGAATGAAACCAGACCTAATTTGGTTTAAAAGGGGTGTGAGTATGGATAAAAAATAATAATGAAATACCATCCAATATCTATACAGGACAATTACTTAATTTAAACTAATGAGCAGATGGAAATCTCACCTTGACTGTCCCGTCATCGCTGCCGGTGCAGACGAGCTGTGGCCCTCGGCGGGCCGGATAGCAGGAGTTAACAAAGGAGGTATGGCCCTTCAGACGCTTGATCCTCTCGCCTGTTTCACTGTCCCACACACCGACAGTCTTGTCTGTGCTCGCCGAAAACAGCATGCTGAAATACACAGCAGGAAAACAAAGTGAGTCAACCCTCTCCAGACACATTTATTAACCTGCTGGTTTAAGCCATGGATTAAGAAGCGGGAGTTTGACACGTGTCTTGCCAGTTATCTCAGCCAGCTAGTAAACTTTAACAGGACATAAGTGTTGCTCTCAACACATTACAGAACCAGGAATAAACAGTCATTTTTATATGTAAATAAATAAAATTGATTGATTGATTGATTGATTGATTGATATTTGCTTGGTAGTTTACTTTGAAACAATATGACTGATGGATAGCTTATAATGTTACAGACAAAAATATTTGTTCTAATATAGTAGAAGCCCAGCATGAATTAATTGTTTTCACAAGCTTCAGCACCAAAATTCCATGATAACAATGGAAAAGTTTAGATTAGTGAGAGAATCAGGAAGAAACTACCACAAAATTTGAGGAGTTCAAGACCGACTATACTTGATAACACCATACCCTCTAACGGTCCATTTTTTCTTCCATTTATTCATCCACAATTGTCAACTTAATGCTATTTTGTTCATCGGAATATACCTATGTCATTTTTATTTGTCGGACATCGTTCATACCTGCCATCTGTGTTGTAGTGCAGCTCCATCACTGCGCCACTGTGGCCCTTCAGAGTGGCAAAATTGTCACAATCTCCATACACATTCCACATCACTGCAGCAAAGAAACACAGTGCACAACATGTTATTCACAGTAACTGGGAGTATGACATGTTTCAACAAGGATGTATGGAGTGTAAATAACATACATATGAGCCTGTCAAATCCTGAGGAGGCCAGCGTGGCTCCATTGGGGTGAAACTTGCAGCAGTAGACCTCGCCCTCGTGGCCAGACATCAACATAATGGGGGCCTGCAGGCTGGAGCTCCGTGGGGGACCCTATGGGAGACACATTCAAGGTCAAATATAGTGTGTATTGTTATACGCATATGCGTATGTGCCAACCAATAAGTAACAAGAGATTGCAGTACAGAAATGCCAGATATGTTTGTCCAGGGAAGAGCACTGACAAGTGATGTTACAAAACAGTATCTGCCATTAGTCATATGATCTTGGCTCTTAAATATCAACACTGGCCATAGAGATCCAAACTCCTCTGGGCTATATTATCAATAGTGTTTCATCCAACTGGGAAAATTGTCCTGATGATGTTTACCATAGTTGGTTGCATGATATTAAAGAGGTCAAGCAGGACAAAGTGGCATTTTAAAGAATTGGAGGAATCTGACATGGAGTTAAAGTTAAGTATCACGTAAAGGGTGAAGCCACAGCCTCCAAAATGATTATAAAGTTGAACCAATGTCTTTAAATAAATAGTGTAAGTGTGTTCTCCAAAAAACCTCCCAGATAATTACCATTACAGAGGTTAATATGAAGTATTTCTTGCGTTTTTTGTCAATGTAATTTTATTTTCTCTTCCTGCCTTTCCCTTTAGCTAGCAATACACGCCATGTATACACCTTTAGACAGTTTATTGTCCGGTTAGTGCACTTAAGAACATGTTGGGTAAATATGTACAAATTTAAGACGGTCTACATGTTTTGGTCGCCTCTAACACACAGCTATGAGTACTTTACAAGTCTTCAGGATATTAATAACTGTATAATTCGTACCATGGCCACGAGTTGCTGAGACTGAGCCGCCGCCACCAGCTCTGTCCGGGGCCGCTTCACGGCGGCAGGAACCACCGCCATGTCCGCGGCTCTCTTCTTAGGTTCAATCATCCTGAGTTAGTCGACAAGAAACAGCAAAAACATTTAATTTAATGCTACAATTCGTAAAAATGAATGGACGTCTTTCATGGAGGGACGTCGAGCGACCAACGGAAGGCAGAAACTACTTCCGGTGGCTATGAGGCGTGTGATTGGTCGACGCCTGCGCGGGCTGCGCTGATTGGTTTACACGGCTTGTTGTCAAACCGATGTGCCCCGGATGTAAAACGGCAGCAGTTTTGCTAAAGCGAAAGGTAACTATCAATTTTTTAAATATTTTATTTCTTCCTGAATTTGCGCTACATTGTGCACTCCCAATAATTTTATGGATTGGAATTTCTACGTTGTGCACGGACCAGTAATCCCGTTTATATTTGTTGGGTTAACTAGGTTAGCTGGCTCGAAGACAATGCTCTAAGCTAGCTAGCTAACGTTAGCTTCACTGCTAATATTCTAAGCTACACTGTAGCTTACAGCAGATGTAAAGTGAAGTTAGCTTACAACAGCTTTTTGTCACATATCTATCAAAGTGCCTTTGCACACATTTTTGCTATCTGAATCTCATACAACTCAACTACATTTTATATCTATTGAGCAGCATCTGCGCAAGGAAAATACTTAAGAGAGTAAATATTAAGTGCTTTTCTAATGCCAGATTTCAAAAAGTGGATTTAATAATGTCAGCCACTGAATGTTGAATATTTTTAAATTGATCTTAACCTGTTCTTCACGTTGTTGAGGTTACTGTGTCTACCCTTTTTAATCTTAATTCAAACAAATCGACATATACATCAATAACAAACAACTCAAATAGACAAAAAACAGCTTCCAACCATTATGAAGGTTCTTTTTACAAAAATAAATTGCATTCAAGATTATTTTATTTTATTTTATTTATTAGATTTGTGGTTCTGGCAGCCATCAATACTGCTAATATATTTAAATCCTAATGATAAAAATATACAACTCTTAGACCATTTTAACAGGTTATGAATACTTTACTAAGTAGAGTGTCCCTATCACTCTGCTTGAATTACAGACCGTATCGAATGCCAGTCCTCCCAGTATGATTCAGCTTCTACGAGGTTAAGGTTTATTAGTTCAGTTAAACTGGAAGAAATGGACTACTTGGACAAATGCACTAGAATAGAGTATTTGCTATATAAATATAAATGTTGTATATAAACAACTTCAAAGATGTTGTTAAAATGTAAGCTGTGCACAGATTTAAAGGCCCCACATTGTAAAAATTCAGATTTCTGTGTCTTTTTTGTTGTTGTTATTATGCAAGTATAGGTGCTATATGAATGCTGTGAAAGTATTTAGCTTGAAGAGACAGGCGCTGAAATGGAGCGTTTCAGACGGAGGCCGAATACTGCTATATTCAGGCAGACAGCATGAGAAAAATAATGTGTTTTTTTATATATGTTCTATTAGAAACCCCAAATGCACTTGAAAATGAGCATTATATGGGACTTTTAAAGTTGACACTAATGTTATGTGTGTTTTCTGTAACTCTTGCCCCCAAACATTTGATTTTTGGATGCATCTACAGGATTATCTCTGTACAAAAACACCCTTAAATGTCAATCTCAGCAGAGTGCATTGTCTTCTATTTTCATGATTTTACAAATAATAAAATATGTGTCATTCTAAATCTTTTAGACCCACTCACTGATAACTGTGGTCCACCTCTGCTGAGACAATGTCTGACAGTGATGGGCCAGGACAAGAGCCTGCTGGACTGGATGGTCTGCCACCAATGCACAGCATTTCCAAGGGAGAGGTGGTGTCTGTGCAGACCTATGGAGCCTTCGTCAGACTGCCAGGATACAAGAAGGAAGGTTGGCAAAAAGTGGATTTATTTGTATTGACTGTTACTGCAGACATTTATAACGATAGAAAAAAAGTTACAAATTGAAATTGAATTAAATGAATCACAATAATATGAAGAAATAGTGCTGTAAAAGACACAAACACAATAAGAATTAGAAAACCTCAGTACAAAAATATTTCAGAGCTTTCAATGAGCAAAAACAGTAAATCCACAGTAATATGGACAATTAGAAGAAAATATAAAACAAAGAAACATACAGTGGCAGAAATATGCTAAGTCAATGCCTGCATCCACTGCCAGTTAGAACACTGCATCAGAGATGGGACATTGGCAAGAGTCAAAAGCATTGGAGACTTAGGGCAAATACTGCAGGAACCAAGAGACAGCCCCCTTTCTTAATGTCTAGTGCATAATGTCTGTGTCAGTGTATGACAGTGCTGCCTCAGCCAGAGTCAGGAGAACAGACTGCAAGGCACCTAATATATGTGATGCTTCTAGAGTAGGATTTCATCATTTCCATAGAGTTCCTTCTCTGATTGCAGGAAGAGGTTGGAGTAGATTATCAGTTTTGTGTTTTATTCAAGGGGCAGTAAGATAGTTCATATGCTGCAGTCTGTGGGCATGACACAGCATGTCACCTATGTGCAAGCCCACATCTTTAATATGTTGATCATTTTTTATTCGTTAGCACAGTCACCCAGTTTGAGTTTTTTCCACACAACATAATTTCCTAGTTAGAGTTGTGCAGGAGGGTGTGCAGTGGGTTAGGGTTGTTCTGAAGTGGAGCTACTTTTTTGATTATGATTTGTTGTGACAGATTTGTCCTTGACCTGCATGTCAAACTGAATACCTGCTTCTCGTTTTCACCACTGGAGGGCGAACTGAGCAAAGTTTACTGAATTCAGCATCAGAACCATGGTGCTCAAATCCTGAGAAAATAATCTCTCTCTTTCAGAAAATAAAGGCAGTAAAGAGTTTAACATTGGAATAGTTTTAATTAAATTATTACCAGTTGAAATTGGGAGTCAGTGAAAGCTGTTCAGAATGAATGTCACTAATTCTAAGTGTGACAGCAGATTCGTAAATGTCAGAAAACACATATTTGCATGTCTAAATCCCTTGAAACCAATTTCTGCTCAGCATTATATGTATTCTTAGACTGATAACTACACTTTCTCACTTGCATACACAGGCCTCGTACATGTGAGTGAGATGTCAGCCACACGGGTAGAGAATGCCTCAGAGATTGTCGATGTGGGAGAGAAGGTGTGGATTAAAGTAATTGGAAGAGAGGTAACAACCCCCCCCCCACCACACACACACACACACACACACACACACACATCATGATGTGTCCTTGAAGTGAGCAGGATGATTGCAGCTCTGTCCCATCTCTCTATAGATTCGGGGTGACAAGGTGAAGTTGTCCTTCTCTATGAAAGCTGTCAATCAGGGAACAGGTCAGGACTTGGACCCAAACAATGTCATGGCAGAGTAAGTGCTTACATGTCTGTTACGTTTGTGTGTCTCTGCATGTGTGCATGGACAGGTATGTGTAATCATCATCTGTGTGTGATTGCAGGCAGGATGCGAGGCGACGTAGGCAGTTTAGAGATCACACTGGCAATAGGATCACACTGGAGGCCGTACTCAACACAACGTGTGCTAAGTGTGGCTGCAAGGGTATGACAACAGTCAGGGTGTACATCCCGAGTCTCTTATTTGATATCTCCTCGCTCCTTGATCCTCACTCCTTGCGTGAAACGGTAGTTGTTCTGATGCACCACCTGAAGGCCGCCCCAAAGCTCTTAATTCTGCTCTGAGGAGTGTTGAGCGAGAACAGATGAGAGCATCCTTCATGGTTGTCTTTTATCAGCAGACACGCCCTCATACTTTATTGATTGGACGCTGCAGCTGATCAGATTGATCTGATGTGTAACAATACATCTGAGTTTAATACTGAAGTGAAGATAGATAAGAGATGAAACTCAAGTGTACAGCTCCTAAGATTTATGTTTTGTTTTCTGATTCACCATCTAGTTAAAAGTCAGCTGTATAAATTGTAGGTCTGAACAACAAAAGGAGCATAAACAACTTGAAAGATTTTTCTTTTCACAATCTGTTATTTTCCCCATTAACTTTTATTATGGATACAATCAAAGTGCAGAGCACGTATGCAGACACAAACAGTTGACATCAGAGACAGACATTGCTTCACGTGACGCTTCAGAGAAAACAACATCTGATTTCTCTAGAAACACTTTTCCTTGTTTCCTCGTAGAGTTTCGAGACTTGGGATGCACCCAGCATCTGCATTTGTTTCTTACAACTGTCTACAGGAAAATTGGCTTGAAATCATGTTAAATTTGTGCAGCAGTTTTAATAAATCACTAATCTTTTCAGGTCACTTCACAAAGGACTGTTTCTCCGCTCCGGGCTTGCAGTACGCTCTTTTGCCTGAAGAGGATGATGACGAGTCACAACACCAGCAGCAGCAGCAGACCTCCACAGTTGTGCCACTGCCAGACGCGGATAAAAAGAAGAAGAAAAAGAAGGTGACAGTAAATGCCCTGTGTGGTTATAACTTCCTTTTTTCCCGCTCTCCTCCACCTTCCTTTTTGTGTCTCTCAGCTGTGGGTCATCTGACGCAACAACCCACATGAGGATGTATGTCTGCGGATACGGAGATACAAGGCGGCTTCATTAGAAATGTCAAAAATGTTATTTGAGAGAATCCAGGGTGGTTTTGTGCTGATATGATGAAAAATAATAGTTTCGTAAATGTGGTTTTGGGGTATTGAAACTGCTGTCTGATTCCCACATATTTCTACATTGTCATTATTCAAGTTCCTTTTATTGCCACACGGAACAAATTTTCTTGTGTGTCATCATCATCAGGAGAAGAAAATGAAGAAGAAGAGGAAGAGGGAGAGGAAGGAGTCGGGGAGCGACGATAGCAGCAGTAGCAGCAGCAGTGGCGAGTGCAAATCCAAGAGGAGGCGCCGCGACCACACTCATGACAGAGAGGACAAAAAGAAGAAGAAACACAAGAAACACAGATCACACAAACACAGCTAAGACAGCCACACACACACACACACAGACACTGCAGCTGACGATAAAGGGGAAGTGGGTAGCTACAGACGGAGTGACACACTTCCAGCTGTGTGTCTTTTAATCTCTCCGGCTCATTATAGAAGCCTTCATCTATTTAAGTTAAGGAAAGTTCTTGCTGTTTCTTCATGTCACACATTCACACTTTTCATCAAGTTTAAAGAAACAAAATCGGTCACAAAAATCAGGTGACAAGCCCCACTTGTCCTGAAGTAACCCCTGGTTCCCCCGCAGAGGGAGGAGTTTACACATCATATGTAACCAGATAGATGTAACCAATATGGCAGCAAGCGGCTATCCCCTCTTTGAATCCACATATTGTTTACAGCTATCGAGTTTCATCGAGAAGACATTAAGACAGTAATGCTGAATGTTAGCGGGAGTCTGACATGAAAAGCCCACACACACACACAAACACACACACACACACACAGAGGAAGTTGTAAAGACAAACAGGATGTGTAATGCAGCACAATTGAGCATGACAGGAACTTAAAGCTGAGATGATAGCCTGAGGTTGTCTGCCGCTTATTGTCCGTTTGTGTGTGCATACAGCACACGTGTATTTGTGTGTCTTGCCCCCAGGGGACTGCTTAGAGTACACACAACCCTTGACCTGCATGACAACTGTTAACTCCATTAAAGGCGTTTTTATTTGTGGAGATAAAAAAAAGTCTCTTGATGTCTTTGTTCTTGGACCTTGAGCTGTTAATGATGCCGTTAAAGTTGGTCCATGGGGGACTAAAACATGCACACACAAACATCAGAAACTCTCAGGTTGAGCCTAGTGGTACACCTCAGGGTCATTTAGAGTTAATGCTTTTAAGCACGGTTAGGTTTTTAAGGCCAGGACTGAGCTGAGGGATTTACACAACATGAACTGCAGGTTAGGTTGTGTCCTAAAAGGTCAAAGTTGCAAAAAGTTGAAAGCAGTGTTGTAGTCAAGGCCACTTTAACTGAGACTTAGTCGTGTCCCAGACTGGAGTATATTTATATTGACACTGAGACAAGACCAAGACCAGTTTGAGTCCCACTCTGCATAACACACTAAAGAGAAAAAGTAAAACATGCAAAAAGTAGACACTCCTCATACTGATCTGGAAAATCCACACTCCCATGAAAATACTGACAGAAAACCAGTAAAGATTCCTCTTTATTCACCTCATATTGCCATATACTGTGCATATGAGTGTATGTATAAGACAAAAGGCATTGCAGAGATGAATTTTATGTGGGAATTTTCCTTTGTTTTCTATGAGCAAACAAATACAAACACTAAGAAGCTGAAATCAACTTAGCATCTATATTCAGCACTCAATTTTGTGATATCCCTACATTTGTGGTCTCGACCAGTCTTGATATAAAATCCCGAGGCTGAGACAAGACCAAGGACATTAAAAAGTGACCTTGAGACCAAGATTCTCAAGTACTACAAAACTGGTTAATAGTGTAGCTTTTGCTTTCATTTCAAAAGAAAACCCCCATGTCTCTGTAAGTCAAGATAAGACAATGTTAGAGAATCAACATCTTGTTTCATTTGTGCTGAACTGACCCCAGCTCTGAGCTCCCAATTGTAGGACTGTGGTGAAATAGATTGTTTCCAGCTGCAGGGAGTTGGCTCGAGTTCATTGGTCAGTCTCAAGACTCCTCTTATTTTTTTCTCTTGCTTGCACCAGACAGAAGTACAAGATGAATTTAATATGGTCAGTTAAACATTTAATATGACCCCACACTTGCACAACCAGAACTGTGGATTTGCACATAATTTGAATACAACGGCGAGAACCAGTCTCTACTGTACATACTTGTTCATGTATTTCAATATTTGATTTGACCTTGGGGATTACCTGAAGCTACATGACCTGCCCACCCTGCCTATGACACAACCAGCCCCCTTTGCTCCTCTGGCTTCTGGACCAGGGCCTGGCCTTAGCTAAATGCTAAGGAAGCATTTAGCTAGCTATTAAATGCCAGGTTAACGTTAGGAAAAGGAAAAGGGTAAGAGTTACAACTCAGTAGTTATAACTTTAATCACGTCCTCATGTAGCCTATAATGAATGAAGAAAGGAAATGAATAAAGTGGATAATTGCTGTGTTTGGCCTCTTATTTATTCTCAACAGCGTGACGTTGCAGCAGGGTTCAAATAACCTGCCGTTGGTGGGTTTGTCTTCTGGTGGTGGGCGTGATGTGTGGACGGGTGCCGTATAGGCTTCGAAATGTGGCTGCAGCTTTACATGTCCTGGGTCCAAGCTGACAAATGAAGCCAACCTGAAGTGCCAAAAACTGCAGTTCTTTGAGCGGCCACTTGAGGCTGACTCCAGAATCCTTTCAATCCACATAGACACATGTCAAAATGCCCAATTTTACAGCAGAAATAAACATGTTAACAGCCTGGTACAAAAAAACGTAAGCTAATTTTCTCCTTCATGACAACTGTACGCAGGTGAATTCCTATATTTCTCACCCATTTACATCTTATTAAGGCTTAAAATTATGCATAATTAAGGGCAGGCGACTTTAAAAGACAGGCTGTCTGCTGATAGTGTCCTCGGCTTCTCAGTCAGATCCACCCCTCGCTCCTCCACAGGCCCTCTTGCCCCAATATGGTCGCTTCTGGCTTAAAAAAAACAAGACAGCAACAGCCAAAGTGCTGAACTTGAGGCTTCAAAACCCATGGATGTATCAAGAGAACTGGATACAGCATTAAAGGCAGATACCCCCATTTATTCTAGAAACTCCTGCCAGCCAAGCCAGCTACTTCCAGTTTAGCGCTCTTTTAGACTTCCAAATTGTTATCAGACCAAATGAATTAGATCCTGAGAGTGAAGCGAGTCATTTCACGGGGGTTGTGGCACTCAAAAAAATGTATCCACTGATTTACAGACATCTCTTTCCCAATGTAAGTCAATGGGAAAAGTCTTTTTGGGCCCATTTGCATTTGGTGACAGACCCTGGAAATTGCAGTACTATTGTTAAGCCACTGGCTTCAAAGTCTGGCGCATTTCCTGGGGGTCTTGTCAAAACAGGAGTCCACAAACCAATGGGTAACATCACAGGGCTAAGTCCATTATTGTTATGGCCTACTCTGGGGTCCTCTCACACGTATTCCATCATGTTGTTCTACAGTATCCCAGAATGAACAAATCTAACACTGGCTCTAGACAGGGCCATTTACGAGACAAGTTTCAGCTCTGCAACCTAAACGCTAGATGCACCTAAATCCTACACACTGGACCTTTAATACCAACTGTTTACAGCCTTTTAAATGGGTGCTGGTAATGTGACAACACACTTGGCCTTCATGAAAACATTTGATAGTATTTCACAGCTGAGAAAACACACTGACAGTACTGGAGCTGTGGCTGCACATATGAATCCATACAAGACATAGTAATTCTGGCATTATAAATGTTCAGGCTTGTTCTCTTCCTTTTTCAGTAGGTTTGGTCTTTCATACTACTGCCAGGGTAACTTTAGGAGGAGCAGAAGGTGACCTGGCCTGCACCCTTTCACCCATTCACCCCAGCCTGGTAAGATCATCCTGACGTGAGCTCAACATTCTGTCTCAGGGAGCCAAACAGAATGTTGAGCTCACGTCATCAGGATGGTCTTACCAGGCTACCTTCACCCTGCCTCTAGTTGGCAGTCTGTTGCTACCACATGACATCAATATACTGTGATCTGAATTTAGAAGGCTCACACGCACCTAATGTACAAGTACGGGACACAACAGTACAAGCACACCTAGTGCAGGCTTTAACAAAACTTTCCCCTGACCTAGCCAAGGCAAGATCAAGATACACACTCCTATGTACACACACATACACACACACACACACACACACACACATGCCAGAGCTGTGGAGAAGCTATAAATAACCTCCCTCTGAGTCCCTGCAAAACCAACTGTGATGGAAACTGTGGTCACACACTTTGGATATACTTGTACAATTGTGTTGCTCCACTGACCTCTTTTGCCCTCCTGTTTTTGTTTTTTGAGACACAACTAAATGTGGCTCAGACTGGAGCACTTCAAGGCCCACAACACTCAAAGTTCAGCTCTAAATTCCTAACAGCAACTGTAAGTTTTTACTACAGCTTTGGGCTGAAGGGTGCCATGCCATTATACCAGTGGCATTCCAATGTCCCATTAGTCCGAAAAATGTCCCATTGGACCAAAAGCCTGTTTCTCTCAATAACAAATGCCCACCTCTGCAAAGTCCCCTTTCCACGAAAAATACCCACTCCCTCCAGTTGGTTTGCGTTTGAGCCACTGCTCATTGGTGTTTTTAATGATACTTCCAGTTTTTTTCCAGCAGAAGTTGAGCCACAGATCGGGGGTGTTTTTTACGACCGTTAATGATGTTTCTGAGTGGAGTCAAAGCCACCAATCTTGTTTGTTTGTCACCGACTCATACCTGCTTTTCCAGGGAAATTTGTGCCACCAAACCTGATTGTTTAAAGTCAAAACATGATCATTTCGTAACCAGAACATAGTCACACAGTCACATTTGTCATTGTTGACAAATATAAGATATCCATAGTTTACAGAAACGTACAATGCAAACATTTTTTCTGTTGATTGCATTTTCTAACCGCAGGGAGTGTGTGTTTTCAGAGAAACAGCCCTTCAGAGCAATGGGCATTAGTTTTTGGGATAACAGACTGTCGTAAAAATGGAACTTTGGTCGCCTGGGACATTTTTTGAACCAACAGGGCTTTGGGTTTTTGGGCCATCACAGCAATGGGCATTCCTCAGGTGAAGCTCCCTGAATTAAACTTTACATCAGGGGGTTCTCAAAGTTTTGATGACTGAGTTTAATGGAGCCAGCGTATGACTGAGTGCCGAACAGGAAAACTGCTCACATAAACCAAAATATATTTTCCATTGCACTTGTACTTGAAACTGCTGCTTAAACTGTGCACCAAATTCCTAACTTCAGCTAACAGCGCTAGCATTAATGACAGAATGTAAGGAGACACTAGTTGAGGAATCAGAAGTGCTATATCGTAGGCAACTGGACTTGCTTGTGTTTCTTGAAGATATTTCACCTCTCATCCAAGAGGCTTCTTCAGTTCTAAATGACTGGTACGGAGTCGCAGGATTTTAACTGTGTAGGTGTGAACCCTTACAGAGTCGTTGGGGTCACGTGAGACATATGAGTTGTTGACCCATCTGGCCATCATGTGTGTCGTTAGGGTCAGATGGGACCAGGGGTGAATGGATGGGAAGTTGTCTGGGAGGGATCCCAAGACTGCATTGTAGGTGGGTGATAAGTGGTGTTGTAGGCCACCTCCTCTGTTTAACGATGGTCGTTCCAGTTTGACATAGATGGCTTCTTTCACGTCTCTTTCAAACCATCTTTCTTCTTTGGAGCGCTTGTTTTGTTTCACCAATGTACAAATCTGTGCATTCCTGGCTGCACTGAACTGCATACACCACATTACTCTGCTTATGTCTGGGTACTTTGTCCTTAGGGTGGACAAGCAAGCTTACTAGCTCCGTACCAGTCATTTAGAACTAAGGAAACCTCTTGGATGACAGGCAAAACGTCTTCAAGAAATGAAAGCAAGTCCAGTTGCCTACGATATAGCACTTATGATTACTATGACCTGGATGACTGAGAATCTTCACTGACATACAGTCAGGTCCATAATTATTTGGACAATGATACAGTTGTCGTCATTTTGGCTCTGTACACCACCACAATGGGTTTTAAATGAAACAATGAATACCTGCTTAAAGTGCAGACTCTCAGCTTTCATTTAAGGCTTTTTTCAAAAATGTAGTATGAACCGTGTAGGAATTACAACCATTTCTTCACACAGTCCCCCAACTTTAAGGGCTCATAAGTATTTGGACAAACTAACATAATCATCAATTAAACAGTCAGTTTCAATACTTGGTTGCAAATCCTTTACAGTCAATGACTGCCTGAAGTGTTGGACACATAGGCATCATCAGATGCTGGGTTTCTTCCCTGGTGATGCTCTGCCAGCCCTTTACTGCAGCGGTCTGCACTTCCTGCTTGTGTTTTGGGTGTTTTGCCCTCAGTTTTGGCTTCAGCAAGAGAAACGCATGCTCAATTGGATTCAGGTCAGATGATATGACTTGGCCATTGCAGAACATTCCACTTCTTTGCCTTAAAAATGTCTTTGGTTGCTTTTGCAATATGCTTCAGGTCAATGTCCATCTGCACTGTGAAGCATCGTCCAATGAGTTTTGAAGCATTTAGTTGAATCTGAACAGATAATGGTGCCCCAAACACTTCAGCTTTCATCCTGCTGCTCTTGTAAGCAAGACAAGACTTCACTAGAATAAATACAGAGGGTTTATCACAAGATGCAAACCATTGGTTAGCCTTAAAAATGGAAGGCCAGATTAGAGTTTGTCAAAAACCATCTAAAAAGCCTGTACAGTTGTGGAACAGCATACTATGGACAGACAAAACAAAGATCAACTACCAGAATGATGGGAAGACAAGAGAAGGAAGAAGGGAAGGAACTGCTCATGATCCAAAGCACACCACCTCATCAGTGAAGCATGGTGGAGGTACTGTTATGTCATGGCCATGTATGGCTGCCAGTGGAACTGGTTCTCTTGTATTTATTGATGATGTGACTGCTGACAAGAGCAGCAGGATGAAAGCTGAAGTGTTTGGGGCACCATTACCTGCTCAGATTCGACCAAATGCTTCAAAACTCATTGGACGATGCTTCACAGTGCAGATGGACAATGACCTGAAGCATATTGCAAAAGCAACCAAAGACATTTTTAAGGCAAAGAAGTGGAATGTTCTGCAATGGCCAAGTCATATCATCTGACCTGAATCCAATTGAGCATGTGTTTCTCTTGCTGAAGCCAAAACTGAGGGCAAAACACCCAAAACACAAGCAGGAAGTGCAGACGGCTGCAGTAAAGGGCTGGCAGAGCATCACCAGGGAAGAAACCCAGCATCTGATGATGTCTATGTGTCCAACACTTCAGGCAGTCATTGACTGTAAAGGATTTGCAACCAAGTATTGAAACTGACTGTTTAATTGATGATTTTGTTAGTTTGTCCAAATACTTATGAGCCCTTAAAGTCGGGGGGACTGTGTGAAGAAATGGTTGTAATTCCTACATGGTTCATACTACATTTTTGAAAAAAGCCTTAAATGAAAACTGAGAGTCTGCACTTTACTTTACTTTACTACTTTACTTTTCATTGTTTCATTTAAAACCCACTGTGGTGGTGTACAGAGCCAAAATGATGACAACTGTATCATTGTCCAAATAATTATGGAGCTGACTGTAGCTGAGGGAAATTTCACATTATTCTGATTTGTTACAGAATCTGACTAATCAAATATCATGTAAATGAATGTCATGGCAGCTGCAATCAGTTGATAATTATGTAAAGCATAGCTGCTTAAAGTGCAGCCCTCAAGCTGATGGAGTGCACCAGGAATGAGTCCTAAAACCTGGAAATGAGTTTGCATTTTAATACTCACAGTTCCCTCGTCTCAAAGTCAATGGGTTCGTTGAATGGGTGTTTGGTAAGATGCCTGAAACAACATCTGTGGTTAACAAAAGCTTAAGAGACTGTCACAAGTTTCTATGCATCTTAAAAAAGGCTGTGCCGAACACGGCATAACAGTCTTGTTATGGTGGTGACATTAGATAATGCAGCCGTAGTTTGGTTTGTTTATAGCCTAACGTTAGCTTATTAGCTGATTGCATTTAGGCTTCAGAAATAATGGAAGTGTTGTTCATCTGTGAAGATTATCTTACTGAACAAAATGTCTAAGTATCATAAATGTTTGTTTGCCATGGAGCTTATTTTCAGCAACAGTCCAAAATCCAATGGAAAAAATCCCCTAGGCTTTTTGAGGAGGTAACCACTGCAGTGCCAATTTCTTCATCGGCCTACAGAAATACATCACCCCTGGTGCACTCTATCGGCTTGTGGGCTGCACTTTGAGCAGCTATTTACATGATTATCAACTGATTGCAGCTGCCATGAGATTCATTTACATGATATTTTATTAGTCAAATTCTATAACAAATCAGAACAATGTCAGATTTCACTAACAAGACATTTGCTAATTTCAGTCTTGGTGGGTCAACTCTGTACCTGGAGTTACCAGCTGCCGTGTACGACCACTAAACATCTCAAGAAAAAACATGCGTGCAATGTTTCTGTGATTTCACCTACTACATGGGAACCAATGGACACACTTTTCTGAGCAGAGGGGGAGTGATTTTACAAAGTACCAGGCTCATGAAACACACAGGTGTGCCTGTTTGTTACACAATGTTATGTGTATTTTTAAACATACAGAGACATTTTGTTTGTAGTGTATACAGCTCCTGTTGGGATTGTCATGTTTGCAAGGGGATGGATGTGGCGATGGTGCAGTGGAAGTTAACACTGATATAAAAACTATTACATGGACTCTATTTTGAGAGGATATTTACTGTAACAGTGGTGCTGTTAGAATCTGACAAATGTATTTATTTATTTATATATACACTGATCAGCCAAAACATTAAAACCACTGCTGGGTGAAGTGAGCGTGCAATGTTCTTCTGGGAAACCTTGGATCCTGGCATTCATGAAGATGCTACCTGATGCACTCCACCCACCCAAACACCGTTGCAGACAAAATAAACCCCCTCAATGGCACTTGTCGATGGCAGTGTCCCCCCAGCAGGACAATGTGTCATGCCACACCCCCAAAACTGCTCAGGAATTACCCCAGCAATGGGAGAAAGAGCTCAAGGTGTCGTCCTGGCCTCCAAATACCCCAGATCCCAATCTGACATCCTATTTACCCCTGATCCACGGTGGGGCCTCCTTGGATTGGACTTGGCTCTGACCTGTCAAGTCATGGACACAGGACCTCTGGAGGGTGTCCCTTGGTGTCTGGCACGTGTTGCCATGTGTTGGCCTCAGATCTTTTAAGTCCTATTTGTTGTAAGGTGGGGTATTAGCACGTCCCACAGATGTTTGATCAGACTGAGATTTAGGGGATTTTGGAGGCCAGGTTGACGCCTTGAGCTCTTTGTCACGTTCCTCGGACCACTCCTGAGCAGTTTTTGTGGTGTGGCATGGTGCATTGTCTTGCTGGTCTGCACTGGTGTTTTTAAGTGGGTGGAGCGTGTCAGGTGGCATCCACATGAAAGTCAGAACCAAAGGTTCCCAACATAACATGGCATTGTATCAAGATGATCAATGTTGTTCACTTCACCTGTCAGTGGTTTTAAAGTTTTGTCTGATCGATGTATACTGTTATTTTATTCGTTTATATCGTTATTGTCTATTTGCTTTTATTTTATCTTTTAGTATAAGTCAGTCCTGTCTGGTGTTATTCAGAGAGTTTGTTATTGTTTTTTTTTGTTTTAGGTGGTTTAGTGTTGTTGAAAAAAGTTGAAATTCAGTACATTGTAAGAAGAAAAAAAGAAGAAAAAACATGCTGGAGCATTAAATCATTTGAACAGTTTGTCTAACAGTGTAGACACTTTTATTTTTCAGGTCTCAATATGCAAACATTTAAAGTCAAACACTTTTCCAGGTTTATCGTAGGCACTGTGCATAAAAACCTCTAAGAAACAAAAATGCAGAACTGAATTTTTAGAGAAAAACAACAATGAATCATTGGAATTTATTCAGTGTTTCTTACAGTAGCACATCAGTACAACGGGATGGACGGGGAGAACGGGGAGGTCACAGTCAGTAGTACTGTTAATACTGAGCATCCAGTATGACGGGACATAAGGAGAATCTGCAGCAGCCGCATGAGGTGCTTGCTCGGCCTGGGTTGAGGTGGTGTTATGGATTTGGGGGGTGCAGGGCTTAAGCTGATGCAAGTAGATGCTGGAGGGAGGTCTCAGTGTTGGGTTTACTGTGCCCTCTCGTAGAAACGTTTGCAAACAACATCTTCCATTGTGAGCGTCTGTGATAGAGAGAGAGAGAGGGACAATTAAAAACAGCAAACACACACAAATGTGAAAGTTAAATGAACGCATTTTGTGTGAGCACTGACCAGTGTAAGTTTGTCGCCTTCTACTTCTCTGACCAGACTGGTCTCTTTGCCGTTCCACCTCTGTATGTGCACCAACTTACCATCATCTATTGTTACAATGGACTGGAGAAAAAAAAGGAGGTTATTACACCCAATACGCGATCATATTATGTTATGCACATGTTTATTAAGACTGGGATGTCTATATGTGATAAAGTGCTTTGCTTGTATTGTAATAGCTTTTCTGAACTTAAATCTTTCCCTTGACAGATATTCCGGATATTAAAAAAAAAAAAAAAACATCTTAAACTAATACTAAAACTAATGAAAACTAAACATTTTTAAATAATAAAACTACACTGAAACAATCAAACTCACTCTGGAAACTAATTGAAACTAAACTGAATTGAAAACAAAAATTAATAGTTATATAAAGTGGTTAAATTCAGCTCCTTCTCTAACAGCTACAACAGAAACATACTTGTTATTTAGCTAACGAATGTAGCGTTAGCATGGCTGCAATATTTGTGGTCACAACTAACAATTACAAAGAGATGGTTAATGCCAAAACATGCTCACAAAAGCACAAATAGAGAAGAGTCTTGAAGTATGTTAACTGACTCATGAATGTCAGTTATAGCCCACAGCAGCATCTGTCTAAAGTTTGCTGACGTTAGCTAACATGAGTCACTATTAGCTCCTGGTCATACCACACCAAGTCAGGCTGTAGCAGCAAAACCCCTGAGTGTATTAAATTGATTAAAGGTGTGCATTTTATCATTTGAGATTTACCTTTTCATTTGTAAGAGAAAGAAGGTGTTATTTCTTCTCTCAAAACTTTGTACATGCATAAAAAATACCTATATAATGGATTTCTATATATGTTGCAACCCTGTATGTTAGCAGTATTTGTGTATGCAAGTTTATAATAAACAAAAGATACATAAAAATTCTGTGTGCTTGTATATGTTTTTCTTATTAGTCTTAACATACTTGTTTATCTTTCATATTTAAACATAATACAAGCATATATCCTGCATCAATTAAGAAATGTTTATTTGCCCTTCACATATACTAGCTGAACAGTTCAGTAGGAAAGAACACCAGCTTTCCGAACAGAGACTGAGGTTCATGTGCATACTATGTTTCTTATAAATGAAATTTATATCTGTGTTATTCTTATATTACACATACATCATTGGCTCATCTCCAATGACTGAAACTTCATCTGCTTTCATTTTTATCTTTGTCTCTGCACAAGTACTTCAAAGACGCAACGCTTTCCATCCCACTGACACTAAAACCTTTCAACTACTCCACCACTCTGCTGAGGTTGCTGCATCTTAGGTCTCATTTTATGATTGCAAATTGTGACCAGTTCATCTGCTCTGACCCTTACCTCTCACCCCTGACCTCTCCGACCCATCCTCCAATTGTGACAAATTACAGTTGTTTGTTCAGCCATCAGCAGTGACAATAATCACTGTCATGTATTTATGGACACTTCAGAATTCTGAAGGTGTACACTGGGTGTCACAGAGAGCCACTAACAGGCTATTTATCAAAGATTAGACATGGTTAAAGCAGATTTTGCCATTAAGTGTCTGTATTCCTCACTGATCTCCTCTCTGAGCAACCTGACCTCTCACCTTAACTTTCCTGTCATCGGCGGTGGTCTCGTCAAACTCCTCTCCCAGCTTGAAGGAGAGCTCTGTGTTCTTGATGGTGCTGCGGGTCTGCACCGTCACCGTGTCGCCGTCCACTAAGATGATGGTGGTGGGCTTGGTCAGGCTTGCCATATGACGCGTGGTAAATGGCACCTCTGTAGAAAAGAAAGGCACATGGGTCATTTCATGTTCTGGTGGAGGATAACTGCATACACAAAACATATGTAAGAGACTTAGAGCCTACAGCCATGCTAGCAGCTATAGCTAATAGACTTGAATGCCTTCCTTCAACTGCACTACGGCACAGATGTGCCCCGGGCTAAATGCTAACAATAGCATTCTACATGCAAACTAGTAGTTAACACAAAGTACACATGAGGAATGTCAGCATGGGCGGATTACTGAACCCAAGGGTCTGAGGGCACAGGGGGCTCCTAAGTCAGAGCCTTTGCATGAAGTCACTGTTATTAATTTTGCATTTTTTGTTGCATAGTCAAAAGGCTTAATCATTCATGTTAATAAAAACTGAGGGGGGTGAGGGTGTATGCATCTTGCCCAGGGGCCCAATTTCTCATTCTAGCAGTTTTTTGTCAGGTATTTTGCACATACAGCAGTGGACAAACTTTCTTGACCTGATAGTGGTGCTGGATTTTCAATTCAATCTAAGAGACACATGAATGTATGTATAAAATTTCATGGCAAACCATCCAACTCAAAAAACAAAAATGCCAACGTCACTGTGGCGTAACCGTTACAGTCAGTCAATAAGATTCCTCCTCAGGGGATCATGAATGTCTGCACCAAATTTCACGACTATTCATCTAATAATTGTTAAGAGATATCACTCAGGGCCACAAATGTCAACCTCATGGTGGTACTAGAGGAAAAACTCTTGATCAAAGTGGTGGACAAACCGTTCATATTTGCTAAAATACTGTTGAATATTTTCAGTGGTGGCTCTTCCTACAGGTGACATAGGGCGCCACCCAGAGGACTCCACCTGTATGGGGCGCACACTCTACCAGGTGAGGTCGCTCCACGTATTTAATTATTAATCGATCCTACCAGAGTGGGAATAGTAAGTGCCATATTTTGAAAAACATTCAAAGCAGTAGCCATGCATTTGTCCTTTGGGTCTCCTTCAGCTGACACACTCTAATCTCTGTTTGTCTGCTGTCCAAACTTGCAGCATGTTCTTCAAACACTGCACTGACCTGACTGCCTGTCTGGGCATGTATGTATGCAAATGATTACTTTCCTTGTAGGACGTGAGTGTGAGGGATCAGGAGGGTTCATTTTATTTGGTAATAGTGACTCACACCCTTGGCTACCAAGTGAGAAATGTCAATGAGAAAATCTGTTCCTCTTTCGGGCTAATGATCCAGTTCATATCCAGCTAAAACTGCTACTTCCCGACAATCAATACAACAAAAAGTCACTGTGTGTGTGTGTGAGTGCAGATGCCTCACTGATCAAGAGCATTGGGGTTAGTGGTTGAAGGGTGTCTGGTTTCTATGGTGACCAATGCTGACAGGTCGATGTGAATGTGGCTTTGAGGTCAGCATGAACCTCTCACACACACACACAACCTCACAAAGACAAATAGTTAAGTGTCATTCTTCACAGTTGTAAAAGTGCGAGCACCTGCCCCCATCACACACACACACACACTGAACCATGTGTGAGAGTGTGTGAGATATTTCCAAGCCCACTTTATCTGTACATTCCCGTCCCCATTAGCTCCTCTGCATTTGAACCATCTTAATATTCAACTCCTCCCATGGCCTCAGACAATGAGCAGCCTTCAGCAAAGGTCATCCACATTATGCTCGAGTGTGTGAATGCCAGTTTGTTGCCATTCAGAGTTTCTCACAGTGGGGTTGGGTTTTTTCTCCACTGAAAGAGAGCCCCTCCCTCATTTCCAGCACTTAGGCCATGCGGTCAACCACTCTTCCTCTTTTCCTCCCCCTCTAGTTCCCATCCTCTCTCATTTTCTTTCTCTTTCTCTCTCCTCTTTCCACGCTTGTTCCTCCTCGTCATCTTTTTTTTTTCCATTCTCAGCCTTGGTCCCTCCCTTATTTACCCATTCATTGTCTCCCTTTACCTTCTTTACTTTTCCCGCAGCACCAACAGCTGCTTTAACAGGTTAAATACAAACACACCCTAAAGCATTAACCTCTTCTCTGCCCCATTTTCACATGTGCTCACATGCCGCACTGGCAATACTGCATCCTCTCCTGTTACTCACGCATGCGCGCACACACACACACACACACATAATACTGTACACACAAAACACATACTTACCCAGCTTCTTCATGTAGTCATCAAATTTTTCACTCTTCTTGAGGTCCCACTTGCCAACGAATGCATCCACCATGTCTGCAGCAGTGTGGCGGTATGAGGCAGCGAGAGACTGTGTGCGGGTGTGTAAGAGAGTGTGTGTGAGAGGGAGAGAGAGGCGGCAAAGCGAGGGAGCGACAGAATGAGAGAAGAGGGAGAGAGGCAGAGAGAGTGTAGTCAGCACCACGAGCTGTACTGCAATCCTACTGGCTGGATTTATACCGGCTGTTCATGATGTCATCAGGCTGTGCAGAATGCAGGGGAGGGGCGAGGGGTGAGGAGGGAGGGGGATGGAGACAAAAGAGAGAATCTGAGGCGGAGTGAGTAATGCAACTAAAGTACATTTGAATTTGAATTAGATTTGTTTTGTAACGTTTAGTTTGCATCAATTTTTATATGAATTCTATGCATAATAGTACAGTAGTTGTATAGCATAGCATAATGCACAGGAATGCAGTATTATTCTGAATGATTACACCCACATTGTAACACACCCCTGTCAACACTACTTTTTTATGACATTTGAGGCAATTTGAATTTTTTAACACTTGCAAGAGAGTAAGAGGGGGAGGGTCAGTGAGCAACAGGGCCACCGTAAAGACACCCAGGCTTGAGAGAATAAAAGGCAGAGTAAAGAGAGGGGGAGGATGAAGAGGAGGAGGAGGAGGGATTGATGAACAAGCCCCCGCTGTCAGAGAGAGGAGGAGGAGAAGAAAAACAGATCGAGCCCGAGGGGAGGAGGCGGCATGATTGATTTTTGTTGCAGGGGGTGGGGTGTGGGTGGCTGTTGAAAGTTAAAAAGCATGTCCCAACATTCCTCACTGCTCCCGCTTCTTGCTTCTCTACTGTTCCCACCTCTCTTCTTGAGGTCTACTACCTGCTTTAGCTTTTGTTTGACTTTTACTGACCTCCACGAGGTCTGCCAGGCCACAGAGGGTGTGTGTGTGTGTGTGTGTGTGTTGTGCACCACCCTTGTAAACACACATGCACACACGCACATGATAGAGTGAGCTGTGGTCACGGTAAGGGTGTTGGAAAGTTGGTTCATTACTACAGTGTTTAGTTTGCACATGCACAGAGAAAATCTTGTTTCTGTTGTTTAGGAGAACATTGCATTAATTCCCTGAAGAATCGACCTCGACCTTAACCACAAAAAGTATAAATCTGGTGATATTCTATAATTTTCCTTTATCAATAAATCCTATGAAAATACTAAAACAGTGAAAACATTTAAAACAATGAATTGATCTTTCTAACTTTCAACGTTCTGTTGTGCCATAGACCTCGATTTTAATCGTGGCGCAGTCATGGCAGAAAAAGCAGCGACATCTCAATAGACAACAACCACTTCATGCTGTTCCTGCTGGAAAAACACTGACAGGTGGCTACAAAACACAAATGATTAGAGCCTAAAAAGCCACTGTAAACAAACTGAAGGGTTGTTACAAAACACCCACAGTTGGAGGCTTAAAAGCCACTGGAAACAGACTGACAGGTCACCACAAAACACCAATGTTTGGAGCCTAAAAAGCTGCTGGAAACCCACCAAAGGGTCACTACAAAACACTCAAGTTTGGAGCCTAAAAATCTGCTGGAAACCCACCAAAGGGTCGCCACAAAACACCCAAGTATAGAATCTAAAAAGCTGCTCGAAACACACCAACAGGTCACTACAAAACACTCAAGTTTGGAGCCTAAAAATCTGCTGGAAACACACCAGTGGGTTACTGCAAAACACCCACATTTGGGGCCTCAAAAGCTGCTTGAAATACACCAACACATCACTACAAAACATCCACCTTTGGAGCTGGAAAAGCTGCTGGAAAAACACCATGGGGTCACCACAAAACACCCACATTTGGAGCGCCTAAAGCTGCTGGAAACACACCATCAGGTCACCACAAAACACCTGTGTTTGGAGCCTTTTGAGCCTGTTTGGAACCTGAAAAGCCAGTGGAAACACACTGATGGCTCGCTACGAAACACCCACATTTGGTGTCTAAAAGCTGCTGAAAGCACAGCGATGACTCACTTAAAACACAACTGGTTTTGTTGTTTGCTGGTCTTGAACTTTGGTCCACAGCTTGGCAGCCATTTTGCCAAGATAACACGCCATCCACCATCCCCTCTACCTCCCCATGACAAATTCAGCTTATATATTACATCTCTGTAGAAGTATTGATATGATAAGTACGACACATGCAAATAAAACATTCTCGTGGTGTGCAGAAATGTACAATGCCAAGATTTTCCTCTTATGACTAGACTGCAATTTTGTTCAAAAACTGTTAAAAACACATCAGTGAGTCACACCTTTACAATGCAGAAGGACACTGTAATCTAATTTGAGTCAAACCCCAAACGGGTGCACTTACTACTAAATACTTTAGGATCAAATTCTGTATTCGCAGCTGAAAATAGTTCCCAAAATGTGCTATTTAGTCCTGCTCGAGTAACATTAGGTAAAATCCACAGTGCCCAGCTGCTGTAGGTAAATAAAAGTATGTATTTGTGACCTGTCTCTAAAGATCTGCATCTTCACAGGGACCAATGGGTTAACTGCTAAACACCAGACAGAGTAAGAATTGAGTGATGGATTAATGCATTGTTGCTTTTGGTATTTGCATGGCACTTGTTGACAATACACCAGCCCTATCCATCAAAGGAAAACCTATTTAACAACATTTGAATCTAAATGGGATGATAGCTGTGGGGTTGTTTGCTTACATTAACAGGCCACTGTGAATCATGACTTACCGAACCACACCCACGTAGTCCCCATGAAGCTTATTCACTCAGTTTTTGACTGCTAACCCCTAATAAATATTACCTGAGGATGGGTTTTTTGCAATTTTACCTTTGATTATTGTCCATGCAGTCATGCATTTTAATAATATAGAGGAATATTTAAGATTTTAAACCAAGTGTTCAGCGACTAGAATCCCCAGTCCTCCTAGTTTACCTTGTGGAGACCAGCTTTTTGAACTTGTTTGAGAGTTGAACAGATGTATAACCCTGAAACAAGATAAATACATCTCCACTAATCCTTTTTTGAGAAATACAATTGCTTACTCTCTTGCCGAGTGTTTGATGAGAAGAACGTTACTAATTTCAGACATGACAGAAGACTTTATCTTTTCATCTTACCCATGGCAAGAAAGAAAATCAGCATATTTCCCAAAATGTCAAACTAACCGTATTTCTTAAGCCCTGAAGCCATGTGCCCCTCAAAGAGCCTTTTGAAGTCGTGATGACAGGCCAGCACGTCCCTACTTGCCAAACATTTGCTCAATCACAAGGGTTAAAATTGATGTACTAGAGGACACACACACACAGACACACACAGACACACACACACACACAGAAGCAGCATTCATTGATAAGCACAAATGTCTACTTATGGTCCGCCTCTGATGAAATTCCCCCATCTGCAAATGGTCTGATGATCCCTGGGAGTTGTGCAATAACAAGCACACATTAAATCTAACCCCCTGTTGCACCACACACACACCCACACCCACATACACACACACACACGCTCTGAAAAAACAGGGATTGATGGGAAAAAAGTCAATAGCGAATGCTGTTACATCACATCACACAATGATATGCACCCTGTCCCACTGCCCTTGTCCTCCAATTGCCTCCCTTCTCTCTTTTCTATTGGTGTGTCTAAACTGGCACATGTGTGGTGTGTGACAGAATGAATCCCTGGCGTGCATGGTTCTGACATTTGACATAAACAGGTGTGAAAGACACGCCTGGAAAGGGGGGGGGGGGGGGGTAGGTGAAAGGTCGAAATCATTCACCTCTGGCCTAAAATTTGTTCACAGGCTGTCTGTGGCGGTGCAAGAGAGTTTTTAAGTGGGTGTGTTTGAGCTTATGCAATCCTACGATATAGTGCTCTGGGATACCACTGTGATCATAAGTGCCATTAAGCTGGATTTTCTCTGGCAGTTTCACACAAGAAACTCAATGCTTCACAAAGGCCTCTAACATATGCGTGGTGGGATAAACAAGCACTATCCACAACGTGACCAAACACACATGATAACATTTGTATTAGCAGCAGCGTCTTTATCCTGTTTGTGCAGGATCTCAGTTTCTATTGAGTTGAACTTGTCTGATCTTTGTGTACATAACATGATCAATTTTTCAGACTAGACTGCCGTTGAGGTTGCTGACCTGAGACGTGGTATATAGCCCCTATGTGGTCCAGGCAAACTCCACTTATGTTTGGCCTGAACACTTCATACAAGCAGGCATCTGTGAGGGGCTGCACATTACAGTGCGTGTGTGTCTAAATACATTGAGCTGACTGAAGCAGAGAGCTGGTAGGCCTGAGACACTGAAGCACATCAAATCCCCATGCAGCTATAAAGGAAGAGTGGGAGCGCCGTAAACCGAGGAATGTTGATGCGACTTCCAGGGCTCTTGTGGCTTTCCTGTACATCTGTGTGAGACTGTGTGAATAATACAACTACATAAACATCTGGACATGTTACACCCTTCTCTAACACACATGTATTCGTACAGTCATTCATTCATTCTGCAGCCTCTCCCTTGACTTATGTACACCAATCAGCCAAAATATTATACCACTAACAGGGAAGTGAATAAGGTCGATCATTTCATTACAATGCAATGTTCTGCTGGGAAAGTTTTGGTCCTGGCATTCATGTGGAAACCACCTGACATGTTCCACCCACCTAAACATTGTCATAGACCAAGTACCCCCGATGGCAGTAGCCCCTCAGCAAGGCAATATACCATGCCCAACTGCAGAAACTGAGAGAGCTTTAGGCATCGATCTAGCTTTCAAATTCCCCAGATCCCAATCTGATCAAGCAACTGTGGGACAAACCAGTGCCCCGGAGGTCCTTTGTCTGGGCCTCAACAGGTCAGAGCCAAGTCCAATCTATGCTGGGGTCTCTGACCTGTTGAGGCATGGAGACAGGACCTTTGGGGTTGTCCTCTGTTGTCTGTTACCAAGGCATTGTTGACGGATCCTTCGAGTTCTGTGTGTTGAGAGGAAAGGCACCGGCATGCCCAATGGATGTTCGATCAGATTGGGATCTGAGGATTTTGGGGACCAGGCTGGCGCCTAACGCTCTTAGTCACGTACCCTAGGCCATTTCTGAGCAGTTTTTCTGGTGAAGCTTAGTGCATTGTCCTGCCTGGGGGGCGTACTTCCATCAGTAAGTGCCGTTGCTAATAAAACTGCAGTTTGAAATGTTAAGAAGCCCTTCATTTTGAGATCAAGTCATCAAACTCATTACTGTTAATGCTACCCAGGTGTTCTGCTGCTCTTCTCCACAAGCAGCAGTGGAAAGTAATTAAGTACAGTACAGGCCAAAAGTTTGGACACACCTTCTCATTCAATGCGTTTTCTTTATTTTCATGACTATTTACATTGTAGATTCTCACTGAAGGCATCAAAACTATGAATGAACACATGTGGAGTTATGTACTTAACAAAAAAAGGTGAAATAACTGAAAACATGTTTTATATTCTAGTTTCTTCAAAATAGCCACCCTTTGCTCTGATTACTGCTTTGCACACTCTTGGCATTCTCTCCATGAGCTTCAAGAGGTAGTCACCTGAAATGGTTTTCCAACAGTCTTGAAGGAGTTCCCAGAGGTGTTTAGCACTTGTTGGCCCCTTTGCCTTCACTCTGCGGTCCAGCTCACCCCAAACCATCTCGATTGGGTTCAGGACCGGTGACTGTGGAGGCCAGGTCATCTGCCGCAGCACTCCATCACTCTCCTTCTTGGTCAAATAGCCCTTACACAGCCTGGGGGTGTGTTTGGGGTCATTGTCCTGTTGAAAAATAAATGATGGTCCAACTAAATGCAAACCGGATGGGATGGCATGTCGCTGCAGGATGCTGTGGTAGCCATGCTGGTTCAGTGTGCCTTCAATTTTGAATAAATCCCCAACAGTGTCACCAGCAAAACACCCCCACACCATCACACCTCCTCCTCCATGCTTCACAGTGGGAACTAGGCATGTGGAATCCATCCGTTCACCTTTTCTGCGTCTCACAAAGACACGGCGGTTGGAACCAAAGATCTCAAATTTGGACTCATCAGACCAAAGCACAGATTTCCACTGGTCTAATGTCCATTCCTTGTGTTTCTTGGCCCAAACAAATCTCTTCTGCTTGTTGCCTCTCCTTAGCAGTGGTTTCCTAGCAGCTATTTGACCATGAAGGCCTGATTCGCACAGTCTCCTCTTAACAGTTGTTCTAGAGATGGGTCTGCTGCTAGAACTCTGTGTGGCATTCATCTGGTCTCTGATCCGAGCTGCTGTTAACTTGCGATTTCTGAGGCTGGTGACTCGGATGAACTTATCCTCAGAAGCAGAGGTGACTCTTGGTCTTCTTTCCTGGGTCGGTCCTCATGTGTGCCAGTTTCGTTGTAGCGCTTGATGGTTTTTGCGACTCCACTTGGGGACACATTTAAAGTTTTTGCAATTTTCCGGACTGACTGACCTTCATTTCTTAAAGTAATGATGGCCACTCGTTTTTCTTTAGTTAGCTGATTGGTTCTTGCCATAATATGAATTTTAACAGTTGTCCAATAGGGCTGTCGGCTGTGTATTAACCTGACTTCTGCACAACACAACTGATGGTCCCAACCCCATTGATAAAGCAAGAAATTCCACTAATTAACCCTGATAAGGCACACCTGTGAAGTGGAAACCATTTCAGGTGACTACCTTTTGAAGCTCATCGAGAGAATGCCAAGAGTGTGCAAAGCAGTAATCAGAGCAAAGGGTGGCTATTTTTAAGAAACTAGAATATAAAACATGTTTTCAGTTATTTCACCTTTTTTTGTTAAGTACATAACTCCACATGTGTTCATTCATAGTTTTGATGCCTTCAGTGAGAATCTACAATGTAAATAGTCATGAAAATAAAGAAAACGCATTGAATGAGAAGGTGTGTCCAAACTTTTGGCCTGTACTGTATATTCACACAAGTGTTCTACTCAAGTACAATTTTGAGGTACTTATACTGTACGTAAGTATTTCCATTTTATGCTTCATACTTCTACTTGACTACAGTTTGGAGGCCAATATTGCACTTTTATAACTAAATCAACATATACATTCTGATGTAATATTATGGATTAAGCTACCAGTGGTATTTAAAGTAGGTAAAAGGGGCTCCACCTTTGCCAGTTGCAACAAGTGGCAGATCTTCCTACAGATAGGCAACATAAGTGGCCCCCCAGGGCACCACCCAGAAAGGGGGTGGGGGAAGCTTGCCTAAGGCGCCGAATGTGCTAGGTGTGGACCTGGCTGCAACACTAAAGTGATGTAACCAATGATGCATCACTTACTGGAATCCAGTGATACAATAGGCTTCATAACATCCTGAAATTGTAATACTGCATAATGAGCAGTTTTACTTTTGGTATTTTGATGCTGGTACTCACCAACAAGGGGGATTTTTTTTTTTTTTTTTACAAACTGGCAACCTTAGTGCTTTATTTGTGTGTGTGTGTGTGTGTGTGTGTTTTGTGTTACCTCTGCAGATGGGCCTGAGAGATTGCATTCCTTGACTTGTTCTGTAAATCCTGTGGTGAGCCAGCAGCAGGTTAAAAAAAGAGGAGAAAACAGACAGATAAAGTTATTCAAGGACATCACATTGAGTCAAACATGCCTCCCTCTACTTTGGAATTTCTAAGGTGAACTCAAAGAATTTAACCTGTATCATACCACTGCACACTTGGAAATTTTACAGTTTAGTGTCAAAATATAAAGCTACTATGATATAATGACAAGATAAATTGACTAGGATGTTTATCTAGCCGGGAACTTCTTCCAGGGAACCTCTTCTTCCACCACGCCCGGTGTTCTGTGGCTGCTGAGACACACAGTTGGCACACGACCCTCCTCTGCTGGCCAGACACCGGTAGTGCATCATTAATTGATTTGCCTCCTCAGTACAGGCCCCTCATTGATTAGGCAGTTTGTGATAAATTACTTTGACATTAAAATTACCACCAGTTGCAAAATTTTAACTAAAATATTATTTGGACCCTAAAGAAATCAGTGCCTTTATGACCATGTAGTGAAGATCCTTATAATAAAATAAGTAATAATTAATAATATTAATCCACCTGCTCAGAGCCCAACTTGTTTTTTTTTCTTGAACCACAATCTTAAAACACTGGAAAAACGTTTTCTCTCAACGGCACAACCATGCTGGAGAAGACGGGGGCAATAAATGCAGATCATACCATTTTTGGGAAATGTTTAAATGGGTATTACCAAATTTATGGGCTGTGATATATGCTACCTATAGGCCATGTATAGTACTGTATTTTGGTAAAAGACAGCAGATATTGCGTTAAGAGATGACAGATATCTGCTGATAATCTTGTTGTCAGCTTGTAAAAAGACCATTACGAAGAGGGAGAACCACCAACACAAGATGGATGGCTGAAAATTAGGGATAAAATATACAGCATGATATGGGAAAGTTAGCACTAGAAGAACTCAAGAGGAGCAGTGTTGAGAGAAATGGGAAAAATATTTATGTTTACATGTCAACGACAAGATAAGAGGAAGAAGCACTCAGTATGCTATAGGAATTAATACGTTTTCTGAGACAGGGCAATCCAGATCTTTCCATATTTTTCCCGTTTCTATGTATGTGACATTTCTGTGATTGAGAGGCAATAAAAATAAAGTATTAATAAAGAAAACTCTCTGTTCTCCTGATGGCCCAGGGGTTTATGATCCTGGCTTTATAATCACCTCTGTCTGTTTGAGTGCAGCTGGAGGCCTCACCCATCTCTCTCCCCTTGTTTCCTCTGAAAAACAGAAGTAAGAACACTTTAAATTATATAGGGGGGAAATAATTGTGATTATGGATAAACAATGTTAGGCACAGTTTTTGAGACACTGTTGAGACAGCAGACATACTGTTGGTTGAGTCCAGGATAAGAAGCCGGAATAGGAGTTGTTGCTTCCTGATCCAATATTAACAGTATCCTTGGAGACGGAGCCACGGGGGGCAGTGTATTAAAAGATCAACGGACACTGCCTGTTTGTGTGTGTGTGTGTGTATGAGTGAGTGAGTATTGGATTCCATCAGTGAAACTATGGTAACTGCCCCTAAGACTAGCGGTTCCTCTCCCCTCTCTGTCAGTGTGATTTTACACTATAACGTTCTTCCAGTCGTTCTGACGCTAAAGGTTTTGTGTCCAGTTGACACAGACACAGATCCTATTCAGCACCACTGAGAAAACAGAAGTGACGTTGTGTCCTTAATGTTTCTGTGACTTTTGAGATTTAAACAATCGTCGGAGGAGTTTAGCCTACTTCAAACAAATTTACTCTAATAATAGGTTATGCTTTGATTTTTTGAGGCCTATTCTTTTTAAAGTAATTAGGGACATTTGAACTTTTATTAGATGGTGATTTTATTGCACTGTAAACACAGCAAAAGGGCAGTCTTGGATGAATTTTGTCTTTCTTGCTTGCAGCTATCACGACTATCTTTCCTCTTAGATTGAGATTAAAGCCACAAGTAATTTAGTAAACCACGCAACTGTCATAAAATTACATGAATTTCCAAGACACAATATGAAATGTGCAGCCCACTACTACAGAAGACTGTTTTTTTCACTTCACACATTTGTCAGTAACGTTACATCTTACATGAGAGTACAATAATAAAGTACATAAAAGCTCAGGGTGGACTAACTTCCCTCTAAAGAACAATAACAAGGTCAGTCGCTAATATGGCAAAGCCACTCCTGCCATTTACAAGCAGGAAAGAATATCACCCAAGTGAGTTTTGTCTTTTAAGTGACACAAAGCCTTTTTGAAATTATAATACTAACCTCAAAAATAATGATGGGTGGGTCAAACTCATAACACAAACTAATACAATAATAATATTGGACATAATCTTAATCACCAAAATGTCCAGGGTGCCACCATGGATGGATTACTGAACAGGCTCACTGGGCACAGGCCCAAGAGGCCCAAAGTGTCAGGGGGCCTCCTGGCCTTCATCTGCAAAATGTCACTTAAATGAACACGTACCAACCAGGAAGAGACTAAAAAAATGACCACAAGACCACAGATGGTGGGGCACTTTGTGTGTCTGTGCCCAGGGGCCTATTGCCTCATAATCCACCCATGGAAGCCACATCAGCAAAGGCCTTCAAACCCCTATAACAGGCCAGTAGTTACGAACTTTATGACCCGTCAAAATGACGTAATATCTGCTTGCAAACCTCTCATCCCCTGCTCAGTGGTTGCTTGTGTTTAGGCTACATCCAGTTAATACAGGAACGTCTGTGTAGCAGAAATGATCACCTCAAGGCCCCTCAAATTTCTCTCACAACTAACCGTGGCTCTCATGTTTAGGCAACCTTGCTCCTTCAGACTCACGTTTCTATTTTGTTTTTTAAAATTTGAATATTTAAGGTAATAAATCATGAAATTCATAACTTTGATTATGTCATCTGATTCAGCATTTGTACGTACCTGGCACTGTGCTGATGGTTTAGAAACAGCCCTCACGGCCTAACATCACTTAGAAAGTGAGAAAAATAGAACTGGAGAGTTAAATTCATTTAAAATTTAACAAAACCTTTTGTCTGCTCGTGATAAATTTATTAAGCGGTTGGGGTTGCGTTGGGGCAGTACAAAACACTACATATCCGGTTGGAGATTTCAAAATAAAACCTCTAATGAACTTCGCTAGCCATCTTCTAGCCACACTGATTAGTTAAAATTAAGAGTTTCTAGTAAATGGTGGTAAAACACAACCACGTGTTAATCATTAAAGTATGCTGTTCTGTGGATAAGGCACCCACAATCAAATATTTAGTTATTCAAAGTATTTTATTTTGACGGCACAGTCGCTCAGCTTCCGGTATTTCTCTTCCGCTAGCCATCCAACTTGACATGTATCCATGGCAACCACTGTAGCTACAGCAGGTCCGGTCTTCTCACAGGGTATCCCGTCACCTTCTCTAGAGGCTATGAGCAGAGGAAATGACAGCAGCGACTAATGGGGAAATAAAACGTCATAAAAAAAATGAGTGTCACTGAGTTGTCTTAGTTCATGAGTTGTTTTGGGGAGTCATGATGCCATCACAGAGAGCACGGTACGGATGCGAAGCGGCGCGAAACGCTAAATGGAGAATGGCAGGTGAGTCGATGGCTGGATTGATGGAGTTTACCTACGGTAAAAACATTTATTTATTTAAAAACTTTATGAAGTGTAATACATTTACCAAGAGTAATTACATTTAATTCAATTTAATAAAAAAAATCTATTTATGCACTTGTTTTGGTTTCTTTCTTTTCTATTCTAGTAAGGACTTTCTGTGACAAATAATAATCTGTGTTTAAACTTGAATGGCTAACCTGTCTGTAACCTACTAGCGTAACTTTTTTACGATGATAAAGAATCACAATTACCTTTATTGGCCAAGTATGTGTACACATCCAAGGAATTCCAGCCCATTTTTTTCTGTTTTGCATTGTTCTTAGGTATTTACACATAAATACATAGGTATAGATTTTGGGGGGACGCAGGGGAAACTTCCCCCTCAATATTTAGAACATGTGCCTTTGCCCCCAGTAAAAACATAAAAGCTGGACTGGACTTTTATACCATAAACGGATGCAGAAAATACACAAATTTGTGCTTAAAATTTAAGTAAAAATGCAGGAAATTAAGTGTCCGATTCTCAGAATTTTCTGGCAAAGGACCCCTGTTTCATGTGTGTCCTCTCCAAAATTGAACCAAAACCTACACCCTTGTATAAATAGACATAAAAGCTAGGGACAAGGACAACAAATTTACACAAATATTTGGGGGGGGGGGTTATATAAATAATATAAGATTGTGATCCCATCTGAGCAGTGAAACATGTAAAACATTATGGTTTATCTGTGTTATTACAATAAGAAAGGTCTTGAATTCATAATGGTAGACCCCCCCCAACACAAACACACACTCACACTCACAAAGACCCTCTGAGGTCCCAGCAACCCCAAGAAAAGGCTGATTACGTCTTTCTTGACCGGCCACAGCTGGCTCTTTATGAAATGTTTGAGCTTGGATTTTGTTCTGCGTCCACTGCGAAAAGCTTTTATTGTTAAATGTGTGTGTTTTGCTGCTCATTCTCAGGGGGGGCAGTGGTGTCTTGTTAAAAGGGGTCACTAGTCATATTGGAGGGTCTTGTGTTTCTGTCTGTTGTTCTTCGTCTGGAAACAAAACAAAAAACGAACCCCCCACCGACTGGACGGATACCATCTCTCTGTCTCCCTCAGTGCCAGAAAGTGAAACGTCAAAGATGCTGTGTGTCTCTAATGCTTCATTAATCATGCAGATTCGGCTGAGCCCTAACCAGGTCACGCAAGCTTTTGTTAGGTTGTGTGTGTGGGTTTGCATGACTTAAGGAAGCCTAAATAATTCAGCCGGTGGGGCAAGGTGCTTGAAGAATCTCAAATGGCCCTTGCACTCCATGTGATGGAAAACACTCAAATCTGATCAGCCGGATTTGTTTTCACACACGCGCGCACACTAACACAGGATGAGGAACTGGTGTTGTATTACTTATGAGTTTTTCTTTGTGTACAAGTCTAGAAGAAACAATGTGATGACATTAGTGGGATTAAGTACACTTTCAATAATCCAGCTCTTGCTTTCTGTCTTTGTGCGTTGACCCCTGTCCTCCTTTTATCCGTTCTCCAGCTCCTCCCGTCCCCTTGTTAAAGCGTGCTGGTGGGGCACCCCAGCCATGGCCCATTCACCCCCACCCTACAGCACAGGTCCACAGGTCCCACTTCCCGCCTCCTGCTCCTCCTCCTCACCTTCCTCTCTTCCATACCCGCCATGCAGAGGAGAGCGCAGAGAGACCCCATCTGGTCACCATCATCCGCCCCTGTGCTCACAGTACACTACGCAAGGTGAACTCTCTATCAGTTTAAAATAAGACTCAGCTCAGATTTGTAAATGATATTTATGTTATGGAAAATATTACTTTATCTCTTCATCTTCAGAAAAATGTGTTCATTAAATTCTGGGCAAAGTGGGTGAAATACGTAAGATCCTTACGCCCTGATTTTGTGGCGGTATTTTACAAAAGGCCCTAAGATATTTAGTCAAGCAAACCTCATTGAATGCATATGTCGACTCCCCGACATATGGCACTCATATGTACACTTAATCAATCCCAAAATGTTCTACACAGTTCTTAAATTGTGAAAAAATATGGCACTCAGTCATCAAAACGTTGAGAACCCCTGATCTATGAGTTTTGTCTCAAAATGCTTGAAAATGGTCAATTTAGCTGTTAAGTTTCTAAGAAATGTCTCCTTACCCAAGACCCCCCATGGAGGGTTGGGTTGATGAAGGTGTAGATTGAAAATGGTCCTCCCCAATGTTAAATATATGATTACGGCCCTGGTTTATATGTTGTAACTAAAGGCTTTATCAATGGTTAATAAATATTTTACTGGTATGTCATTGATTAGTTATAAGGTGTTAATAAGACAATGTTTGGGTTGAGAGGTTGTAGGTGTTTACCCTTTCTATTTGGGAATATAAAGTCATAATGTTTGTAACACACTGACAAGCCCTCATGGGTGTTTCACTTGCTAATAAGTCTTTAAGCCTGCAATTATGAATGTTAACAAATGGTAAATGAATGGATTATTTTGGTGAAGGTATGTTGCAGTTTGGCCGTCCATAAGAGAGCTAGAAATACACCAAAATGACCCTGAACCAGGCAAAGGGGCTTTTTACAACCTGGCAACCCAAATGTTGCTCTCATTAATAGCACATCTAGAGAAAAGACATGGGAATTCATTTCATAACCTTGCTGTAAATTTTGTCTCTCTGTCCTCAAGGTGACAGTCCTTCTGAACCGTAGAGGTGTGGTGTCCTTTGAGCAACTGCTATTGGATATCTCTGAGGCATTGGGCTTTCCTCGCTGGCACAGGGCCAGAGTCACACGCCTGTACACGACCCACGCTCGAGAGGTGAGGCTCAATCACAGCTGCATTAACCCTACTAGGGAACCTTGAGGCAAAGATGATCTGATGGGCCCCTTTTAACCACTCTCCCACATCTGCGTTGTGTACCTGCCCCCCAGGTTTACTGTAAGGTGCAGGGAATATAACACATGAAAGCACAAAATCAAAAATATATGAAGGTTTTGACAGTAAATTTTGACACATGGACCCTCCTAATGACAGAGCCTGAAGATGAGGTGGAACACACCTTTAAGCCCTTTGTCATGTCAGCTGCTCTCATGCAAATGCTCAATTTAAATCACTCAAACAAGTTGATACATGGTGGACCTGGAGCTTTCAAAGTTCCTGAAGTGATGGGGCCCCGGGCCATTGTCACTCTTTGTCCTGCTCTGCCCAGTTGGTGATCCAGTTTGGGGCTTAACACTCACTGGTTTTCAGGTGACACCCATCTAATGAGTGGGGCAAATAAATCAAAAGGGCGGCAACAGTAAGCTGAAATAACGGGATATTTGGACATCATCCCAATGAGAATTTAGAAATATCATGCTCCCGGGCTGCATGCAATGATGAAACAAGGCTCTCAAAATCAAATGACCTGGGAGCCACTCTGTGTTCTCTCATAGAAGGCCCACTGCTTTCTGCTTCTTTCTGCTTTACAGAAAGAAATCTTGAGTGTGATTTCCAGAAAGAGACATTGCTGTTAAATTTTTCAAATGGTGCTTTGAGCACCACAAGCCAAGTGCCATCTAGTTTCATTGTATTCGAGAGAAGGCAGACATCTCCAACACTCAGCAACTCACACCAAAACAATCTAGGTTGATAAATAGCACTACAGGTAAGAGGAAAATTATCTAGTCTTGAGTTTTGGGTGAACTGTTCCTTTAAATCACAACTTAATCTCTTTTTCTTCAATAGGTGAAAGGTGTATGTGATTTCTTCCGAGGCGAGGTGGCCTTCCTGGCGCTGGGAAAGGCTCGTCCGGAACTGAGCAGTGTGCATGAGGCTCTGGAGGAGCTGTTTCCAGAACATTCCCATTACCGGGCCGATGCACTGCGGGCCTGGGAGAAAAGACTTCGCCCAGCGCCAGATAAAGCAGCTAAGACTGACAGTGGATACAGTGAGGGGACAGACAGCAGCGAGACACACACTAACCAAGACACAAATACACATGTCAAAAATCATACTAATACACACACAAGTACACAACCACCTCACCGTGTCGACACACACCAGCCTGAAAACCATAACTCAGATGTTCAGAAGTGTCATAAAAAGATTTCATGCAGGAAACCTGCTCACCTCCCCAACCACCTGCAGAGACTCCGTGTGAGGGGCGGGGTCAAGGAGCAACAGCCATCTGTCATTGGTCCGTTCAAACATGAGGAAGGTCTTAGAGAAGCAGACGTACCCTCTCCTACACTGTGTGAAGACTGCTTAGCAAGGAGAGTTAAACATCAGGGTCCAGAGCGACTCAATCCATTGTCAGGGAGAGTCCCACTTCCTCCTGTGTCGAGGAAGCAGAAAAGAAGTTCTTATGTAGAACAGGAAGTGAGAAAACTCTCCGTTCACATCAGCCCTCCACCTCCTCAGCCAATCAGAGGAGACAAGGAGAAGAGTGTTGCCCATTTAGTTTCAAACCCACTTCCAGATGTGGGTCAAGTACACGAGGAGAAACAGCAGAGGGCGACCTTTGACCTTCCCTCAGACGGCAGTGATGTCACCCTGACACATATTGAGCGTTGCTATGAAATTGGACGTGTGGTTGGTGACGGCAACTTTGCAGTAGTGCGAGAGTGCCGCCGACGTGACAATGGCCAAACCCTCGCTGTGAAGATTGTTGAACGCTCCAAGCTGATCGGTCGAGAGCACATGATGCAGAACGAGCTGAGCCTCCTGGGAAGCCTCTGTCACCCTCGCATTGTGCGGCTGTTTGCGCACCACCACACACACACTCACTTGTACCTGGTGATGGAGCTGGTGAGCGGGGGTGATCTGTTTGAGGCCATCAGTGAGAGGGGGAAGTTTCCGGAGGCAGAGGCGGGACTGATGGTGTCAGATGTGAGCGAAGCACTGAACTACATCCACTGCAAAAGTATCGTCCACCGAGACCTCAAACCAGAAAACCTGCTGGTAAGTGTCAGACAGACACAAAATACCTACAAAATCAGGCAAGACAACAAGACTTCATCAAACTTATCGTGAAATGGCCAAACTAGAGTGTTAGTACTCTGTCACCAAAACAAACACCATATCCTTCACTGATGACATCTTTTCCTATTACATCCTTGTCGAGGTGCATCAGCATTTACATAACAAAATATGTGTTCAAATGCGTCCCAGACGTCCTCGGCAAGTGGCTTGAGTGATTAGATAACATTTAAACTTCTATTCAGTGCTTTACACTTGTGATCTGATCGCCCAAGGTGTATTTTAAAGCATGTTTCAAAAGGGTCAATGATTTTGATAGTTTTGTGTGAATCTGTACGTGATGATTACATCTTTAAAAATTATACTGTTGGCATACTTTTTTTGTAAAAGTTTTAGACAACCTGTTTTCTACATTGCCACTAGGGTGTGCTAGAGATATTCATTTTAAAAATTCTACTCATAGTGGCTTTAATATTTAACCCTTTGAAACCTGAGCAAACTGACTTGGTTTCTTTCAAAAACACAGAAAGGAGGAAATAAATAATGAAGAAAAATGACCCAAAAAATTAGCAACAAATTAGTAAAAAGATAAAATTAAAAACATAAACATTTGTTTAAAAAAAAAAAAAACTGGAAAGGGGACTTAAAAAATATAATAATGTTGTAGCATTATTTAAATATAAAATAATGATAATTATACATAGATTTCCCCTAGCTTTTTAAAAATAATTTTCTAAATCTCATAATTTTTTTTTTGCAATTTGTGGAACATTTTTTATCAAGTTGGTCACTGCCTTTTCCCCCATGTTTCTGAAAGAAATTGCATCAATTTGCTCAGGGTTTACACGTTGAAATACTTGCAAAAGGGGTCTGAAAGCAGCACAAGAAAAGGTGATGTCCCTCCAGGTTTCAAAGGGTTAAAAAGCAAATTTATTCAATATATATATTTTTTTGTCTCATAATGTTATATATTCAAAATTGGCTTTAAAGAAAGTTTTTCTATATTATTTTCCATTAAATTAGAACAAAAATGATAAAAACTGAGGTCAATATTCTGCAAAACTAAAAATACATAACAGTGTCAGTAACACAAGTTTTTATAGCGAGCGTGATATTTGATTATTGAAATATAGTCTCAACGCCTCCGTGCCTGACTCTGTTTCTGTCTGTGTCTTGTCTTGTCTTGTCTCAGATAGAGCGTGTGGCTGCTGGCATCTGCAGGCTGAAGCTGGGAGACTTTGGTCTCGCCATGATTGTGACTGAACCAGTCTACACGATATGTGGCACACCCACATATGTAGCTCCAGAGATTCTCTGCGAGACAGGTGTGCTGTTTGCTGCAGAAATCACTACTTTACCAAAAATAATGTAAAACTCTAACACTTCTGTTCTTGTTAATTTCTGATATAATTTTGAGTGGTATTTTCAAAATTAAAGGAGTATGTGTAAGATTTAGAGGGACTCAGTGCCATCTAGTGGTGAGGATTACCGATTGCAACCAGCTGAAACTTCTCCTGGTTAGAATTCCTTCAGTGTTGTTCAGGAGCTTTTTACAAGGAGCCAAATTATCCACATGGGTCTATTTTCAAATGTGAAAGGCCCTATCTAGAGCCAGTATTTGGTTTGCCCATACTGGGCTACTCTAGAAACACATGGCGGTATCCATAGACAAGGATCTTCTCCTTATGTAGATATAAATGTCTCATTCTAAGGTAACAAAAACACAACAATTCTTATTTTCAGGTGATTATAAAGAAAACACACTTGCTATATTATATTATATTCCTGCTGATACAACCCCCTAAATTCTACACACTGGACCTTTAATTGCGGTTTGACCCAACAGGTTATGGAGTTGCAGTGGACATATGGGCTCTGGGTGTTATTCTCTACATCCTGCTGTGTGGATTTCCACCATTTCGCAGTCGGGATCGGGACCAGGAAGAGCTGTTCCAGCTAATAAAACAGGGACAAATCCACTTCCTGTCCCCCTACTGGGACCCCATCTCAGAAGGTGAAAAGTACAGAATAATAAAGTGTGCAATCACAAGCAACTAAATATACACTCTGTTTATTATTAATATGTATGTGTGTGTTTGTGTGCAGAAGCCAGAGGCCTTGTCAGAGCTCTGCTTCAGTCAGACCCCACAGCGAGGCTGACGGCAGAGCAGACCTTGCTGCATCCCTGGGTGAAGGCTATGGCTTCAGTTTGCAGGCAGAGGGCACTCTCAGACAAAACTCAGAGAGAGACAACAGATACTGGAGCAGGACCAGACAAGTTGAGACCAGCCCAGAGGCTCGCTCAGATCAATGCAGCAGAAACAGTGATGAACAAAACACCAGGACACACCAGCAGCGAGGGAGAAAAAGAGTTCAGTAAACCTGATGAGAGACAAAGTGAGATGAACACAGTTAGAGGACAAGATGCGGACAAACCAACACAAGTGCACACACCTTCAGAGGCCACACCTGGTCAGCAGAGACCAGAGTGCACCCCTACAGTTTCTGCCTCAGCCAGCAGACCAGAAATACAGGATCCAGGTCCCCTAAACTGTGATGCTGGCGGCCCAATGAGCCAGAGAGTTGAACTCAATGAACTCAGTGCCCCCCCTGCTCAAACAGAACTTCCATCCCAGATTACGACACAATCGAACCAGAACGGCCAACAGCAGTCACCTCCATCTTCACCACCTAATACAGCACAAACCAGAGCGGGTCATCAGAACATCACCTCCACCCTGCCCAACCCCACCACAACCACTGTCCAAAACCACCCAGCCGAACACTATGACGAGCCGAACTGTCACACTACCACCACCCACCTACCCACGCAGTCTTGACCTCAATGTCAATCTCCCGTTTAACCGTGTGATTAGATCAGGGTCATCACTTTCATTGTTCCGGACAATACCGCAGATTTCCTGCCAGCTGAACCCTTGAACAACCTGCAGATGATGTGATTTACTCTCCTGGGATTGAATAGGGTCTGATTGATGAGGCAAAATAAATCTCATAAATGTGTGTAATCCATGTATCCTGCAATCACAAACTGATGACGAAACGTTGTGTAATGACCAAGGTATGACAGGAAGTGGAGACACAATGTGAGCACTGTGTTGAAATGAATGGAGTCGATCATGTAGGATTTAATTTAAATGTAAACATACAGTATTTACAGTTTGTCAGTGTTTCTAATGTTGTGTATTCATGAAAATACTTTTAAGTACATTTCTGAAGTTTTTTTTTTTCTTCTGCAAGCCATGTTTGACTCAATGTGGTATGTTATCGTGTCCGCCATTACGAGTGGTATCTATTTTTGATTGCTTGTGGGGCGACACTGACGGACTTCCCCTTTAAGTCAATTCTTAGAAGTCTGTGCAAGGCTTGTTTATCCAGCAACATTTGTTTACTACATGTTCATGAACTAAAAATACCTGTACCAAGAACTTTTCCTTTAAGTCCCCGTAAAGTTTGCCATATTTACTAAACTCTTGAATGCCACCTCTCTGACAGTGTGTTTATTGTGTATATTTTGGCAACAAACTACTGCTTATTTGAATTAATAATCCTGGCACTGTTATCTTGTGACGGCAAACAGATAGCAAATTAATGTGTGGTAAAATTCAGTGGAGAATAATGGCCATTCAGGCCAGTGTGAGACCACATACAGCTACTGGCTGAGCTGTGTGTGCATAGCTGAGGGTGGTATGTCTCACTGCCATTCCACACAGACCAAATAAGGCATATCTGTCTGTCCAATGGGAGTGGTTAGCCCTGTCCCTGCCGATTGCAGACAGCTGACACTTTGACATCCTGCCCCACCTATGCCAAGCACACACACATACACACACAGCCCCCCATCCAGTAGGGCAACACAAATGCACCCCTCCCAGCCCTTGAGGCAGCTAATCCACATATCTGGGGCACTGATGGGATGAATAAACTTATAGATGACCTAGTATCAGTGGCCAAGGTTAGCTGAGGCTTTCTTCGATCACCCTGTTTTTCTGGCTGAATTATTTATGCACAAACACTGGGCCCCTCACGACCAGTTGAACCACGTTGATAGAAAACAGCCACATGGCAGCAAAAACAATGTGTTTTTGTTAAAAGTTTTTCATGTCACAGATTATTTAAGGTGTTATAACAACTTGTAGACGTGGTTTATAAACATTGCATGTGTATAAAGGATGCGTGCCTCTATCGGAGTGGCCTAAATTTGTCGCATATCAGTTTTTGGTCACCTTTCAAGTCCTGCCATACACTGACCCGCAGGTGCTCACCACGCATGCGCCGTGTAAAACTCTTTAAATACCCCAAGTCATCTGCCACAATAAAACATTCCGCTGTCAGCCAACACACGGCTGTAGTGAAGTAGTCTCAGGCACACAGAGGCCGTTACAGATACACGCAAAAAATACTTACTTTTAAATACTTCTATTATTAGAAACGATTGAGAGCCTGCCTGACTAATAACGAGTGTGACCCGGAGTCGTAAAGGCTGTGCAGGGTGAAGTCGGGGGAGACGGACAGGAAAAAAACAAAGATGGCTGTGTAACCAGAGAGACGAGTCCCAACAGAACTCTCTCTAACGGCAGCTTTAATCACCGACAGGTCCCGTGGGTCCCGTGGACAGTCAGCCGGTACCGGAGCAGGGACGTTAGATGAGCAGCCGAGCTGGGCCGCCGGTGTACATCGTTGTAATCTGCTGTCATTGCGAATAACGGCGTCGAGAGTACAACAACAGCTGAGAGCCGCCTGAGTTGTTTTTGTTCTGCCTGGGCAAAGCGAGAGGACTGCTGTGTTTTTGTCAACGTAGCTAGCCGCATAGTCTGCTAGCCTCACTGTAAGTCAACAAAACTAGTCAACGTTTAATTGAGTCATAATTACATTTTGCACATGCTCTCGTTATTACACAATCATTGGCTTGTTAAATTCCAAGTTCGTAAGTGGAGGGTGGCATTATTTTTAATAATAAGTTAGCCTGCATTCCTTTCTGACAGCCTGCTGCCGTAGCGTTAGCCTAGCTAACGTTAGCTAGCTGTCAGCTGACCGTTAGCTTGACAGGTTGTAAGCTAGCCCTGAGCTAACCTGCTTATATTTCGGGCTCAGCCTGGTCGCGGCAGGTACATCTCAGAAATCTCTAGACAGTCATCGCTATGTCTTCACTGGAAGAGAGAGACGTGGGCGTTGTGGCCGCCCCTGGCTCCTCCTCGGCCGGCATGGGGGTCGGGGCCGTGGGGGCAGCGGTGGAGGCTGTCGCTGGGGTCGCAGCCATGCAGGAGGAGGTCGGGATACGGCGAGAAGGGCCCGAGCCAGACGCAGACGAGCCACCCAAGAAGAGGGTGAGATTGCCCGAGGGAGAGTCAGGAAAGCTGGAGGAGAGACTGTACTCAGTGCTGTGCTGCACCGTGTGCCTAGACTTGCCCAAGGCGTCTGTATACCAGGTAAACGTGGTGTCAATCACAACACTTCCCCTCATAACCCTAAACCTACTGTCAAACAACAGTAAACAAGCTGCACCTCACACTAGAAACTCCCCATGTGTCCCAACCTCCGAGCTCACAGACGACCTGTTGAATGTGTTGGCCAGCTCCATTTATTATTAGTGATGTTAGACTGAACACAGGCCCCAAGCTGAGCCATGAGGCTGAGAGACCAGACACACCCAGGCCGAGTGGCCAGCTGTACTGTGAATTATCCTCAAACAACCCTCAGCAAAAACCACATTCCCAAACCCCACATCCAACATCCAGATCTCAACCAAAACCTAAAATTTAATTAATAATCTCCTGCCCTTCCCTTTGATCCACCCCAGCATTCACCTTAGTGACCTCAAACTGCTCTCTTCAATGTCAAGTGAACACATTTGTAATTAATAATTGTTCAGGTGGTCTTAAACATTTACATGCCCTTCTGCACCATGCAGCCCACATGTTCTCGGCAGTCATTTAACATTTATTAACAATACTGTGTAAACACATGCTCTTTCCATACACAATCTTCTGCCCTTAACATACATGCATATCAATTAAAAAGCACAACAAGTAAAATATTAGGCCTGTTAATCCATATGCCCACCAAACCTTGTCAATATTTACATAGAAAAGTATGCAACCCCTGATCTCTCTCTATAAAAGTATTTCTTAAGTTGTACTCTGGCTTTTATATATTTCCATTTCTGTCACTATTGTAATGTGAAGCTGAAGCTAAGCCATTATTTTAACTTATATTGAATTAAAATAGACAAAGGAAATACACCTAGCCTTAGCCAAACATGTCTAATGACATTTCCCCCAAATTGTGTTGATTTTAATATAAAGTAGAATCCTAAAATAGTCTCTAAATTTTTTTTTCAAGCATTCCCAAGTAAAAACCACAACTGTAACAAATTATAATCACATTTTTGTCATAACATTCAACAAGAAAAGTTTACTTTCAATTTTCCAGCTTGCACTAACGCAAGTATTTTTTGTTGTTTTTGTCACTGTAATGATTTTCTCCACTTTCCTCATACATTTTGTGTGACTGTCACCTCACCTTTTTCCCCACCACAGTGTACCAATGGACACCTGATGTGTGCAGGCTGTTTCATCCACCTCCTGGCTGACTCTCGTCTCAAGGAGGAGCAGGCCACATGTCCTAACTGCAGGTACGCCCAGTTAGCTGTAGACAGGAGCACTTCCTGAATCTTGCACATAGAAATACAAACTAGCTCTTTAGTCCAATCAGAAGAAGTCATTTACTTTAGTTGATGATTATTAGTCTGAGCATCACTGTGGATATCGATACATCTAAATATGATAATTGTTTATACACACATTTGAGTGCTCCCACACTGCTGTGTCAAAACAGTTTTGCAGCCTAATAATTTAGATAGAATACTTTTTGTCTAGTTAAATAAATGATCTAGAAAATTGGATTTGTCTCTGTCAGTTCTGAGTCAGGTATGTATGTAAATAGCAATTAGAGCATCGAAAAAACATAAATACAATTGAGCTAAGGCAAGCAGAGAATGATGTCAAACAGCAGGAAAAACAGTGATGCAGTGATGACGGTAAGATGCCCCCAAAAGCCACACTGGGCTCTTTAAGTCAGTGGTTCCCAACTGGTCCAGCCACAGGGTCCAGATTTCTTCTTCTAGTTCAAGGTCTTCTTCTAGTTCAAGGTCCAAACAGTTTAATATATTCAGCATCATACTTGTGTTTGGCCATGTCGTTGAGCTAGTTTGCTGTCTCTGTTAAGTAGCCGTCCATTAGAGGCCGTTTACACGTTGCCGGCTATTTTCATAAACGGACATTTCAGCGTCTCCGTTTTCAAAAAGATCTTCGTTTACACTTACCCGTGTATATATACACAAGAGCATGCCAAACCTGTAGGTGGCAGTGTAACGAGAAGCTCAAGCCTTCCATGTATCCATTGTCACCATAGCAACATAGGTCGCTTTATCCAATATCTCTGGTCGCACTTTTGACACAGGCGCAAGTTCCGGTGCATACTGTGACGTCGACTGCCTATAACGCCGTTTATCTCCGTTTATCTCACTTTATCTCAGTTTACATGCAAACGCGCAACTGGAGTTTTCCAAAATCTCCACTCTGGCCGGAGTTTTTAGAAAGACTCGTTTTCAGAGGAGAAATCTCCGTTTGCGTGTAAAGAAGGGCACAAACGAAGGAAGATGTCTCCGTTTATCAAAATCACTGTGTACGTGTAAACGGCCTCTTAGTCCCTCGCTCTACAGCAGGAAACGGTACCGTATTTCAAAATAAACTGTGTTTTTTACAAACTTAACATGTTCACAAGTCACTTAAGATCCATTCAGAATGGACCGGAATCCCACTTTTGGGCCACAACCCACCATTTGGGAAAATGCAAAAACAACTCAACACAACTGTCCAGCAGTTGAGAAAAGCATAATGTCATGGTTGTGCATACTTCACCAACTTGTCTTAACATTCTTCACATACCACAAATGTTACGTATACACTGCTGCCCTGAGGTATGATTTGTGGTTGTCTTTGTGTAGGTGTGAGATCAGCAAGAACCTGTGCTGCAGGAACCTCGCGGTGGAGAAGGCTGTCAGTGAGCTGCCGACAGAATGCACCTTCTGCCTAAAACAGTTCCCCCGCTCCAGCTTAGAGAGACACCAGAAAGAGGAGTGCCAGGACAGGTATACACCACGTACACACTCAAAACACACACATACACAAAAACATGTCCCAGTGGAGAGTTTTGGCAGCAGGGAAAGAACCCAAACTCAGATGAAACAGGAAGTTCAGTGATTTATTGTGCATAAATGTGCTTACAGGGAGGTGTTGGTAGGCAGGCAGATTCAGATTCCAAAGCACAAGGTACATGGCAACTAGGATGAAGTGTCAGAGGAACAAAGGATCTGAGCTGGTGTTTGCAGTGAGTGACTAATGAGGGAAGTGAGAACAGGTGAGCAGGTGCATGAGGAAGTCTGGTGAAAAAGTATGATGGCATCTGGTGGACAGGTAGGAAATTGCAAGAAATGTTTGTAGGAAGTGATAAAGTGGGTACAGAGAGGAACAGACAGCTCTTTATCATCATGATATTTAACCGTTTGGAGCATTTTGACCAAAAATAAATAGGTTCGGAGTCTGAGTAGCAGGTTTTCCTTGATCTGACTTGCAAACTATGACAAAATCATGTCATTTTCCACAGGTTGGAAAGACAGGATGGAGAGGGTAACAATGTCAGAAAAAAGACCTCGCAGTGCTTTCAGTGTTAGCTTGTTCATACTTATATTTTGGTAATAAACAAAAATCTGTAATAACAGAGCAAAAGCTTACAGGTAGAGGTTATCAGCTTGATCCACCATCTTGCTACCACTGTTTAGTTTCATTGTATGTTATGCAACCCCCTCTGTTAATGACACATCCTTGATTACAATGATTGCTCTCAAAACTGGTGGAAATGCAGGCTGGTTTGCTTGATAGCAGCAAGGTTCCAAGAATCCTGAACTGACGCAGCTCAAGAACCAGAGCTAATGTGGTGGAAACGGGGACAGAGAGGCATAGTGTGATAGAACACAGTTTCCTAGCTAAGTAATCTCCTAAACTAGTGGTTCAACACTTGTGTGAAGTCTCAAAATGAGTTCCAGTCAGTTTCTCCAGAAATAACAGAAACTTTAATCAAGTCAGTTCAGGGTCTTTCAGTTTACAAAGTAGTTTAATAGAAACTTATCTAACACACACCTAAAACTACCAGTACAACTCACCAGTACATATCCGTGGGCATGTGTGCATGTGGTAACGGTATCACACGGGGTTAATTTGGGGAAGATGGGCGAGCATGTGACCTGCTACTTCTGAGGAGAGGAAAAAAACAGCTGATTTGATTACAGAGTGTTTGTCTTTTGTCTGTGACGCTCATGCTGGGCCACATTTGCATGCATGAAATCCTATGGGGTTGTTGCTATAGCAACAGGTGACCCTGCTCAGGACAGCTGTGCCCGTGCTTATGTTGCCATGACAACGGCCATGGCAGTTAGCAGGTTTTTGGTCAGGTCAGGCTGAAAAGCGTGCAGGTCTCCTGTGAGGATCTGACTGCTTCTTACATAAATGTGATGTTGCTGTTCTCAGGAATGCCACCATTATGTTTTTTAGGATAGTACACCCATCTGAAAATCGGACTCAGGATTTAATTTGCAGCAATTACAGTCAGTGATTACAGGTGTTTTAAAATACCTGACTACAGTATTGAACCACTTCCAGCTGCCTGATTATATAAGACAGAACTTTGTAGTTAACATGAGGTGAATGACGTCAGTGTGCTTTTAATTATCCTTGGTTCACCACAGAGGCTAACTGGTACCTTTCACATTATTAATACCTCACTGTTATGTTTGAGAAAGGAACAGGTATTCATTGAACAGCACCTCAGTCCAGGTTGTGACTGATATAAATCCAAGTCTTTTCTTTCCTTGAGGTTGGCTTTCAGCACAGATGTATCATTAGTACAGTGTTAATTAGCCTAGGTTCACAGCCTAGGCTAATTAACACCTCTTGATATTATTAGTACCTTCCTCTCACTGCAGGAAAGTACATGTATTCATCACAAAGCACCTCTAATTTATATAAAGCCGTGTCTCTCCTTCCTCGAGTTTGTTATTTAACTCGCACTCGTCATTATGTTGCCAGGGTGACACAGTGTAAGTACAAGAGGATTGGCTGCCCTTGGCAAGGTCCGTTCCATGAGCTGCCAGCGCATGAGAGCGAGTGCTCCCATCCCACCAAGACTGGTACAGAGCTGATGGGAATACTGGGAGAGATGGACCAGAGCCACCGCAGAGACATGCAGCTCTATAACAGCATCTTCAGCCTGCTCTGCTACGAAAAGATCGGGTTCACAGGTAAATGCAAACAGTCAATAAATGTCTGCCTGTGAAGTTTGTGAAATTATCTTTATGTAGCACATCCTTCTCTCACTTCAGATGTTATATTCCCCTCTCCTTCACTCCCACTTATTATCTGTATTCCTGTGTCAAATCTTCTCCTCCCCTCATGTTTCCATCCAGAGGTGCAGTTCAGGCCGTACCGCACCGATGACTTCATCACTCGTCTGTACTATGAAACACCACGCTTCACCGTTCTCAACCAGACATGGGTGCTGAAGGCCCGCGTTAACGACTCTGAGCGCAACCCCAACCTGTCCTGCAAGCGCACCCTCTCCTTCCAGCTCATCCTCAAAAGCAAGGTACACACACTGCTCTGTCTGTTTGTGTTTATTTTTTAAAGTTTTTAGTATGCACTTGTTTTCACAAGGTGAAATAAAAGATTTAAGACTTCTTCTACAAACAAGAAAGACTTAGTTCTCTCAGACTTTGGTCTCAAATTTGTTAAAATCTGTGTTAGCGAGCACTTCTCCTTTACCAAGAAAATCCATCCTCCTGACAGATGTGGCATATTAAGATGCTGATTAAACAGCATCATTGCTACACATTTGATTTAGGCTGATCAATAAAAAGCCACTCTATAATGTGTAGTTTCATCTTGAAAAATTACATTTAACAGGCACACATAAATATTGATTTCACATGACTAGGGCTCCCTCGCTTGAGGCAGTGACTCTTCCCCAACTCTTCTCCGGGACGGGTGAGAGTCACAGCCTCAAGCGAGGGAGTTCAAGTATCTCGGGGTTTTGTTCACGAGTGAGGGTAGAATGGAGCGTGAGATGGATCGGCGGTCCAGAACAGCTTCTGCAGTGATGCAGGAGGCGAAGCTTTCGATTTATTGGTTAATCTACGTCCCAACCCTCACCTATGGTCATGAGCTCTGACTAGTGACCGAAAGAATGAGGTCACAGATACAAATGGCCAAAATGAGTTTCCTCTGTGGGGTGGCTGGGCTCAGCCTTAGAGATAGGGTAAGGAGCTCGGACATCCGGAGGGAGTTCGGAGTAGAGCCGTTGCTCCTTCGTGTTGAAAGGGGTCAGTTGAGGTGGTTCAGGCATCTGATCAGGATGCCTCCTGGGCACGTCCTGCTGGAGATGTTTCAGGCACGTCCCACTGGTAGGAGGCCCTGGGGCAGACCCAGAACACACTGGAGGGATTACATATCTCATCTGGCCTGGGAACACCTCTGGGTCTCCCAGGAGGAGCTGGAAAGTGTTGCAGGGGAGAGGGATGTTTGGGGTGCTTTGCTCAGCCTGCTGCCCCTGCAACCAGGCCAGATGAAAATGGATAGGGCCACAGACACATGTTTTTTGGTCACACAAGATGGAGTGGAGAGAGCACTTCTCCAAAATGCTAGACGCCATCAGAGGTGAGCAGTACCCACTCAAATTAGCTACATCAACGGACTGTAGTCAGGTCCAGACACTGCTGAGGATGAAGAGCATGCAGACGAGCTTCACTGAAATGGTTTCTGATGCAGAAATACTTCAGTGAGCAAATCTCAGATGACTTTCAGGACGGATGTGGTTACATGTGGTCTGCAGCTGCGAGGAGCGATAACAAAAGTGTTGCATTTATATTTTTGTTCAGTGTATGTGTGTGTGTCAAAACTCCCTGTGAGCTCCCATCTCTTGTCAGTTTCTTTATTTAATTTTCTCTTCAGTGCTTTGGTTGTTGTGCTGTCATCATTGCGCAGCAATAAGTGGCGTCTCTTCATATTCATTAGTATGGGTAGTGTGACGTTGTACTGTTGTGTTTAGGTAGAAAAAAAATATCATTATCATATTTGGTCCACCCCTTGTCTGCAGATGTTGTGACTAATACAGCGACATGCTTGTGTGTGCGCAGGTGAACTCAGCCCTGGAGTGCTCCTTCCTGCTGCTGAAGGGGCCTTATGACGATGTGCGGATCAAGCCGGTCATCCACCACCACTCCTTCAGCAACGACACCAACGAGACCGACTACGTCCCTCTGCCCATCTCAGATTCGGTGGAGTGCAACAAACTGCTGGCCGCCAAAAACATCAACCTGCGCCTGTTCATCTTCCAAGTCCAAAAATAAAGAGTGAGGGAAGAGGAGGAGGAGGAGGAGGAGGATGGAGAGGATGAGGGAGGAGAAGAAGAAGACGAAGAAGAAGAAGAGGGGTGATGGAGGGTGAGGGGCTGAGAGAGAGGAGTGATGAAGATTAAAGAGACACCACTGAACCACTGATACCTCTTAACACCGACACACACACAGACACACACAAATACACACATATACTCTCACAAACATTCATGCAGGGTACACACACATCTACACTCACACACACACACACACCACTAATTACACTTACCTCCTTTTACAAGATAGTGAGACCCCTTGCTCGGGGAGCTGTGAGTTGCTATGGAGATGGGTGGGCTTTGTTATGGAATGGAGGGGTGGGGTGAAACCTGCAAAGGCACAGGCGGGGCTGTTGGGGTGAAGGAGCAGGGTCTGTGATGGTTGGTGTGTACCTGTGGAGGCTCTCTGAGGTCATGTAGTGTCTGACCTTTCACCCCTGACACCCGCAGCCAAAGGTAGCACACACACACCAAACAAAGCAGGATTTGCTGGGTGCATTTGTTGCGTACATGCTTGTGTATGTGTGAGAGAGAGAAAGTGAGCGGACGCTGGAGTGTGTCCCAAACTCTTGCTTTTATGTCGAGATGTCCCAAAGACACGTGATAATGTGAAAATAGAGTGATTGACTCTACTGAGCTGTTCTTTGGACACGTGAGTGGATGTAGAGGGCGCGCGCGTGTGTGTGTGTGTGTGAGAGAGTGTGTGTTTGTCCTTTCCGTCTACAAACTCTATGCCTGAGTCTCGTCAACAGTTTCTGTCTGTTTTGGCAAAAGTGTGTGTAAAGCTTTCGCCAGAGCAGACGAAAGACGGCGTTCCCCCCCCCCCGCTAGTGATATCCTTTCACCTTTCAACTCGAGGAGAGACGGCCTGGCTGCATGCATATTTTAGTTCTTCAACCTCTTCCTCCAGCTGTGGTTATATTTAACCTTCAACACTAATACCATTTTTATTTCTCTTAACCCCAAGTATTTAAGTACCTGTGAACTTTTATTCTTTTTATTTTGGGTTTTAGCGTGTGACTGATTTTGTGTGTGTGTGTCTAAAAGATCATAACTGTGAGATTCATGTGAAAACCTCCCTATTAGACAAACCGTACAATCCTTGAGGACATGACAGACCTTCAGGTTCACTGTATGTCAGCTGCTTTTTGGTAATTTGATTATCTGCAGATTTATTAGGGACTTTGCGCCCCTTCAGCACAAAAACAACTGGGTCCTGCATGCCTACATACTCTGCATCTTAAAGGCACGGTCAGATATGAGCGAGTGCAGGCGACTGACCTGCTAGCTTGCTAAATACTGGGAAATATGAAGCTATTGGTACCTTTTTTAAATTTCCTTATGTTCCATGCCTGTCTGCTTACTGACTGCCAGCCAGGCAGCATCTCTAATGTAGGGCAATTTGTAATTCAGCTCATTAAACATGGCAACAATCAATGGGTCCTCCATATTTACTTTTTTACTATTGTTCAGGCTGCGAATTTGCCAGTCAGTGTTCACTGAAGTCGAAGATGAGATTTGCTTTGCCATCAGGAGCCAATGTTTTATACGCCCCTTTGCTCGCACTAAATGGGAGTGAACAGGAGGTGAAAATTTGCCGGTGTTAATTTCATGCATGTGTGACCATGCCCTAAAACCTTTATTTATTTTAGTTTATATATATATATATATATATATAAATTATATACATATATTAATATATATATTATATATATATATATATATATATATATATATATATATATATATAACAGTTTGTTGTGTTAAAAATATTCTTGATTTTAAGATAGTAATTAGATTTATAAATCAGTGAGGGCGACCTATATTAGCCAACGTTAGCTTATTGCTAAATCTGCGTTTTCAGTTGAATAGAATTTGATGTCCTACTAATAAAAGTATGACGCAGTTAAATCCAGAAATCCTCAATTTATCCCCAGCAGCAAGGTAATGGAGAATCTTTAGCCAAGAAGACGCCGCTCCGTGCGTCAAAACTGCTCCACTGCTCGTTTGGCTGTTACTGCAAAACCTTGACTCAGAGAGTTCATGACTTGATGCAAGCCGGTTGTTTATATGGACATAACGTCGAAAACACACCAAGCATCTTCAAAGTGCGAGCTGCCATGCAGTGGGTATGGAAATCTGCGGCGGCTGCTCCAAGCTGTGGCCTTTTGATTCGGCCAAACTAAAAGTTGCAGATGATTTTAACTTTTAGCCAATCAGCAAACAGAGTCTTGTGGCTACTGTGACAGGTTGACCTTTCTTACAAGAATTTCTTACTGCTTGAAACCCACAAACTCACCTTCAACACGCAGAAAAAAGGTCCACACAGGTGTGCTGCTTGGTGTGTTTTCGGCATTAGTTCGCTACAACAGTTGCAATGGCAATGGGACCCGAATTGGAGAATCCTTGGATAGTGAAGGAATGACCCACCCTACTCTCTCTGATTGGCAAGAACTTGTCGCCTTCGTTGGTTTGATTATTTAGGTGTAGGCAAAATGAGGGGGATTGGTTAAGTTTAGGGTAAGAATGTCAGCCTATCAGAGGCGGGCCATTCTGTTGCTGTCGTAGGCTTCGGAAATGTCGCAAATGCTACACATAAAAATGGCCACTGCTGAATGGGAATGTCTGTCCTGCTCTCATTCGTTTCCTATGGTTATGTGTTAGTTAAAATAAACAACTGTCGTTTTTTTTAAAGCTCGGCAATACCTTTATCGGTATCAGCCCCACAGATCTGTCATTGGTCAGGCTATAGCTGTAATATGTCACATACTTTCCCCAATCAATGGAAAGACTGAAGAAAATATGAGCTCATCATCAGTCAAAAGAACACCAGTGTTTTCTTACAAATTACCACAAACTAACCTGACATGCAGAAAACCTGAGCCAGGTTGTTTCCAGTAGAAGAGCACTGGATGGATTTTGGGAGGATGACATCAAGAGTGTGAGCTGTGTGTGCACCCAACTTCATGGATGAACTTTGAGGCAAGAGGGGCCCATGAGGACGAGTCAACGACAGCAAGGGGACGCAACCTAAACTGTGAGACTCCTTCGTCTGCGTGGAGCTCAGCGGTCCTCTGGAGAAGACTTCTCAGGAGGATCAGACTGTGGGTGGTGTGGATGATTTTGTGTGTGTGTGTGTGTGTGTGTGTGTGTGTGTGTGTGTGTGTGTGTGGCGGGGGTGGGGACGGGGGTTGGGGTGGGGTTTTACCTTACCACGGTGACATATTAGTGTTAGACTTACTTGAACGAGAAGATGTTACTTAAGTAGATTCTACTGTAAAGCAGATAGATCTCTCTCCTCCTGACCTCTACTTCCTGTATTTCTGTGTTTTAATGCTTCGTCTCTATGCCAGTGGACTCACTCATCTCACTATGGCTGTACATGTGCCTTTTATTAAAGATCATGGAACCTGCACTGCTGCCTATCTGTGTGTGTGTGTGTGTCTGAACGTAGAAAGGACCAAAATAGAGCTGACTCTCTGAAAGCATCGGCCTGTATGAATATTGCATCCAACACCACAGTTACGAAATCCAAATTTAATTCTAAAGCCTCGTACGAATGATGGATATGTTTTGTTGAATTTGTTGGAGAGGATATGAATCATTTTGAGCACAAACCGAATTAGCCGGCATCTGAACAATAACACACACACTGGCTTATCAGTTATTGCTTGTATGAAAGTGAAAGAAGGTGTTTGCAGGAGTGCTGTAAATGTTGAACGCCTGAAGACTTCTGCAAGGGAGACATTTATATAATGTATGCCTGTAAATATGTATTTAATTAGATATTGATCTGTATAGGTGAGTAGATCATTTTTACATGTCACAGTAGTTAAAGCACAAGTGCAAGGAAAATTAATCAAAAACAGTAAATATTGATCCTTTTTATTGAATAAAATTGTAAATGTATTATGACAATTCGGCCTTTGAGCATGGCTTTAAAATGTAAAAAAAATCATACTTAAAAATTATTTCAGCATTTATATAATGGACAACATTAAATGTATCATTTAACAACAATAAATAAAAATAAGTTTTTTGTAAATTGAAGCTAAAATTCAGTTTAAGTCACGTTAGCTTAGCTTTACTACCTTTACCATAAAGGGACAAACAAACTTTTTGGTAGTGTTTTTAAACAATTATTTGGCCCTCATTAGACTTTTATTTTTTGTATAAATTGACATTAGTATGTTCAGTAAGACCTCTGAAACTAGAGCATGTCGAAAAAATATGCCTACCTTTTAAAATCCCACCACACAGAGCCCTCATGTCTGGAGTGACCTTTTTGTTGTTACCAACTTCCTGTTGGAGTTGACCTGACAGACATACTATTTAAAGACACAGCAACATCTAGTGGATTGTTTATAGCACATCATGCCTAAACTGAACAATAGAGATAAGTTCAACACATTTTTCATTAAGAAATAGTGACCTGAAATATGCTTTACCAAACCGTTGGAGGGTTAACCTCCGGAGACCTGAACTTTTGTTTGGTATGCATTTTTTAATTTCTCCCAGCTATTTGGGATCACTACTAGATAAGTATAAAAAACTAAATATTGTCAACGATAACAAAGTCCCAATGTCCTCAAATGAGACAATAATTAAGTCCCAGTGTCCTCACACAAGTACTTCCTATTTAAAAGTGTCTTGTTTCTGTTGCTAAAATTGGTCAAATTTGTTGCCATATCAAACAACAAACATTATTAATCATAGGTAAACATGTTTTAGCCATAAGATGTGATCAGGTTTTGGACCTTGACTATGTTTGTGTACGGATCGGCTGCAGAGTGACTTGGCAGAGATGGCTGCCGTCTTGTTTTCACATAGATTAGTGTATTGTGCTCTTACTGCCACTAGATGGCATAAAAAGTGTCCATGAACGAGGACAACAGGTCTAAGTTAAGAAGAATGAAGTATAAGGTCAAGTAAACCCAAAATGTGATGTCCTCATATGAGGACACAGGGTCTCATTTATGGCCTACAGGCCAGACATGATGCTGGGTGGCCCAACGTCCATTTTCTAACTCACATTGAAAATAAACTGAATAAATGAATTACATTTTTTGTACTTTGAATGTTAATAAGATGCCAGAGTGCATAAACACGGCATCAAAATAGACTTTGTGCCAGGGGAGGATCCTCTAGACCCCCCAACAGAGGTTCAGGTAAGCCCTAAATGTCCTCAAATCCTAGAAACACCTCTGTGTATAACTGACCTGTGTGGGGCTGCTGCTCCTGGATTTGCCTCTTGGGAGAGAGGGGTGAGGACAGGAAAGGTTGAAAACAGGTGAATCATTTGTTTTACAAACAGATAAACCAGGGTGGGGGGTTCGATCCCTGGGACCTTCTGTGCAGAGTTTGCATGTTCTCCCTGTGTTAGCATGGGTTTTCTCAGGGTACTCCAGCTTCCACCCACAGTCCAAAGACATGCAGGTTAATTTGTGACTCTAAATTGCCTGCAGGTGTGAATAGTTGTCTGTCTCTATGTGTCAGCCCTGTGATAGTCTGACGACCTGTCCAGGGTGTACCCTGCCTCTTGCCCAATGTCAGCTGGGATAGGCTCCAGGAGTAAGAAGTGGAGGAGTAAAAAGTAGGCAATGATATACCCCTCTGAGATGCAGAGGAGTTCAAAGTAGCAGGTAATGGAAATAATCGAGTACCTCAAAACTGTAACTTAAATACCTCACTTAGGAAATGTACTTAGTTACATTCCACCTCTGAAAAAGGCCTTTTGACTGGACATCATCCTCATGGGTAGAAATGAAGTTGAGAAGGTGATCAGAACTGGCATACACTTTGAAAACCAGGTAACTGTTTGGGAACGTTTTTACACAAAAATCCCCAAATTTGACCCATTTCAGCCTCTCAAATTTGCTACATAACTCCCTCCTAAATACGATAACGACTAATCAGTTAATTGTAAAAATATTCTGAAGATTAATCAGTGACAGAAATAATAGTAATTTGCAGCCCTGAAGCTGCACAAAATGACCTGTAGTGTTAATGAGGGCTGTGTACTGAGAGTGTTTGAGCAGCAGGGGGCGCTAATGCCTCAAACTGAGACAGCTTCAGTGGTTTGATAGAAAATGGTAACTGATAACTCTGCTGTTTATATAATCTGCACCAATTTTCCACATTGGCTTGTTGTCATGAGTGAAAACCTGAACACTATTGCTCGACTGCGACTGTGTGATCATCTGAGTCCTAATAACACCAAGATTCCCTTAAATTAAGTGCCCTTAATGGTCAACCATGTTAATCTTAAATCTTTCACTTGCTTGTTAGTTATTCAGACATTAAGTTAATGACATTCATCTCCCATTTATGAGCTCAGTGGTGGGTTAACAACCCATATTTCTGCTTCTCCACAGCACAAACATCATTTTGATTATCATGTGACACTGCTGCCTCATTTAATGTACTTCAATTCCTGGTGTTTGTGTCTCGCCACGCCTGCATCCATTTGCATTAGCGTCATCAATGTTGGAGGAAACAAAGAGCCAGGATGATATAGAAATGTGACATCGTCAATCCAGCCACAGCACTTTATTCTATTCACACAGTGCATTTCCTTGGAACACAATATATAATTTAATATCAATATAAAACTCCATTTGTGTATATAAATTATGCATTCAATAAAGCAGCTCTGATATATACTATTAAGCTTTGGTACAGTGGAACATTTCTAACAGTTGAACATTTCTGTATGTGAGTGGGTGTATGTTGTGTGTGTGTGTGTGTGTGTGTGTGCACATGCTTGTTATGAGTGTGAACAGCGTACCCTGTGGGCATCGCCAAGAGGAAGGCGGGTGTAGGTGAGGGGAGTGTGAAAAAAAGGTGTTTGTGTTAAGAGTGTGTGTGTGTGTGTGTGCATGTGAGTTAACGCAGGAACTCGAGCATTGTCGCTCCATCCGTCGAGGCATCATCAATACTGTGCGCTCCAGGCCGGGGCCCTGAGGTTGGTGCAGCTGGGAGGATGGCAGCTGCCGTGGTGGGAGGGTGAGGGCACCACGCAGCAGTAACCCGCCTCCCCAGCAACAACGTTACTTTGGGGATAGGACAGTGAAACACCTCCCTGCAGATGAAGAAAAAAAAAGAAAGTAAAGTTGGAGTGAAGAATCTGCAACCACAAGCACTTTCTGAAGTGCTAAACGCTTCTTTTGGGGGCTGAGTTGTCGGAGGCTGGCGATGAACGAGACCTTTGGGTGCTCTGTGTTTACCTGAACCATGCTACGATGCTGATGAGAGGCCATTGGTGAGTAGGTCCCCAGCACAGCCTGGGCCTGGGTGTGTGAAGACTGCTGCACCCCCACAGCAGGGGCGTAACCTGCTGCCAACACACAGTTATATAAGAGATTATTAACAATATATTTCATCAGTGCAAAGTGTTCAGCAAACGGTTAATATAAGGATAGAGCCACGAGAGAGTTTTACTGTTGTTTTAAATAAGACGAGCTGTGAGGAAACTTGGATACATCATGAACTAACCGCTCTCTAATTTTCCAGATATTGTCGATAAATAAAAAACTTTAATTAATTATTTTCTGGAAGAAATAAGAACTTGAGTACTTCTCTGTTTTTATTATTATTTATTTTACCTTAAATGGCGACATAAAAATCATACAGAATTCTTACAGTGCTGGTTGTGCACTTGAATCTTTATTGGCAACATTAAATAATTACAGCAACAACAAAACACTACTTTGGGAAATACATTAATATTTTTCCATAGTTCACCCTGTCCTTCTGATTTTTGCTTGGATGTCGCCACTTTGACTCTTGTATGATTCTATACATTCATCTTCATTTATTTTGTTATCGGACACTGATGCCTGGAAGGTGTTGACGGACTGTTTGCAGCTGTTTCAAATACATTTGCTCATTAAGATGCACTAAATTCTAACACACGATGACAGTGTTGAAATGTGCCTCTTCGTCTTTGTCGTCGCGTGGAATAGAAGCAGCAGGAAAAGAGACCGGTTCACTGTGAGACCCTCAGACTACATCTCTGACAGTGTAACGGCCCCCTCCTCTACTGCCATGGCCTGCGTCTGTCTCCCACACACACACACACACACACGCACATACACACACAGGTGGCAAGTACCTGCTGGCTGTGCTGCTTGGCTGTGGATGTGCTGGCTGGGTGAGACAGGCCTGCACGGCTGCTGAGCTGAGGTAGGATACTGGCCGTAGTAATACACAGGCAACTGTCGGAAAATAATGTAAAAAATACTGGCTTTATTCTTACTGTTATTTACCTGAAACTCCTTCAACCTAAATTGTAGGTAAAATCAAGGCAGAATTTAAACATATATCTGACACTAACATGAAGTTGTTGTTTCAAGTACATCAATCATAAAAGGAACATGAGAAATTTAAGGTGCATGTGAGTCCGTACCTGAGGTGAGGGCTGGCAGTAGCTTGGGGGATTGGGAGGGGGAGGGGCTGCATAGATGTAACCCTGACCGGGCGGGTAAAGAGGGGGGACTTCACACGTCGATTGACAGCTCACTTGAGCAAACTGCGAGGAGAGCTCTTCAATCTGCGGGGCGAGAGAAAGGAGGTCAACATGCACGTGAAACACACACACACTGTAAGCACATGTATGTGCGGCAGTTTGTACAGCGATACATACTGCGGCGTATGGTTGTGAGGGAGTGACAGGCAACATCTGTGGCGCTGTGTACGAGACAGATGAGTACTGAACCACCTGAGAGAGACACACAAATGGGGACGGAGATAAAGACACAGACGGCCACATGCATGTATGTCAGCCCGAGCATGTCTTGCATGTCGAACCCTTCCTGCTGTGTGTGTGTGTGTGTGTGTGTGTGTACGCTTTACCTGCTGAGAGGGGGAGCCTTGAAGTTGAGTCTGACTCCTGATTGGCTGCTGGCTGTCCGGAGGGTTGTACACAGCAGGGGATCCATCAGGGTTCAGGAAAGGCTGCCCTGAGAGGTCAAAGGGTTGATAAGTGTGATAAATGCATTGTGTGTTGTGTGTGTAATGTTACTGGTGTGTGTGTGTGTGTTTGTGGTACGTACCAGTATGAGGGTTCACTAGTATGCTTCCCGGTGGGATCCCGTTCTCCACGATGTAAGCAGAGCTGGGAGCGGGCTCATCTGTGGATGTCAGTCTGTAAAGAGGGATGGAGCCTGAGAGGGAGGGAAAGGTGAAAGAGGGAGTAGAGATAAGAAAGTAAAGACAGAGAAAGTTTTATCACGGCACATAATAAATTAACATTCAAAATCTTCAGTCTCTCCTCCCCTGCCTGTGCTAAAAACATACTGTGTGCAGCTCCTCAGCAATGACGTATTTTTCTTGAATATGCGAAGATGACTGGAGGTGTTGTGTGAAAATTTACAGCTATGGTGTGAAGGTTCATGAATTGAGTTATATCTTCACACCAGCAGAACTTCCACTGCTTTTTGTTAATTAGCTGCTGCTGAATAAAGAACAGACATCATTTATACGCAGCGATTTTCCCAAGTGTAGCGTGGCAATGAAATCCGCTAATAAGTTTGCTTGCACGCAGGTAGAGAGGGATGAAGTGTCTCACCCTCGACGACTGGATTCACACCTTCAAGGTGCGACTGAGAAGTGATAAAGAGTCTTTAAATGTTATTCTGGCGCCAGGTTTATGAACAAAAAAAAAAAAAAAAAAGACGCACCTGAACCGCGTGTGTCCCAGCTGTGGTTGGCAGCTTGGCAGGGCTTTGAGGCAGGACTCGTCCATTGGTAGGAGGAATCAGAGTCTGTGCTGCTCCAAGGTCGGGGGTCGTTGCTGTAGCGACAGTCAGTCTCAGTGCTGCTCTGCCTGCTGCTGCCTGTCCAGCTGGAGCCTGAGCTGTCACGGCTCCCCCTGTGAGGCACATCCAGAATTATCCTACAACTTTATTGCTGCATGAGAGGCGTGCTATTTATGTGAATGAGGGACACCTGCTGATATGCTTCACATAAAAAAGGCCATGTATGCATTCACTGTCATAAATCATCAATAAAAAAAACTTTCCTTCAGCTATTTTATTCAGACTGAAAGATTTCCAAGACTCCTAACCCTGATACAAAAAAATCTAGGTCTTCATTTTGTTTCCACTGCAGATTCTGAAAAGCTCTGTTACAGCCAGGCTGACCAGATTAAGATGATAAATGACTTCGCATCTGTGCAGACAGAGCTCTACCTGAAGAGCTGCCTTCTCCTCTGGGTCTCAGCATATGGATTGTTCTCCTCCGCAGCCCTGCACACAGCACACACACACACACACACACACACACACACACACACACACATATATTAATGCCCTCATCTAAATATAAAAAGCTGAAAAGGCACATGGAGAGAATACACTGCAGGCAAGGTTACCTGGTTTCTGTATGAGCATTCTCCTGGGTGCAGGATGCCTGTAAAAGTACGGCAGAGAAATTAGTCTCCTATATGTCTCCATGTCATATCTGCCTGACTCTCTCTCTCTCTCTCCCCTATCTCACCTCTTGGCTAAAGATTCGATCTCGTACTCGTTGGTACTCCTCCTCTCTCTCCTCCATCGACTTGCTTTGCTTCTCCCGTAAGGGGTGAAGTCGGGTCTGAAGGGAGAGGAACGAAAGCAGGTCAAAAACGCTGATAGGATACAACCAGTGTCAATTGTAGAGAATATTCCACAGAGACAGGCAGCTATAGGGACAGGAGGACAGACGGACCTGGTCATCTGAGCTGTTGTCTCTCTTCAGAATAATTTTCCACTGGTGGAGCTCTTCTGCCTTGTCCTTATGCACCTGGTCCAGAAAGCGCTGCTCTGGTCTTGAAGGCAAAAAGTAACAATCGCCATTACTTCACAATCAATGCTAAAAGGCGAGGATTTACATGCATTGTGTGCGCTTACATGCGTGTGCTGCTGGTCCTGTTGATGATGACAGCCTTGCCTGTCTGGTCTACATTGTGCTCCATGCCAAAGTAGGCCGCTACCCGATGGACCAGCATACGGTGGTAGGACGACATGTGAGGGAACTTCTTAAAGGGACTGAGATGTGGGAAGAGAGAGGCAAGGTAAAAAAAAATATATTAAAAGGGGTGAAGAAGGAGGGAAGCAGTGAGGGAAACAAGTATAGAAGGAGGGAGCAATGAAAGAAAGTGGGAGGGAGGAAGAGAAAGAAGGAGGTAGATTGAGACTGGGTGAATTTTTTGGCTTAAGTCCAATTTCATTGCCGGTGGCTCAAACACACCCACACCAACATAACCAGCTCGATATATTGATCAGTACACTGAAAAAGCTGTATGGACAGAATTATAATATAAGAGCTGGAGACATATCTCAAATTAGCATAAAACTCTATTCATCCTTTAACAGGATTTAGTTTTATTTCAGCATGTTTATCAGTAGATAGCTCAATGAGGACCCAAGGTTATGTCCTCTCGTTCAGACACACACTCCCCCCACACACACACACCTATTGCTGATGATAAAGTCAGTCATGTCCTGCTCCAGTTTAAGCAGCATCATGCGGTCTCTGGGGTTGCTGTTGAGGGTGTTGACGATAAACTGGTGCAGGTCTATGCCGGTGGAGTCGGTGTACTCCACGCTGGGCTCTGAGAGCGACACAGACGGGCAGGGCGTATTACAAGACAATAGAAATAAAAATACAAAAAGCACACTGCAATATTAAACACCTCAGGAGGACTAAATAGGGGCACTGAAACCCATTTTATTACATTTTATTTGCTTTCTGTTGTCTCTCTTTTATGAGATATCAATCACACACACACACACACACACCTTTGGACAGTGAATGTTTCTTTGGATCGGCGCTGTTCTCCTGGTCTTCCTCTTTACAGGGAGTTCTCTCGTTGTCATGGCAGCTAGATGAGATGTTTGCGTCTGGAGATGCCTGAGAGGGGAGAAAATAAAGAGTAATTTGAGTGTGGTGATGATGAGGAGGTGGATGATGTGTGTGTTTGTGTGTGTGTTACCTGGGTTGCTTCAAATGGTGAGAACTCCTCGCAGACAGCAATACTCCGCACTAACTTTCCTTTGGCCTGAAACACACACACAAGCGAGCATTATTACAAATTCATAGAGTATAATGCAATAGATATTTCTGTTCAAATGAATAATGAGAGGCAGAATTATTTTAGCTTACCTTAACTGTTTTCTTTGGTTGCACCTGGTTACAGCTTTTCTGCGAGTGAGGACACAATTTGTCATAAAGTGAGCACGTGAGGGGAGGTAGTGTGGTGCTGCATAACTTTAATGTGATATACTATTAATGTGGTACACTATATATTTAGTGTCGCTCACCTGCTGCTCCAGCTTCTTATTGTCATGTTGGCAGTCTTGGTCCTCCTTCTGTTTGCAAGAGGGCGGACATGGCGGCGGGGAGGGGCAGCTCATGACATCACATGATGTCACAACACAGGGTTTTAGGAGGACATCTGTACTCTCCACAGCTGCTTCGGTCATCCTTCTAAACAACACAAAGCATGGACTCGTGAAGCTGTGCGTGTTTACCCACATAACGGTGACATTTGTATATTTTACTGCTGTTTCAAGATACCTTTGCCTACATTTGCATGAGTTTGTGTGTGTGTGTGTGCGTGTGTTTGCTGTTCCTACCTATTTGGAGTTGTTTACTGGAGAGCCTCACAGGTGAATGATGAGGTCATATATCCCATGTTCCCACAGGGCAGCAAGAAACGCAATTATCCCCTCCACCCGTGCTCGCCTTCTCTACTGTTCCTCTCTCTGCCGGCTCTTTACTGGTCAATGGAAAATAGCGTGGAGAAAACGAAAACACAGGAGAACAAACTGTGTTAGTGGTCATTCTACGACAGAAACACCACTACACTGTTCCTCAAACACACACACACACACACACACACACATCAAACAGCTGCCAGAGCATAAAGGCATAGCTGCTGGAAATGACATCAAGTAGCTAAGCTTGTGTGTCTGCGTATGTGTGTGTAACCTCCGCCTAGGCTTCCCAAATGCTGTCCTGGTTTGACAGTTAATTGCTGCTTAAAGCGTATTACTGTAAGTGTGCCTGTGCATGCGTGTAACAGTAGCAGCACAGACCAGCGCTCGGATGTCACATTTGCTGGTGTGTTTACATGTGTGTGGCTCATGTGAACGCATGTCTAGTGTGTCCTCGAGCTTTTCTTAGAAACAGCAGCTGTGGAGAGTATCATCCAATCCGCCAGCACTGATATTCCCAGAATGCTGAGCTGAGTCTCTGATCCCAGTGGTGAGAATATTGCCGAGACCAAAGAGACAGACACACACACAAGAGGAAGTGGCATTCCACCGTCTCTTCCAGAGGGCCAACTGCATTCAGTGGGGACACATCCTGGTGTAACACAGAGCTCAAGGGGACACTTATTCCTGTAACACCTGGGGACAGAATAACGAGCTCAGAGGATGCCGAGTCCCATAACATGGTTATTTAACACCCGACTGGAGATAATAGCACTTTTTTTTTTTTAAAGACCCCTGTCAGTCCATGTGCAACCAAAGTGGTGTTTACTTCCCATGCCGCCTCAGTGAAACACAATACATGACAGCAGTGATTCCACCCAGCAAAAATATTCTCAGTATGGTCGGGAGGCGCCTGAAATCTCTTTGTGTGTTGGTCTTTAGTTTCATAATGGAAATATCATCAAAATTAAATGCGATACTTCACAATCATTATGATTAAAATGTGTTAGAACATGCTGTACTTTAAGTGTGATAACGTAACCCTGTAGTTATCAATGTTTTTATCGATACACTGATTGAGGTTTTCCAGAGAAATTAGTCCTATGATGTAACGGCTTCTTGAGTTAAGGGATTATGGAAAGGGGCGCTGCTCTCCACGTATTGACAAGATTTGATTCAGTCAATTCAGATGCGTGTCGAGTAAATTAATTGATCAACAGAAAATAAATGGGCAACTCTTTTTCTGTCATAATTCAAGCTAAAATGCCAGACATTTCCTGTTTTCAGCTTTTCACGTGTGAGAAGTTGCTGCTTTTCTTCATGTTATTAATAGAAAACAGAATATCTTTGCATTTTGGACGGCTGATTGGACAAAATAACTAATAATTTGAAGATGTCACCACAGCATGAAAAGAATTTGTCATTATTTTCTCACGTTTTACAGACAAGATGTTCAATTGATTGACTGATAAAATAATCCACAATGTATGAGAGCAGGAGTATTGCAGTTTGCCGACTGCTGAGATGACTTGTATCACTGTATTAGCTTGGTGGGCTTCTGCACACTGCCCAGGGAACATACCTAAACACTCTATAGGACATAATGACTCCCTAATGTGTTGTTGGCGATTTCCTGCTGAGCTGTCCTTCAGCCAAACAGACCAGCTCCATGTGTGCTGCACTGTAACTGACCCTGACCTCAGAGCTCACATAGGGGAGGGGCAAGGAAAAAACAACACGTCTCCTTTTACCATTACAATCAAAGAAAAATTGTCCATAAAATAAGAGAAAGCATGCTGGCATTGGACTGTTTTAAAGCTGTGAATTGAGAGCAATAGCAGCGAACGGGAACATGACATAAGCAGGACAAAGAGGGAAAAGAATGATGTGGAGCAGATGCACTACAGAAGAAACAAGATGAATGGGAGGCAAGGGAAGCAGAGGATGAAGAGAGATGAGGAAAGAGTCTGCAGGGACTTTAAAGGTGAAGAGGGGTGAAGGAAGGCGTTGGAGAAAGAGGGGAGTGAAGAATTAGTGATAGAGAGGCTCGCAGCACAGTCTGTCTCCTGGCTTTTCAGCCGACGGCCGTGAAGAGGGGATTTGAGTGGAGCTACCAGTTTTTGAGCTGAGCGCTGCAGAAGCAGCCGGCCGCCCGGGGAGAAGGTGTGACACGATCATTAGCGCGTGACGGATGGTGGCGGGAGGCAGGGAGCGCCAGTACCCGCTACATCATCATCCATCTGCTGCTCTCCCTGAAGCCTCCAGCCTCAGAGCCACCTACTCACCAGGACACCTTTCTTCTCTGGCCAAAAGCTGCCTGGCTCATCTACACTGACACACAGGCAGGCCAGTGGGAAAATATCCAAAACCTGCTTTAGATGGCCATTGTCAGCTCAACCAAGTTACACTAAGTGCTTAAGCCCAGCACAATCCTGTTTGTAATTAGGACCACTGAAAAATTTATCTTTGAATACCAGGACTATAATTATCATTGGCTCTTGTATCATCTAATACCCAGATCTATCATTGTATGATGTATGCTTGGGTTTCTTATCCTGCCTCGTGTACTTGCACACATTAATCTGTACACTTTCCCATCCCTGAGGACAGTCTGCTCTGCTTTCTTTTTTATTTGCACCCTTCCATCACTTGACAACCAAACTGGAAAATAGAAATTATCACCGCATATGGTCCCCGAAGCTGATTGTGTTTTGTCTCTATGGTTGCAGCTGAATTTAAAAAGGGGATTTCATGTTTTCTCCCTCTGCTCTGAGCTCATTAGGAAATGATTCAGCGAAAGACTCAGAACAAGAGAGCAGGTCTCCGTGGTTTAAAATAATAATTGAGAATTTTGAGGCAAACTCAAAGCATTCAGCTCTTTGTTTATCCATAATATGTACAGGCTTTGCCCCTGAGTCTGTAATTGGGCTGCTTTTCTTTCCCCTCCTACAGTACATAGGGTATTTTGAGTTTTTTACTTACAATTTTTTGTTTTTATATTGTTGCATGTGGTGTGGCTGCACTTTTTTTAAAATCTGCAGCTGAATTCTTTCCCTCCTGGGCTTCTTTTGTCGTGTCTCCTTGCTACTGCACACTCAAGTCAAATAAAACAGGGCATGAATTATTTCACCCTCCACTTTAAGACAAGTGAAGAACAGAAAGTAGGCTACACATGAGAGGAAATTTAGGTTACATCGTCCTTTGAGTCATGAGCACCTGGGCAGCCACCGCAGTTTTATTACCAAAGTGACTTGTGGGTGCGACAGCTGTGTCGCTCTGCAGCTGATGTCAAACCTCAAGATATGAAAAAAACTCTGCACATATACGACACATTAAAGCAGCAATCGCTGGTGTTAAAGGGCAACTTCACCCAAAAATAATCTTTGCAACTCCTTATAGCACAGTCTAAAACTGGAGGCATCTTGACTGTATCACACGTTCAAACAGAGGATGCTGTAAGTAGGCTAAAACAAACAGGTGTCATGCTCATGCACAACTTTTGCGGTATCCTGTTGACCCACATAACATAACGGGACAAACCGATAACGGAGCATGGTCGTGGTTTGCGCGATCTAACGTTACTCTCGGGATGGGACTCTCCCTCTTGGGGGGCTGTGTGCAGGGAACCAATGGGGACAGTGACTGTTAGCTGTGTGTTTGTGTGTCGCATTACCGTGACCCGGGCTTAAGCTGACACACCGGGCTATTTTTACACCCGGGCAGGGAGTGGACCTCCTGCTCCGGGACTTCACCGTGCTGTCAGCTGCATGTGGAGCGCGGAGGACGGTGGGCGAAGGATACACAGCAGGAGCTCTGACATGAACTCGGTATTTTAACAGAAAGAGACTTTAATCTAACAGAGACACGGGGCAACTTGTATCGCCTTTAAACTCACAAAACACACAAGCAGGCAGGAATATAAAAAGAGAGGCAGCCGGTCGAAAAAACATTAAAACCTAACCTGTTCATCTAAGTAACACTTAACACAATGGGCTAAAATAATGTAGCCTTTACATACAACACATCTACCGGCTCCTAATAAACCGTTATCATTCATTCAGCGGTGTCGCTACCGTTTCAGACCCGGGGGAAATGCGACTGATAGCTGCGCTCCGGGGCGCAGTTAGCTAGTTACATCCCCAAATTTTACCGTCTCCTCGGTAGAGTTTCGGCTAAAATATAAATGTGTTCATATGTCACCATAACTCACGATCTGATGCGATTAATGTCGCAAAAGTCCAAACAACAGCGCTGACAAAACAGCACCAGAAGACAGAAGAATGTAAGCCGTTAATCAAGCTATGTCCTCGCGCTAAGAATGTCCGTTAGCTTACCGTTAGTTGACGTCTTCCCTCCTCCGTGTGGGCTTCTGCCGGTGTAGCTTACCTACCGACCGACCGACCGACGGCTGTACACCCGGTGTCTGTTGACTGTGAGGTCCGTTGCTCCTCCTTCGCCTTTTGCCTGTCTCTGTCGGAGCAGGGGGAGCACAGGGGGGAGGAGGAGCGGGGAGGAGAACCGACAGCTCTGAACCCTGAGCCACGCGCCCACACACACACGCGAGGAATGCACGAGAGCCAACCCTCCACCAGCCCACTCATCTCTATCTCTGTCCCTGTCTCTCGCTCTCGTATCTGTCCGTCTCTCTTTGTCTTCCATTTCATCTAAACTCAATTATATTTCCTTTACTACTGCAATATTACTGCAATAACTGACTTCATGACGTGAGGGGACACAACAAGAAATACTCTCTGGTAGCTTTATAAAGGATAAAAATATTATTCTTATGCAGTGATGGAATGTAGCCTACATACAACTGTACCTACAGGAAGTACAAATTCATTTGTACGTTAGTTGAGTATTTCCTTTTGTTTTTACAGTGTAGCTTTTGCTGTGCTACATTGAGAAAAATAAATAAATAAAATTCGAAAACTAATTTCCTACTATATCCACTTTATTCCTGAGGGCCCTAATGTAGAAATAATTATGGGCGCGACTTCCGGCGAGATAGCGGAAGTAGCAGTAAGCTAGTTGTGGTTAGTCCCAGTGGCTACTCTTGGGGGCTAACCACCTGGTTCTTTTCGAAGTAATTTGCCTTCAGTTTTGCAACTACTGGTTTATTTTTTATTTTTTTAACAAATATTTAACTAATGTTAACTTAGCATTTTCTAAAAATGTCTTAGCAGAGCTCTGGTACCTGTTGCACTGTCCGTGTCTGTAACAACTAACAACCAGTCTAAGCTAAATTTTTTTTCTTGAGCAACTGTGTGTTGAACATGTAACCAGAACAAAAATGGGATTGTTCCTGTTGACAAAGGAACCATTAATATGAGAAATAAAACCACAAGAGTTTCATGAGACATAGAGAAAAAGTATTAAATCGGAATTAGCAGAATTGAATGACACCTAGACTGACAGGGCTGTCACACAATGTCAGTACATGATATCCCTGTCTTTCCCCGTCTGACTTCGTTCTCAACCTACATTAGAAAAGTGCTCGTTATAAAATAAACTCAGCAACATACCTTGAAATATGTATTTAGTCATCAGGGCTGAGAATGTGTTACTGATTTACCGTATTTCCTTTATATCATATAAAAATGAACGCCAAAAGTTATGTCTTTTACTACTTCTTTATATTACTAATACTGAAGTCTGCTGCTAAATTCAGCATCATGTTTCGCTCAGAACAGTTAAAAAAAAAAAAACTGTCTTTAATGCAGACGAGTGGAGGATTAGCTGGGAAACATCACATTTATTCACAACATGGAGCTACAGTTAAAGGACAACTTCGGTATTTTTCAACCTTGGCTCTATTTCCCCATGTGTATGTGTGCGTATGATACATGGGTATCACTCGTTCTAAAATTGGTTCAGTATTGAGCTGCGAAACGAGCTAAAATGGTAATGGGGGCAAATGCGTCCCGTATAAAAGTGCTTTTTTTCGCCACTGACCGGTTCGGATCGCCAGTGCTATCTCTGTAAATAGCATATGGTAGCGGCCCTGAGGCAGTGGTGAGTGTGAATGAGTGGAGTCAGCTGTCAGTCAGTGTTGGAGCAGAAAGGCGGAAGGCGTCCCCGCTTAGTAATGTAAATGAGTATGTATGTGTGAAGTGTGTGTTACGCTAGAAGAGTCAGAGGACGGAGGCTTTTACGTGCTACTCCCTGGACTGTTACCGGAGTTTTTGGAGAGCTCAAATAAACAGGCCTTTTTCCCGAACGCAAGAACAGGATGTCGCGCAGCACCCCGTACAGCTTTCATAGGCTGCCTTTGTCGGACAGCGAGATGCTGAAGTTGTGGCTAGTTGTGCTACAAATGGATGCTAACACTCCTCTCCAGACACTGCGCCTTGCAGACCATCAGGTCTGCAGTGCTCACTTCTCCCAAGATGACTACTGCCAGCCGAAGAAGAGCAGACATCCAATCCCGAAACACCTCTTCCTCAAGAAAACGGCTGTCCCACGAGTAGAGAGAGCTACAGACACAGTGGAGCAAAGCTCGTGACATCACACAGCCCAGAGGTAAGGGAAAGGCTAAGTTAGCATGCTATTTACAGAGATAGCACTGGTGATCTGAACCGGTCAGTGGCGAAAAAACACACACTTCACACACACATACTCATTTACAATACCGAGCAGGGACACGTTCCGCCTCTCTGCTCCAACACTGACTGACAGCTGACTCCACTCATTCACACTCACCACAGCCCCAGGGCCGCTACCATATGCTATTTACAGAGATAGCACTGGCGATCTGAACCGGTCAGTGGCGAAAAAAAGCACTTTTATACGGGACGCATTTGCCCCCATTACCGTTTTAGCTCATTTAGCGGCTCAATACTGAACCAATTTTAGAACGAGTGGTACCCATGAATCATACGCACACATACACATGGGGAAATAGAGCCCAGGTTGAAAAATACCGAAGTTGTCCTTTACTAAATTATGTTAAATGTTTGCCGAATGTGTTAGTGTCTCTTAATAAGTCATCAGAAATCATAAATCATCTTTAGAAGGAGCAGATGTTTACCTTAAGCTAGCTTGAGCCATGTTGAAGTTAACAATACTTTAATGGAGCAAGGAAAGCTAATTGCTAGCGTGCTCGGTCGAAAAGGAAAAAAAAAACAATGCTTTGAGATGGCTGTCAGAGATGGCAGAGGTATGATCACATAATTCTGTTTGAGCTATAACAGGTGGTGTGTTCCATGTTTTATTTTGCAATTGCTCTTAGAAAGAAGAAAAGAGTACTGTAAACAAACTGTTATCATTGGAAATTGTCGGTTTTGGTTTAACGCGAGAAGTTGCACCCATAATTTACACAAGGTATCATGGCGTTAGGAATAAGGTGGATAGGATGTTCCAGAGATGGCGTTTTTGTGTAGGCCAACATGTTAGCGTAGACCTACTAGTTCCCTCGTCAAAAATCCAACAGGATTTTTCCATTGGATTTTGGATTATTCCAGAAAGTAAACCCTGTGGCAAACAAAGGTTTATGACAGTTACGCATTTTGTTCAGCAAGATAATCTTCACAAATGAACACCACTTTCATGATTTTTGAAGCCTAAATGCGATTGGCAGAAGTAAAAAGCTAACGTTTGGCTATAAATTAAATACACCAAGGTTGCATGACTAAATATCCTTACTGCAATAAGGCTGTAAAGCTGTGTTCGACGTGATGACGTTCTGTAGTCTCATTTAGCCACTTGTTAGCAACCGCTTTTTATAAGACATGCAAAGTGGAGAGTGGAGGATTTACTGACGTATTTTATGCTGTAGAAAAAAAGTTGAAAAATAATAAGAGCTAACAAAACAAAAACTGCTTGGGTAAATACACATTTCTTCAGCATTAAGGATTAGTGTATCTACTGATTATTATTCCAGTCCAGTGTCATCTTTTTGAGTCTTGTACAGAGTACATTTTTCCCATTTTCTATCTAGTTATGCTTCTTGTAGTTTCAGTATGTGTGTCAGTTTCTCTGGTAAAAAGATTTCTTCCACAATTGTTAGCCACTGGTCCTTTGTTGGTGGTGTTTCATTACCCCAGTTCCTGATGATAGCTTTCTTTCTTGCTACTAGCAATATTTTGATCAAATTTCTATCACTAGCAATAATATTTTCTTCAGAATATCTACATAGATAAAGCACCAAACAACTGTTAGGAACCTCAATTCCTAGTATGTGCTTAAGCTCTTAACATACTATTTCCTAAATACAGTTATACTCTCACATTTCCAAAAAAACATGAGATTGGTCTGCATCAAAATACCCTTGCTTACGCCAGCGTTTCTGGCAACTATGAAGGTGCTTACTTTTCAGTTTCAGTTCCATGTATTATGCCAATCTTCGTCTGCATTTTCTACATTGAGTTCTTTCTCTCATTTCACCTTGATATATTTAGTTGAATGTTTGCCATTTGTTTCCAGTCCTTGTTATAATGCCAAATTATTGTTATATTACATTCCTGATATGCTTTAATTATGATTTGGATGACACCATTCACCGTACATTTAGCTAAATATATACTTCTACACACATGACATTTTCAGTGCAGGACTTTCACCTGTAATGTAGTGTTTTTTATATATATTGTACAACTGCTAATTTAACCTCAAAAGATCCAAGTCCTCTACCAATGGCCTCATGTACAGGGGAAAGTTCCCATGGTCACATGAAGGCACAATGAATGAACAAAACTACACCTTGAAAGCATATTAAAGCACAGCCTTGTAGAGTTTGAAAAGATTTGGCAGCCTCTCATCTGTTCCCTGGAGACCTAACATTAATCCCGGGGATCGCGCACTCTATTTTAGATCTGAATTTCATTTTATTTGTATTCTTTTTTCAAAAGATTGTGAATGTCACTTTCGTTTCAGGTACCACTTTAATATAACAGGTAATACAGAGTCATATTAAAATATAATCCTTTTACTGATACCAAGAAGATACTGAGTCAGAGACATTACAAATATAAGCTGTATGTTTTGGCTTTTGTTAAGACATGCACAACAATTTATACACACTGTGCATTTATTTGGTGTATGAATTGTGCAGTTAAGTACATAAAATTGCCATAGTGCTGCATTATAGGCCTACCAGTCAAAACTGGATCATTTCAACAGTTTATTCACTGCTGGGTGGTTTGATTTATGAAAGTGAATCATATTTTATTGACTGATGATTGACTGCTGCAGAGCAAAAAGTACGATATTACTTTCTAATATCTATTCAGCAGAAGTGCAAAGTAGCATAAAAAGGAAAAACACATGTAAAATACAGGTACTTTAAATTGTACTTCGGCACAGAACTCAAGGAAATAGGTACATTCCTCTGCTGGTGATAACGGGTGTAAAAACAGTCAATTTTTAAGTCTAGAAATGATCTGAGTGCTCCTTAAAAAACCCAACATGTGTAACAGAGGACGAGATCTCAGTGTCCTCAGTGGTAGCTACAGCCTTGGGCAGGAGACAAGAGTATTCTTTACCCATGTCTGTTTGCACCTACCATGAGCCCATCTGAGGCTGAATCATCAAGTCTTATCTATCTTTGGTTTCACCACAGCAGACACAAGTAATACGAGATCGTTTTACGTGGATGGCATCTTGTTGAATGTTACCAAGCTTTATATCTGCATTGCAGCCAGGTCCTGTTTTAAAAATACTGAGGTCATCGTGTCCATGTCCAGCGATGGCTACGGCCCTGATGCAACCATCCTTTGCGAATATTAATAATTGGGGGCATGGACGGATTAACCTGCTAGAGTTCATGCAATGTGTAGGTTTTGATTGGTGTTAAATACTTTCACTTGTTAATGGTTTCTCAGAGTTGAAAGATGTTATGTCCTTTCAGTAATTTTCATCTGTGTGTAACTTCTCCTTCTTTTAGTTGCAAGAGAAATGTGAACTTCCTACGAATAACATCTTCAGGTTACTGCAAAATCCAAAACTACGTGCACACCCACACAGCTAATTTTAAAAGTGCTTCTGTTTTTGGCACGTCTCGCCTTACAAACAGGTCCTTTTGAAGCCTTTTTTTTCTGTGATGTTGAACAATTCCTACGAAAGACCAAACGGGAGAACTGGAAACACAGATCTATGAGGAGATAGGAGCATCATGTCCACAGCAGATTCATTATTGTTCCATTAGTTCTCATCTCATTCAGTTCAAAGTCATTCACAGACTCCATTATTCAAAGACAAAATTACACAAGATATAACCCAAGATCTCCGATATGTGATAAATGTAGCCTGGAGGAGGCAAACCGACTCCACAGCTTCACCCCTTGTCCCAAGATAGAAAATTACTGCTCTGAACTTTCTGAAGTAGTTAATATCTATATTGACCTAGACCCCATTTTAATAGATTTGGGAATCTCAGAACTGATTTTGACACTTAAGAGAAGACAACAACAAACTCTCTCTTATTTCTTCATCAGAATATTCCCCTTATGTGCTGCCAGAAAAAGGAAGTTCCCACAGTTCAGTGCCTCGATGAATTAACTGTACACCTTGAAAGTGTATGGTTCATATTAAAAGACAGACTTTTAGAGTTTTATCAAATTTAGCAGCCTCTTATCTGTGACCTGTAGGCCTAATATTAATCCTGGGTATCAAGAACTGTATTTAAATTCGAATTTTATGTTATTTGTTATTAGAAATCTGTGAAAGTCACCTTCATTTCAGGTACTACTTGTATTCCATTTTAATAAAAACTCACCATAACCAGTCCTAAGTCATAACAGTCCATATCATTTTATGATATGGACAGAATACAGACTATTATTTTCTGTTGTATATCTTTCTGCTTTTGTGATGATGATGCATAAATGTACAAAAGGTAATACACACTGTGCCTATATGACCTATAAGGGGCACAAAACAGTCTCAACATTTTAACCACAAACTACAGAGATGACTGAGCACAGGCCTCAGGATGTGCGTCATCCAAACGCCAGCAGGCATTGCTATGTGTGTGCATCACTGCTCTCTCTCTCTCCACACAGGCACACACACACACAAAGGTTTGTCATGTTTGAATGGCACCTTGTTGACTTACAAGGAAGGATTTCTACATTGTGCTCAACACAAATGCAGCTAAATCAAATTGGAGTCATCCACAGACAACTGGTGTGCTTATCATCTAAAATCTGTCCTGCAAAGTGTCCTGTGACATACACACACACACACACACACACACACACACACACACACACGCACCTGCTGTCTGCTCGTTCTGGCACTATGCTTGGCATGTGTGCACACAGGACAGAGACTATGTGGCGCTCATTTCCCATTGCGCGTGCACAGAAATAACTCTTCTGTTGTGGCTTGTTACATAAACACACCTCATTAGAAAGTGCACAGCTGACTGTGTGTCCATACGTGTGTGTGTGTGTGCCTCGTACTGTTACATCAGTTCCAGATCCTCACCGAGATGGAGGGATATCTGTTTAAAGACCTTACTGGAACTGGAATTACACTGGCCGTCCTCTCAGGGAGGCAGTGAAGGGTAAACTCACACCTCTTCTGGTAGACACATAAAGTAAGTTGGTTTACTGTAATGTAAAATATTTATCCACCAAGACATTACCTTAAGAGGAGCTGTATACAACATACTACACATACCTATGATTCAGAGTATGATTCAGCTTGTCTGCAGATGGTTCTCAAATTGGAGGTGGCTGAACCTGTAGCTAACAGCTAACTGTGCGTTCACACCAAACGCGATGGACGCGATGAACGGCACAAGTTTCCATTCAAAATCAATGTAAATGACGCGATGACACGCGATGTCACTTCGGGCGACGCGTTTCAGGCGATAAGAGCGATGCGATGAAGCAATGACGCGTCCATCGCCTCATCGCATGTGTCGCTTGAAGTTGAAAAATTTGAACTTTTCAAGCGACATCGCGTGACGCTGTGCCGCGACATCCAATCAGCGTTCATTTTCATAAAGAAATTATAAGCAACTAACCGGAGACAGATGGACAGGCGCTTCGCAGCTGGGATGGAGCGCCTGTAGTTGTTGTCCAGGTGGGAGATCCTCGCACCAACACGGGCCAACAGGTCCTCAAACTGGGCCAGCGTCAGCCTGAAGTACCGCTGGAAACGACCGTCATCCAGACGCAGCTCTTGCAGGAGGTGATGATACTCACCCAGCTGTGTTTCTGGAGGATATTGTGAACCAGACACGGCGGCGTTTGGGTCTCCGATCCAAATCAGATGTCCACAACAGATAAAGAGCAGCTACGGTAGTTAACTCAGCCATGGTTGACGAGAAAATAGCGGGAGGTGAAGAAAATTGCGGGAGGAGGGTTGTGTCATCACGATTGAAGCGATGAAGCAATGATCAAAAAGGTGACATTTGTGATCAAGCGACGCGATACTCGCGTTACGGGCAATGACATCGCGTCCATCGCGTTTGGTGTGAACGCACAGTAAGGGTGCTAACAGCACAAACAGTGCTAACATCGGCAATGAGGCTGACAGAGCTAATGATATTAACCTGTTGAAAACAGGAGGGTGGGCGCTATGCTTCAGCAATGACTGGATCAGGATAATGTTATCAGTTGACCGTCACATGAGCACAGTTCAGAACAGTGGCGACTAGCTAGCCAATGGGATACACACACAGGCACCAACATGCACTAACTTGCACACACTGCACCTCCGTCTGCCACAACGACAAATAGAGAAGCTTGGATAGTAACCAAGCTCCAGATACAGTACCGAGGTTTGACAGTTTGGCACAATGGCCAAACAGTAGAATTTTACCTTTCAGGTCTGTCACGTGATGCCACTGGGCCCAAAAAGAATTGTGAAAGAGACGTCTTTAAATCAGGGGATTAATTGTTTTCAGCGTCACAACCCCCTTTAAAAGACTCGCTTCACTACAGAGATTTGATCCATTTGGTCTGATAACATTTCTGTAGTTTAGAAGAGCCGCACGATTAAAGTATTCTGTCCCTCCTCAACTTAGCGGATGATTAAACCGGAAGTAGCCAGTTCGATCTTGAGAAGTTTCAAGGATGCTTGCTCCATGTGTCCCATGATGTAGAAGATTGGGGTAATTTTATAGTCAGGAAGTCAAAGTTTTCTGTCTTCATGTATTGAGCAACTTTCATGGGATTGAATGGTCCCTGTCTTCAACGTTGTATCCAGTTCTCTTTACACCTTTCTCATGAAGACACACACATACACACAGAGGGAGCGTGACTTCAGTCTCTGTTTAGGACACCATTACCATTAGTGTGATGAATGCTGCTCTAATAATGCTCTGAATGTTGGACACAGATCCTTTACACCTACAGTGTTGGTGTGACATTGCTGTGCAGACTTAGCATTTGTCTGTCTCACTCAATAGTGAGTTCATAATCAACTTAAAATTCACCATGGTATGCTATCTAAAGGAATAGTTTGACATTTGGGGAAAATATCTCCACTCACTGTCTTGCTGAGAGTTAGACCAGAACGTTGATATCAATCTTATCTGTACACATATATCTGTAAATACAAAGCTGGAGCCAGCAGTCCCTTAGCTTAGCTCAGTTTAGCTTAGCTTAGCTTAGTTTAGCATAAAGACTGGAAAGCTCACTAATTTAAGGTCTAGTGTGGAGGATTTAGTGGCATCTAGCGGTGAGGTTGCAGAACTGAACTTCTCCCATGTCCCAAGTGTGTAGAAGAACCACAGTGGCCAGCGTGAAAATGTGAAAAATGCAAATGCCAGTGTTTGATTTGTCCATTCTGGGCTACTGTAGAAAAAACATGGGGGACACTGGGGGAGAGGACCCGCTCTGTATGTTGATATAAATGTCTTGTTCAAAGGTTACAAAAACAGGATGTTTCTTATTTCCAAGTGATTCTTTTTCAACTTAAAAAATGTCTATAAATATTATATACCATTTCAGCTGATGCCCCTAAAATCCTACACACTGGACCTTTAACGCATTATAATTTGTTTGTTAAATCCATACGTAAACCCACAACCCTAAAAACAACAATCTGCTGTTTAACAGGGTGTTATGTGTTTGACTTTTTCTTGGCCAGGAGCAGTAGATTTGCTGAATGATTTATTGCTTTTCCACATTGGTTTTGTACAGATTGAACAAATAATATGTTAATTAGTGAATTTCTAATATCATACAGACATGAGAGTGGTGTCAGTTTTCTCATCTAACTCTCAGCTAGAAAATAGACACATTTCCCAAAACATCAAGTTATTCCTTTACTATTTACTTACTAGATAGTCCCCACCTTTTATGGACGTTGTTTGATTGTTAGCAGAAGGCCACAGTTTTTATTTACCATTACATCACCGCTCCAGAGTAACTTACACCATCGCTCATGAATCTGCCCGTGTAGACATAGCTATCTCCTTTGATCATCAGTGTGTGTAAATGTCTGCGTGTGCATGTGTGTACAAGAGATCGAGTGACACCTCAACAAGTGAAGCTCATAAATATTAATAGGGGCCTCATGAATATTCAGAGGCCGGGCTATGAATATTTAAACTATGATGGAGAGTGTGGCCGGGTGACTAGACAGCCACAGATAAGAAACAGACAAATAGACCTCCTCCTTTGCTTCTTAACCTCAGCAAGACACAGCAGCACAGCCTTTCTTTTAGGATACATTAATTCTAATTAAGAAAACATAATTTTTATGATTTTGTTTTCATGTGAACTGTGGCTCGGGAGAAGAGTAATGGTCTTTGTGATGTTTTGAAGCAGACTTCCAGCTTCTTTATTCAAATGAAGTAAACCTGCTGAGTGGAGGCTTCCTAATTCAAATGCTGCACACTGTCCACATCACAAAGAGAAGATATAAATACACATGGAAGTTTGAAAATGTGCTCATAAAGATACTGTACATTTCACTTTGGCTCATTGCCTTCTTTATTTGCTCATCCAATTATCTATATTATACTGACTGTATTTAGCCCACAGTGTACATGTTTCACACCTGCTTGCTGTTTGTACTGTTTATCACACGGTAGTGGATCTTTCTGTAGACGACACAGGCCGCTGCCTTGGGCGCCTTATGTCACTTTGTGTTGATTCCTCATTAGCTCTTGTTCTTGTTAGTAATAAAAACAAAACAAAAAAAACGAAACAAATAATACTACTACAAATCATAATAATACTAATATTCATACTATCACTACTAATAATATTAATAGTAATAATAACAACAATAATAATAATTATTATTATTATTAGTGGTAGTAGTTATTGTTATTATTCCTCCGACTGTGAAATTCTGGGCTAGTACTGATGTTTAAAATATCTATTTGGCCGATGGCCAGCAGCTGATACTGATATTTTTTGTTTTGTTTTGTTTTATTCTGTTTTGTTTTGTTTTTTATTTATATTTCAAATTTAATTCAATTTCATTTCATTTCATTTTATTTTGTTTTGTTCTGTTTTTTGTTTTTTTTTTGTTTTGTTTTGTTTTATTTTAGTGTATTTTGTAGTGTATTTTGTTTTTGTTGCTATTTATTCCTTTTTTGTACCAGGGAAACAAAGAAATAATAATTATTAATATATTTAAAAAATAACCAGACTGCTTTAAAGTCATTGAGTCCTTTGAATGAGCACAAATTCAATCTAACACATTGATGCAACAACCTTTAAAATAACCTTTCACATAAAAATAACTTCTCCTGAATCCTTTTTACTATATATATCAAAACTGCCTCTCTAATATCTACTTTATATTGCTGTGAAAACATCACAAATTTCCTCCTTCAAACAGCTGCACTTATTCAAGTTTCCCTCCAAAAAATACATTTTACAAGATTGCAATTGAACACATCATGATAACATCATAATTCACCTTCGCCTAAGGCTCATTTTAACAGAACAGCGCTTGCACACACACTGTAACTCAATTCAACTTCTGTCAGCAGTTAGCTAACGTTAACTAGCTCTCTACCTGCTGATGCCAGCACAGATTTGTTGTTAACAATGTGACGTTATCAGTCACAATAGGGTCTGCCCCTGGCACCTTGACAGTGAGTTTACTGCATCCTTTTGTCCTAATGGTGTGCTGCGGATGATTTCTCTTTTTTTGTAGGAAGGGGGGCTTACCTAGGCCCAGGGCACTGAATGTGTGAGGACAGGCACTGTTATCACACATCCAGACTCAATCTACAGTATTTACTGGTTTCTGTTCATATCTTTCATATTATAGTTACGTTGCTGACATTTCACGGCTGCATTGATTCATACTGTACAGTTTGCATTGCATTTTGTTGTACTGCTATTTATAGTGTGCAGTGAAGTTAAATTTAATCACATTTTTTAATGTAAAATATCTTAATTATATATTACATAAGAGAGAAAATTTGCATCCACATGATAAAGCATCTTTACTGCTCTACAATGATTCACAAAGTAATAAAGAATCATAGTAATACACGTTTAATGGATTTCAGAACGCTATCGCTATTGTTAATATCCCTGCAGGAGCTTGTTTTTTAACGAGTTAGTGAAAGATCCTCTGAAAAGGTTACATCTTAAAATAGTGTATGATCTACCCAGAGTCACAATTCTGCATCACAACAGCGCTTACATTAGTAACACAGACGCCACAGTTCTCATTGGCAGGAAGCAGGCAGATGTCACTGCTGTTTTGCATCATAAACGAAGACTTTGCTTGCAAATGTACAGTCAGGGACAAATTAAAGGAAAAACCTGAATAAAGTGCGAAGAAACATATGACAGAGATGCTTCTGTGCAGCAGCAATCACTGAATGGTTTGGTGAATATGAAAATAAGTTGAATAAGATGCTGCAGCCCTCACAGTCTCCTGATCTCATCCCAGCTGAACACCTGTGAAAGATTTTGGACCAACGTGTAAGACATTGCTCTCCAACACTGTGTTTGTCTTTAACCTGCTGCTCTCAGGTCTCTCTTGCAAAACAGCTCTTGATCTCAATGAGATGACTTGAATAAAGATTCAGTCTGTAAGATTTAGGGGGATTCAGTAGCGTCTGGCGGTGAGCTAAAACTTTTCCCGGTTAGAATTCCTTCAGTGTTCATGGTTCAGGACCTTTTCACCAGGAGCTGCATTATCTGCAGAGGTCTCTTTGTCTCCAAAAAACATACGGACCAGGTGATTAAAACCTGTTAGAAACACTAAATAAAGCAGTTTCATATTAGGAATGTTTTTCTGATGCTGTTTGGCAAGTCAGAGTTGGGTAGCTTGTTCACCACATGGTATTGTGTGCTCACCTATTTTCTCTGATAACTTAGGGCGCATTCACACCAGGATAGTCTGGGGGACTTAGTTCAGTAGGGTGGGGAATGCTGAAAAAATTCACACCTTCATTTGGTTCAGTTCGCTTTGACACTGCACTTTTTAAAGCGGACCAAACCGCCTGGACAATGTCACACAGTTACAACAGCTGCTCATTTGGGGGCAGTATTGCCCGAAATGACCCCTGACCAGGAAGAAAAAAAGCATGAGGAAGAAGAATACCCGGCTCATCGATTGGCCAGGACCGAAAACGGAAATCCATCCCCTTCGGTTGCAGACCTAAATATATTACTGTTGCAGTTTTTTTTTTCCTTGATGCAACACTGATCCGCCGACCAATTAAATCCACGTGCCGCGATCCTCTCGCTAAACAATTCAAAAACTGCTTCTCCTGGTTTGCGCTGTTGGCTTTGTGTTTTTTTCTACTCAAAATGCACTGCGCTCTACGTCACTTCCTCTCTTTAGTTCACTTCCTCTCTTTGGTTCGCTGGATAGTCTGTTTGTAATTCCCACTGTAAGCGAACCACACCAGGGTTCACTTGCAAGTGAACCGAGGCCCCCAGTTTTCAAGCAGACCAGGGTTCGCTCGTTTAGTCCGCACCAGTTCAAATGAGCGTTCACACCACTCCAAACGAACCAAACTATCTGTGGAAGCGTACCAGGGTTCGTTTAAAGTGGACCAAATAGCGCCAGTGTAAATGTGTCCTTAATCTGTGTTCATCTTTTTTGTGATCCAGACGTTTGAAGGTTGTTACTGGGAGCTGAATTATCCGCAGAGGTCTCCTCCTCTCCAAAACAAACAGACCCGATGATTTAAACCGGTAAAAACAGAACGAAGAAGTTTCACATTAAAAATCAGTGTTTCTTTGGGGACGGCTAGCCCTGGCACCTGCTTGCGTGTACTCACCTTTTTTTCTGATAACTTAACCTCCAGACATTCAGGAGAATTTTTGCCAGGAACCAAATTATCTGCTGATTATCCGTCTATTCCTCAGAACAAAAGGACCCGGTGATTTAACGCATAAAAACTTTGATTAAAGCAGTTTAACGTTTAAAAAAAAGAACAGTGTTTTTGCAGTGCTCTCGTCGCAGAGGGGCTGCTAATTACCATGGCCTATGCGAAAACGTGAAAACACAAATGGCCCTATCTAGAGCCAATATTGTGTTTGTCCATTCTGCAAACATGGTGGTGCAACATGGCAGCCTCCGTGGACAACGACCCACTCCATGTGTGCACATAAACAGCTCATTCTAAAGTAACGAAAACACTACACACTAAAGAAAACACTTATTATATTCATTTTCTGCCAATACATCCCCCTAAATCCTACACACTGGACCTTTAATTGAAGGTGGTATATTTAAATGAGGGAATATCTTGCAGAGGAATGGTGTTTATCCCTTCAATAGGCATGGCAAGGAGCCTGTAGTTTGTCACCCATCTGCACGTTGGAACTGGAGATGGAGTAAAATACAGATCACAGTGTAGGGTCCAGGATATAGGAAGGACCCCTTGAGAGGATTTCAGTTTATTGACTTCATGAGGATTGACTATCCGAATTAGAGGTATCATTTGGTGCTTCATCTCCCTCCCATACTGGAAACAAATAACCTCATTTGATGGTGCTCCTGCGGTCTGAACTGTACCTCTGTCTGGGGGTACATGAGGTAAAAAACAAAAAAACCCTGATGTAACCCCCGAGGGAGAGAGGATGATGAATTTAGATGCAGTGCGTCAGCAGTCAGAATTACAAAACTATGAGCACAGAGAGGAATAATATGGGTTCAAACGTGGGTTGGGCTGTGAGTGCGCACTCAGGTTGTGCCAGCGCAGAGCTAAAACAGTTAGGAGCTCAGGAGAGGGGTGAAGGAAGCATCGGTATGAAGAATCCTCCTGACTGGTTTTTATTTTCTGATCAATGAGAGTGAGTCACTATGGATCACCTCCCGCTGCATGGAAACCATCCAAGGAGGGTTTGTGCTCTGTGGACAAGGCTCAATCTCGATGTGCATAAATGTGGCCACCTACACACACATACACACTGCATCAGAGTGTTCAAGAAAATGTGTGTGAAGGTGAGAGAAGTGCACCTGTTAAGTGATAGACCTCAGCACAGTACGATGGCTGTGTGGGTTTGTGGTCTATAACGGATGTTTGACAGGCTGATGAGCTCTGGCACTCACACACTGCTTCCTCCACACATTCTCCCCTCCTCTGCCTGTCTTCTCATCTCTTTAGGCGGTGGGCGTAAACTCCCTCCTTTTCTTCCTAAACGCCGTCTTTCCATCTTCCACTGTTTCTCCCTCCCGCTCCTCCAATCCTTCTATGCATGTTGTTTTCACTGATTGCGAGTTTGACAGGTCTTCAGAGAGAGAAACGCAGAGGGAGAGGAATCAAACAATCTCCTCAATTAGACAGCCCACACAAACGTACGTCTGAACTCTATACCATCTTCATCAGTTGTCGCAGTTTTCATCTCTCAGTCGCAGACACCTTTGTTCCTGAGTTGAAAACACACTGTTCACAACAAAGGCAGAGAAAACCATTTAGCTTTGAAGAACAGAAAGCCGCGACAAGCTTTTAAGGTTTATTTGCATCGAGAGGAGGGAGTCTCTCTGCTTTTTCTGCCTTAATTGACCAGTTTGCCAGAAAATTTGCAAAGGCTACGCGGCGGCCACTGATGTGGGGGCATTCAGACTGCAAATGGATCTCTGACTGATTGTGTTATAAGATTTAATATAATCTCACATTTAAAAGGGATAAATTTTGGCAGTTTAAATGCAATTAACGGAGAGAGTGGAGGTGAGGAAGTTGCCGTTATGTTCCAGTGTTGTGCAATAATTACGCCCACTCACTGAAAATAAAGGGATTTCTGATGTAAGGAATAATAAGATTGCAGGTTTTGAACAGGAAGCAGCCTCTCTGGTCTTATGTCACCGAGCAGACTTTCAGCTGTCACTGAGAGTTGATGACTAAATGTCAAAGAAACACATAACCACACACACACACATTGAAAAGAGACAGCAGGCTTCAGAGGAAGAGAAAGAGAAAGTAAAACACAGGAAGCAAAGAGGCAGTGAGACAGTTAAAGTCCATACAGGGCCTCCGGACGGTCAACAATGGGATGAGTCAATACTGTAGTAATACTGTGGTGCACTGCAGCATACCTGGAGGGGCTCAGACCTGTTGATGCAATCAGTGGCTGATGTCTCCAGTTTTCTTTTTGCTCCCATCTGTCTCCTCTCCACTTGGCTGTCACCCTCTCTCACAGCCCCCTCTCTCCCATCTTTCCTCCCACAGCTCCTGCCGTCCTCTCCTCTCCCCTCCTCGCTCATTATGCTACGTCGCTGGGAAAAAGAAAACGCCGGTTCTGCAAAAGTCAGTTCTTGGAGATGAAGAAAAAAAAAATGTCAGCCTTATTTCCACAAGTCATTCACACCATCTCATTATGCTATTTTAGTCATGCTTTCCTTTGCACTTCTGTTTTTGGGGGATTTTTTATCTTGCTTGTATGTTGCCTGATTCTGTCTTATTTTATTTCACTGTAGAGCACACTGCATGTAATTTAATTTCACCATGTTGCTACAAACTTTATGCAATATTAGCTCAAGTATAAAAACAGGTTGACATTTGGGAGATTTTCATCAGACATCATCTATCTCCTCCTGTTTCTCCCATCCTCAGGAGCTCTTCCCTCCCTCCTTAATTCCTCCCCTCCTTCCTTCCATCTAATTCCCTCAATCATTTCCTCCATTTATCACTCCCTCTTCCTCCACATCCTCACTCTCCTCCTGCACCGTTGACCTGGGAGCCTCTGAGCCTGTTCTCTCAGCCATGGACATCATGACCATAAGCTGAGTCGCAAGGCTATTTATATTTGTTCCTAATGAGGTGAGATTTCTCTCCGCCATAGCAACGGTCTCTATGGATACCCTGCACTTGGATACCAGATCCCATCCTGTTTTAAATGTCTTATTATGGGCTGCGCCTTCCCCCGTGTATCGTAGCCTAATTAATTCTGAATTATCGCCCCTCTCTGTGTGAACGGCGCAGAAATGCCCTCAAATTACCGCCGAGCTGACGGCATCAGCACAAGTTTACATCAGGAACACAGATTAGAGTTGCACAGGTCAATTTGCAGCATCAAGTAGATCAATATTAAAGCACTTAGGCAGGCAACCTGATGCACCGTTCAGCTTTTTTTAATCCTCAACTTCTGCAACAAGCAGACGGGAGTGGAAGCCACTACAGGTGCTCTCATTATTTGATCTGAAGCACACACAGGAGGAGTAGCTATCTGTCCTCTGCGCCGTGCTGGAGCTGATGGGTGTGCTATTGATCAGGTCTGAGCCAAGTTGAGGAGCCGGCTGCAGCACAAGACCCAGGCAGCCGAGCTCAGATCATTAGAGGCGCTCTCTGCAGCTGGGGTCACACAGGTGTTGAGACCTGCCGTCTCATTTCCTGCCACAAAGTGAGACAACCAATCAATAACGCGAGTGAGCAACTTCTGGAGAAAGCCACAGCAGTGAGAACACACACATGCAGACACACACACAGTCACACACAAATTTATATAAGGATGGTCTGCTGTGTGTGCCTTTGTATTTACAGTAAGACTTGGAAATGTTCCCTCCTTTCTCCTGATGACAGACGCTCTGAGACAGCTGCATGCACATGTACTCACACAGGTACACACACAAACACACACACACACACACACACACACACAGACACAGCCTGACAGGTGCTGCATTGTTATGGCATGTCCAACTCTGGCAGCTTGTTTTTCCTCAGACCTCTCGCCCCTGTGTGATGACTCAGAGACGGGGAGATGAAAGGAGAGGCAGGGACAAGGGGGAGGAGAGGAGAGGAGAGGCGCACTCTGACAGGAGGGGATGGAGGGCCTGAGATGGTTTGAGCGTAAGAAGGTTAAGTAAATCATATCATTAATGCTATGTTAAGAGATTGCGTTGACCTCTGCTTGGCTGTCTGCATATGCAAGTGTGTGTGTATGTGTCTGGCCTTTGTCCCACTGAAGCAGGTGGCAGCAATGACGTCCGTCTCCTTCCCAGCAGCGCGCACACAAGCCCAACACACTCTCCCTCTGCTGCTCTGTGCTCTCCGGTGTCAGTCCCACCAGATCCTATCGTGCTTGAAATTCACTCATCATATCGGGTGGCCTCACTGTGCTGCTTGCTGACACAAGTGCGTGCACGCATGCAAAGACACCCACACACGCACGCACGCATGCACGCATGCAGGAACACAGCGCGGTGGACTGACTTGATTATACAAGCGGAGCAGCTCAACCTGACAGAGGAACAAGCACCAAAAAGGAAACACGAAAAGAATATAAAAGGCTTATTTGCCCGTGTTGTATAAGCATGTTTCATCTTCCCACTCTCGCCTACCCTCACCCACACAGGTTAGATCCAATAGCTAGTGCCAGGCCTCTCTATCTTGCAACACAAACATCTCCGTGTGAAGGAATATTGCAGTCGAGTTCTTTTTCATAATCTCTTCCCTCTACACCCACACATGCACATAGTGAGGGGGTGAGAGGGAGACGGGGGTAAAAAGGAGAGCTCGTAAAGGAAAATGAAAAGAGAAGAGGTGAGGGGGGGCGGAGAGGAAGAGAGAGGGAGAGAGAAGTGCTCATGAGAGCCAGGAGGTAGTTGTTATAGTAACTGAGTCTCTATACCTGTCAATCAGAGCTATTTCAGGCATCTCGCTTCTATGGAAAAAAAAGCAAAAGCCCTCACATACCAGGGCCAGAGAGCTGTTTCACTGAGGCAAAATTATCAGCCAACGCACATGCACTGATACTGGCAACTTGTGAGCAGATAGACTGATCAAATTAACACCATACATTAGATTTCAGCACAATGTCATTCTTACTTTTTAAAAAGATTCTCACGTTTCTGCTTCACAGCGCATGAAAGGAAGACGAAAAAGCAGAATGACAGCCGGAGCATCTGCACACTTTGCTGCACCAAAGAAGAGTTATCACAACCAGTGCTCTCAATTACAGCACAATGAAAGCACTACAAACAGGTGTATCGGAGCAGTGTTATCCAACCTGCTCAATTCAGTTGAGTTTTAACTGGATGATATTTACCACTATAAAGTGGATAATGTTTGAATATTCTTTTGTACAACTTGAACTGCCACTGATTTGGGAGGTTTGGTCTGCATTTGTTGTAGCTTGGCAGAAGCTAGACGAGCTGGATGATTTATCCACTGTGTTTAGCTATGTGTTTCAACTGTTATCAGCTCAATGTAATAAAAATTTTTTGCTTTAATATATTTCAACTATTTGTCCTCTACCCTTTTCACCATCTATTATTTACTTTTAGTCAATTACTTCAACTGTTTTTTCTTTATTTTACATAAATATCTTAATCTCCGGGCCAAACAATGAAGCCAATGCAAAAGTGCCAAAAACTGCAGTTCCAAAAATGGCCACTTGAGGCTGGCTCCAAAAGCAAGTCAATCCCCACAGACCCCCGTGTTAAAATGCCTCTGTCTCTGAGTCTCTGAGCTGAGAGGGAACTCCAGGGCGGAGCCAGCAGGGAAAAACACAACTGCACATATGCAGTCAGCTGCATACTGCGGAGGTAAACCCAGAAGCTAGAGACTTTTTGGTGTGTGCACCAGGCGAGCAACTCTAATGGAATGAATAGACGCCATCTTGCATTCATTCATTCATTTTTTATAACGGCTTATCCTGTTGGGGGTCAAGGTGGGTGCTAGAGCCTATCTCAGCTGACATTGATCAAGAGGCAGGGTACACCCTGGACAGGTCACCAGACTATCACAGAGCTGACACATAGAGACAGACAACCATTCACACTTTCACACCTACGGTCAATTTAGAGTCACCAATTAACCTGCATGTCTTTGGACTGTGGGAGGAAGCCGGAGTACCTGGAGAAAACCCACACTGACATGAGGACAACATGCAAACTCCACACAGAGGGGCTCCCACACCCTGGGTTTGAACCAGGGCAACGCTAACCACTGCACCACCGTGCTTCCATCTGGAATCTAGCTATTATTAAAATCTATGGTTAAAATGCCCAACTTTACACCAGAGATAAACATGTTTACGAACTAGAACAAAAAATGGTTTTTGTCTCTACAGCTGTTTTATCCCATCATGACAACTGCACAGGTGGTAAATTTTTAGATAACTCACTTGTTTGACTGTTACTAAAGTTATTTATATTTAAGGGCATGGCTGCTTAAAGTGACAGGTGGGTGTTGTCTTTGACGAGTCGCTACTATGGCATCAACACTGGTTAGGTAACGTGACCATGGCGTAAGCCCAGGTTTACAGAGCATAGAGAATGTAAAGGTATGTCATGCCATCTGAGACGGGGACGCCATCTGGGAAGTACGGAAAACCAGGGGCAATTGTAAAATCTTAAGTTGTGCCAATCATGAATGAGACAGAACCATGAAACTCATTATGCACATGGTCTGTGATGATCCCTCTCTGCCTGCCAAATGACAAACTGATGTCTCATACTTGTCAAGGTTTTTCTGCCAAGACTCATTTGTGAGGTAGCAAAGTAATTTTTTCACCCACCGTATTTTCCTCATTCTATCTTAACCTTTAAAGTCTACCAAATTAAATCTGTCTTGTTTTGATGGCCATTCTGTTGTCTAATATCTGATATCTTTGTCAAATGTTAGCTTAGTTGTTTCTAGTCAGTGGGGTAGCTTATTTCATGTGATACAGTTAAGCCATGGATGTATAAAGAGACCTGGATACAGAGCTCAAGGCATCGACAAAGCTTTCAAATTCCCCAGATCCCAATCTGATTGAGCATCTGTGGGACAAACCGGTACCCATGAGGTCCTTTGTCCGGGCCTCGACAGGTCAGAGCCAAGTCCGTTCTACGGGGGAGCCTCTGACCTGTCGAGGCCTGGACAAAGGACCTCTGGGGTTGTCCTGTGTAGTCTGGCACCAGGGAGTTGTCAACGGATCCTCTGAGTCCTGTTGGTTGCGAGGTAAGGTACCAGCATGCCCAATGGATGTTCCATAGGATTTGGATCTAGGGAATCTGAAGGCCAGGTTGACGCCTTGAGTTAAGTCAAGTCTGCTGAGCCATTCCTAAGCACTTTTTGTAGCACTGCCATCAGGGAGTGCCGTTGCCAATAGGAGGGTGTATTTGGTCTGTAATGTTATTTGGGTGGGTGCAACGTGGCAAGTGGCATCTACATAAATGCCATGATCCAATGTTTCTCAGAAGAGCATTGCATTGTGACAAAATGATCAGTGTTATTCACTTCACCTGCCAGTTGAACCATTTTGGCCCCATGCAACACTGAGCAACTTCATAGGAATAAACAGGCTCCCACCGTCTGTATTTTGATGTGTTCCCTATAAGCCTTGCTCTTACTACAATCCTTTCTGTCAGCGGGTATCAACTCCCAGGAAAATTAAGGCTTGATTCACAGCACAAAGAAGGTGCGTCAACTATTGCAGGAAGAGGATAATGATTTTGCTTTCCCCGGTAGCTATCACCATTAACCAGAGTATCAATGTAAATTATTTGCAATTACTATTCCCAGTGGTGGAAATGGCAGACAACTAGGTGCACTTGCGTTTCTTGAAGACGCTTCGCCTCTGATCTAAGAAGCTTCTTCAGTTCCATCTAACCCTATTGACACACATGATGGCCAGGTGGGTTAACGACTCACATGACCTTAACGGCTCTGTAAGGGTTCACATCCACACTGAGTTTAAAGCCTGCGACCCCGCACCAGTCATTTAGAACTAAAGATGCTTCTTGGATGAGAGGCGAGACATCTTCAAGAAACGCAAGCAAGTCCAGTTGCCTACAATATAGCACTTATGATTACCATGACCTGGATGAGTGAGAATCTTCACTGACAGGAAATGGTTTAACAACTGAAGTAAATGTAGAAAACAAATTGCAGTGTGTCCTGCGTTGTTGGTCGTTACTAGACTCTGAGGAAACCAGGAAGCAATCCGGTTGTCTTTGCAACAGCGGCGCCAACAATATTATCACTTCGAACAATGGTGGTGAGAGGGTGGGGTTTTTTGTTTCAAATGTACTGAGCTACTTCACAATCTTGACACATACTTCCTGGCAAATTCAGAACAGACCCTGGGGTACAAGCGCCTCTCGTTGGGCATTATTGTATGAGAGAATATGCTTCCTTAATCGGGTACTTCTGTGTAATTATCAACATCATAGCCAAAGAAAACCCTCTATTCAGCCCTATTGCGGACCAACACATGGTGAGGAGGAGAGAAAAGCGATGAGAGAAAAGAGTGGGGGAGTAAGAATAGTGTGAGCACCAATATAGCTGAGTGCTGAGTTTGGGAGCCATTAGGCAGAAGGTAATTAATACCTGTCACCGCAGTGCTCTGTTCGCTGCCTTTATTCTGTTTCAGACCAATTAAAATATGACACTCCTCCGGTGGAGAACGTCTTGTTAAAATTAAGCGCCTGAGACGCACAGACACCTTTGATAAACACATCCAGGGCTACAATTGGCTTTGGCAGCAACGGCATGCTATATAGATAGATCGAGAGGGAGAGAGACGAACATGGCTGTGTGTATGTGTTGTGTCACTTCCAATAGGAGATGGGAGCTGTTAGATCTGATTAAAAGTGTGTATCCTTCCTTGTGAGCTTCACTCTCAAACACACACACACACACACACATAGTGGAGACTGACGTGATGTTATGAGACGTTTATGAGCCAAGAGATACTGACCAGTGAAGACAACTCACTGCCAATGATTTGCGGCTTGGACAGCAAGGACAGAGGAATGGTAAGCAAAAACAGACGAGCCAGGGGAGAGGGAAAATAAATGGAGGGGAGAGCAGCTGAGGATATAAAAAGACAGGTGGTATACAGAAAAGGCTTAGAAGCAAAGGAACATATGATGAAGAGAGCCTGATAGGAAGGAAAACAAAGGATGGGACAGCGCTGGGGGAAAGTGAAGTGAAATATGGTGTTTTTTTTTTTTTTGAAAGAGTCGAGCGGATAGGAACTCGAGAAGACAGATTAGACGGAGAGAAGAGAGGGGAAAATGGAGAGAGGTGGAGTGATGGATGCAGGCAGGGGACCAGCAGCTCTCTGCCAACATCTCCATGCATCCTTCCAGACATCACACTGCGCTGCCATCTGCCTCCCTGCCACACACACACACACACACATATACACACGAACACACACACAAGGAGGAGATATGTGAAATCATTAGCGTCTCCTGACACTGAATAAATATCTGGGGATGAAATCTGTCTGTGGAGAAATCACCCGCGGGGAAATATGATTGGATGAGATCACGACCTCGCTGGAGCGTAATTTGCATGTCATCTAAATGGGATCTGCCCCCAATGCTCGGGAGGTCAAAAGGCATCCGATTAGTCGGATGGCACAACTCACTCCCCGATTGGCTGAGAGGAGAAACAATGGCAGGTGAACTGCTGCTCGGTTGCCGGTCCCTCTGTGAGCTGCAGGACTGCCCTCTTCTGGCTGCTTTACAGATCTCCACAGTTTGATAAAAACACACACACACACAATTAAGACATCCGACGTGTAGAGACAGAGAAATTCTGGCTGGCAGTTGATGTTTTTTAATCACATTAGAGCTGAGGAATAAAAATAAACACAAAGAGCATGAGAGCGCAGCACACAGAGTGTCTCGGTTAACCACATATTTATACATATATTTATATAATTGAGCCATTTCTGCCACTTGTATAGCCTCTGATTGTAACACAGAAATAAACCAACATTCCCTGGGTGAGAGATAGAGAGAGAGAGAAGAGCGAAAGAAAAAAGAGAGCACAACTCTCAACCGTCATCATCTACATTAGAAAACCTACAGGCCATTCTTTTTTTATAGGTTTATACATCAGCGAGGCATCAGTATTCATTACAAAAATAGGAATATAGTTGATATAGAAGCACTGGGGGTTGATTGAGTGGGTGGGGCGGTGAGGATGTGGCTGTGCCCTCCCATCAGTGAAGCAATGACCACCCATCCGCCCACCCAACACATACACCCAAACCAGGAAACGAAGAGCCATCCTAGGATCCTGTGCGCCTCCGTTGAGTGTTGTACAGCAGTCCAGCCCAGACAAAGAGTCAGTTATCAGTGGAAACCAGTTAGGGTTTAAATTAAACAATTAGTAAACCATTAGAAAATAAGTACGTAAAAAAATAACCTTACAGATAGAAGAGGGGGTTAGTGCATTGATGCAAGTTGAGATAGTTTAAGAAAAGTGCCATCAGAACCCAGAAATCATGAACCCAGATAGAGAAGGGAGGGCGAAATGAAAAGGAGGAAGGAGTAAGAGGTGGCAAATTAATAAAAGGTTTCAGAGAGAAGTGCAAAGCAGCTCCAAGGTCACCCTTTACTCGGGTTTCTATAGCTGCTGTTAGTGAGAGAAAACAAAAGATGAGAGGGGAGGGAGCTAATGGTGATGAAGTGTTATTGCTGGGGGGGATTTTTTTATTTGGTGTTAACTGGTGAGAAGAGGAATGAGGGGATGGAGAGGGGAGTTATTGCTGAGGGTAGTAGGGCTGCTGCTGAGGGGGTTGCTGGGGGTAACCAGGGTAGGGCTGTCCTGCAGGAGGGGCTCCTGGGTAGCCACCCTGTCCTGGAGTCGCCTGATAGGGCATGTAGGGCACATTGGGCATGTTGTACTGGCCATAAGCGTAGGGATTGTAGCCCATAGGCATCTGGAAGTACCTGCGTGGACACCACAACAGAGAAGACAAATATGAAAGTGATAATAACCAAAGTTAAAGTATTAAAGGAATAGTTCAGCATTTTGGGAAATATGCTTATCTGCTTTTCCTTCCAAGAGTAAAACAGGAAGATCAATACTACTCTCATCTCTGTGTGGTTCAGTACGGAGCTGGAGCATGAGACTTTACTTGGGTGGGGCACCCAGGTATATTAACGGCTGCAAAGAGCAAATTTGGCGACCCATTTTAGCATTTTTTATTCTCTATCCACGCCATCTGAGAGAACAACACCATCCGTGACCCATTAAGATTAAGTTTGAGTTGAGTTGAGTTGAGTTGAGTTAAGTTGAGTTAAGTTAAAGTAAAGTGAAGTGAATTTACTTTATTAATCCCCCTGAGGGGAAATTCAATGTTTTCACTCTTACTTGTCAATTACACACAGGTCCGAAAGACACACACATGCACTAACAGGACCTATACATGCACAAAGTGAAGGGATGTCAGAGTGAGGAGGCTGCCCTTAGTGAGGCGCCAGAGCGGTTGGGGGGTTCGATGCCTTGCTCAAGGGCACCTCGGCAGTGCCCAGGAGGTGAACTGGCACCTCTCCAGCCACCAGTCCACGCTCCTTACCTACGACCACAGCCGAGGCAGAGGTGCCCCAAAGTGTCAGTGTTGTGTCAAAGTCTGTTCCCCTGTATAACAGTGTTCTCCTGCTATTAAAAGATGCTTCCTGTAGCGCCCCATTCGTAGTTAGCGCCAGGGATGAGGTTTGGTCCAGATTTAGGAAGGTGGAAACACACATTCACTGGGAGACTGTCTTTGACACAACACCAGCTCGCAATATGGCCTACTTTCTCCACGAATGAATAAGGCAAGAAAATGCACTGATAATCAATTATAAATTATATAAATGATATTATTATATCCGTAATGATCAAATATGATAAATAATAAAATAAACAACCCATGCATGCCAGATCTTTTGATTTTCCCATCTCCCTGCTGTCCTCCTGGAGCTTCTATTCCTCCGTGTTTTACCCTCCACATGATTAAATTTCAAAATCTGTTAATTCACTATGTTTATTAAAAATAGCCAGATATCACTGCTGTTTATAATTGTGATTGTTTAATTACATACTCCTTCCACATATTTGTCAGTTGTGTCTATACACAGCTAGAGAGACGAGCAGACAGACAGAGATGATGAAGACTAGCTCTATGTTTGATTGAAGAAGAGCATAATGATATGTATAATGTATATGAAATTAATAGAAATATTCAATGAAACAAAACATCGCATTAAAGGTCTCGTGTATTTGTGTGTTTTTCATGTGTAGTAAAAAACTTTTGTGCCCTTTTCGCCGTATAGTACATTTCTGTGGGAAACACTGGAAGAGCTCGCCTGGCTCTGTCTGAAACCAGCGCACTGAAAGCTCAATAATTAACTTGTTATATCCATTTAATTCGAAATGTAAGACATATTGATAGTCAAAGTGAAGGGCAACAGCTACCCTGGCGTCAAGGCTGATTACCTTGCAACCTCATGGAAACGACAAGGCACAAAACAGATACAATGTGTTAATATGTGAGCTGTAGAGATGCTAGCTGTCTCTCTTAGATCCAGTCCTCATGCTAAGCTATTGTGGAATTAGCTTATGGTGTCGGCTCCATGTCGACGCAGAGCCTACGCTGTAGCCTAATGTGCAGCTCCCCAGAAATGTTTATACAATGTAAAATGCCATAGGCTTGTGCTAATAACGTTAGCATGTTGTATTTGTGGGGAAATGTGTCCAGATAAACCCAAGTGTCTGTGAATGCTGTGAGTTATAGTGAAGCTGTTTTGTGTACTTGTGTTTGAAATCGTGTCTATTAAGCCATGTTTAAGGTGTGTTTTGAGAGGACTAAACTCTATAGCACTTCACAGAAACCTCCACGACCGACTTGTGTTTTGGAGGTGTAACTGCAGAGTGACACAGACACACCACTGCACAAGTATAAATGTTCACAATGATGTAGGCAACGTGCGTAGGCTATGGCATAGGGTCTGCCGCACAACTATAAATCCCGCTTAACAGGGTGCTGCTGGCTCCAGCAACCTATTTACTGTACAGACATGAGAGTGAACATGTCATCGAACTCTCGGCAAGAAAGCCAATGAGCATATTTCCCAAACTATTCCTTTAATATATTACAAGTAATTTCTAGCCAAACCATGTATCTGAGCAGAGACGTGTTTTCAGAACAACTTAAGGGGTCAACTGATTCAGACTGAATGAAGGACTTTCTTTTACCATCAACAATCTAAGAAGGAGCTGTGGGGGAGAATGAAATCATGTTCTCTCTGTCCTGACCTTATGTGGGCCAGTTTGTACTCAGAAATAAGGATGTTGTGACGTGACACTCACCCTGGATAGCCTTGATAGCTGGGGTAAGGTGGTCCCTGAGCCTGGGATGGTGGGGCCATAGGTGGTGGGTTGGTGTTGGGAGGGCCAGTGGGTGGTGCATTGGTGGGAGTGGTAGAGGCTGCCTGGGGGGTGAAGGTTGGTGGAGGAGGCCTGGCTGGGGGCATGGGCTTCGTCTGGGGTTGCTGCTGTGGTTGTTGAGGCTGCTGGGCCTAGCAGGTGGAGAAAAAGACGACATTCAGATCAATATGTAACCATCAGCCTCATGTCTGCTGGAATCGTACTGAACGTTTGGGCTTTGTTTTTGTTTGTTGGAGTGGCTGCTTACAAAGACGGTCCTGGGTGCAGGGGTGGGGCCGCCAGCGGGGGCAGCTGGGGTACTCTGATAGGCGGGAACGTTAAAGGATGGAGCACTGGGCTCTCGGGCGATGCTCTGCTGCAGGTCCCTGAAACAAGAATTCAAGCGTCACAAACAGTGACTGTGCTGCAGTGTCTCCTTCATATTCACCGCGTTCTTACACTGCAACACACCTAGAAACTAAGTGGCCTCGAGTGTTAAAATCTAAATCAGACAATAAACTAGAAACAAACTGCTGACCGGCCTACCTTTACTCCCAGGCCAGCTCATATTACTGCCACACAAACCAATCAAATAGACAAAAACCAGGTGAGTACATACTTAAGTAGTTCATCCCGCTCTGTCTTTCGAGCGAAAACGATGTCGCTGCATTTGTTCTGGAACTTAAGCAGGATTTCTGTCAAGTCGTTGTAGAACTGAGGAGGGGAAAAACAAAAGGGGACAACAATAAATCACCCGACTTGCAAACCACCCTGACTCATAAAAAAACAAAACAAAACAACCCCTAAACAAATAAAAGAAGAAAGTTTCCGACAAGATATGCATTACTGCAGCACAGCGCATCCTTGCTGAGGCACGTGTGTGCCGGTGTGTTGTGCTGAGCGAGTACCTTGGTGCCTTCACGCAGGTTGCTGGTGATCTCAATGTAGCTGTCGTGGGCTGAAGCCAGCTTCTTCAGGACCTCCTCCCTCTGGTTGGCCTCCGTGTTGGACTGCTTCAGACTGCTGAACTCCTGGTGGGATGTCTGGAATGAGATCACACGTTGAAAACAGATCACAGGTTGAGGAGATTAACTGCTGACACCTCTAAGAACACAAGGATATTTATGCACAGTATTCTATAAATTATTTCTTCACATAGTGGCACTTGGCCACTGAGAGGGTAAACTGGGTCTCACTCACTCTTTGGACTTTATCTGCACCTGTGTGATCCGCTACAGCAGCTGAAGCTATAAATATAGAATTGAACTGAATAGATCAGACCCATTGTCGCCAACACCCGATTCAGCTAAATGTGTCACCATCATCCAATATCAGTATCTGATCAGTGCATCCCCTCCTATACTGCTCAATTTCAGGTTCATACTTGTATTTTGGGTTTCTACCAGAACACATTTACATGCTCCAACTGTCAAAAATACTTGAGCTGGTGCACCTGTATTCACACTGTCTGAAATGCTCCATTTTAGCGCCTGTCTCTTAAAAAAAGCCCAGTCTGCTCTGATTAGCCAGTGTTTCCAGGTCTTCTGTATCTCAGCGTCTCTGCATCATTTATGTCCCGAATACCAGCACTTTTTACTGTGAAAAATCCCCAATAAATTTGAAATACAACTGGACATGTTTCAGCAGGATGATCCAAATCTGGACCCGGGAGAAGTTGATAACATCTGCAACCAAGAGTACATGTTTCCCTGACGTTAGCATGTAGCTACATGTAGCAGTTAGGGCTGAAATAATTGAATAATTCAATTACTAAAAAGCCTCGAGCCATATGGCGCTGGTGTCAGTCACATTACTTATTCTCAGTTTTATTATCCATACTTTCATCCAAAACATTTCAGAGTTTTTCCTGGGAAAAAGAATTTGTAACTTTTGTGGACGCTACCATGCCACTCCGTCAATTAATTAACTTCACTACTGAAAAGCTATTTGACACAGAAAGTAGTGATGTTACCTCCACGCTACTGAGAATGCCGTTAAATTCGTAACGTCGCTACTCGTAGTGAGCTGCTGCCTAACATTGATTATTTTTGACAGCATGAGAAATAGCGCCATGGTGAGTGCCTGTGAAATCAGTCATTTGTGTGACTCTCATGCTGACTGTGTGATGGTTGACAGCTCTGACTTTCAAAACAGGAAACAGATTTGTTGCTCATTTCACTCTCACAGGTATTACTTCGACATACGTTTAAGTTACCTTTACTTAGCTGGAACACTGGAAACTCCTATTGTGAGCATCTGACATTGTAATATGATATATATATATAACAGAAAATAGGAAAGAGCATGAGAGGCTCCCTTTAAGCTGGTAGAGGGTAGAAAACTGCTGATACACAACTTGAATAAGAAATGCTCTCTGCTAAATGAATAATCTCTTTCTGAAACAACAATCTTCCCAAACTGTGTGTGTGTGTGTTTGTTTACCTGAACTTGCCCCAGCAGCTCTTCCTGCGTGCGGAGGGTGGCCTGTACCCTCTGGTTGTAGCTACCGTACAACTGGTCGAGCTGGGAGAGCGACAGCTGCTCCTCACTAATGGCCCCGTCCTGGGCGAGCGCGGTCAGGAAGGTGGTAGACATGTCAAAGGTCACGCCCTTAATCTCTCCCTCCAGGGTTTCCCTCTCCTTCTTCATCTCATCCAGCTGGGTGAGCTGAGAGCGCAGCACATTCACTACCTGGGTGAAGATGGAGGAGACGGACACGGTGAACAAAGACCAGTGAACTATCCGACAATGATCCCTGACCTCTCGCCCTCATGATGACTGCAATATACTGCTGTTTTTCAGTTTAGCATGACCACAGTGTAGCTGTGGGGGGACATGCACTTCTTCCTCGCGCTTTCCCAGTTCTGCTTGCTTAGTTATTTAAGTTCCCCCGTGACACACCATGCAAAGTCAGCAAACAAAATGAAAAATGGAGCTACAGTGGGGAGGAGGGCCGGGGCCATAAAGCACACAGTGTCCACCGGGTGCTTCTGTACAGCAGGAGTCGACGTTTATGTAGCACACACAAACACCTCAGGATGAGGCGACACATCCTGAACTCAAAAACCAACCGTACCAATAAAAAGTTTTACGTTATCTGTCCATACAAACACATATATAGACAAACCTCGCTGCCCTGCAGTGTCTTGGTCGGGTTGGCGGAGGGGATGGCAGCATTGAGCTCGTTCTCTGGTTTACACAGCAGGGCGATCATCTCACAGTGGGTGTTGTAGCGGTCTCTCACCACCTGGTCCGCCTGTACTGCTTTGTCCAAGACGTTGCGGAAGTTAGCGCCCTCTGGGGGAGAGAAGGGAGGAAGGGAGGTAAGGAAAGATGAGACTAGGAGCATTGTTCAGCCAACAGTGGAGAACATGAAGACAAACTTAAGGAACAAAGAAGCACGACAAAAAGGAAACGTGTGTGTGTGTGTGTGTGTGTGTGTGTACAGAGACTGTGATGGATGACACGTCTCCACATAATCACATTGTACAAAAATGAAGCCAAAATATCCTGGACATAGCCGCTGCCATTGTGTGCTGGTGATGTCATTTAGAGCCAGAGTCTGTGCAATAGCGATCTCTGAAATATCAAGTTTCTGCCCACATATCTATCTGACCAATCCTGAGCAGCTCTATTGATCGTGAGTACACTGATTGGCACACAGCTGTCAATCATGATGTTAAACCCCCTTTTTATAGTATTAAATAACGAGATTTTCACATACTTCAGTGTAATAAAAACTAAAACGACAGATGTAAATGTATCTGAGGTGTACTTAGATCTTTTAGTTTGGGCCATGTCCCATCTGCTAACATAGAGGGGCGGGGTTTATGACCTATACTGCAGCCAGCCATCAGGGGGCGATCATGATGTTTTGGCTTCACTTTTCAGGAGCTGTCATGTCGTCCATCTTTATTATACATGCTACGGTGTGTACCTGCACGAAGGGGCTTGTAGAGATCTCCAGAGGGGGTTCTGTTCCAGCGCTGGTTGAACTTGGTTCTCAGCTCGTTGTCTGTCGTCTCCTCATCGTCCAGCATCTTCAAAGACTGAAGACAACACAACATACAAACACACTGAGTACCTTAAAGATAGACAGAGTAGATCTTCAAACGATTACACCTTTATTATTATTGCTTTGTAATTTGAAAGTCATGTGTAAGTATTATCAGCCACCTCGTTGCAATTATATAAACTGATGATGTCATGTAGGGCAGCAACTAACAATTATCAATTAATTTTAGTGATTTATCAATGAATTATTTTGTCGATAAAATGTCAGAAAATAGCGGACGGCTAAATTTTTCTTTGATGAAAACAATTATTCAATTATCAAAATCGATAATGAACATTTCCTGTGTTTATTAAGTTTTCTGCACCAGCGCACAGCTTTGTGTGGTTTGGTTTTGGAGGCGGTTTGGTGTGGCTTCTGCAGTGATGCAAGTGCTGCGCCGTTCCATCGTGGTGAAGAGGGAGCTGAGCCGGAAGGCGAAGCTTTTGATTTACTGGTCCATCTACGTCCCAACCCTCACCTATGGTCATGAGCTCTGGGTAGTGACTGAAAGAATGAGATTGCGGATACAAGTGGCCAAAATGAGTTTCCTCCGTGGGGTGGCTGGGCTCAGCCTTAGAGATAGGGTGAGGAGCTCGGACATCTGGAGGGAGCTCGGAGTAGAGCTGCTGCTCCTTTGTGTCCAAAGGGGTCAGTTGAGGTGGTTCGGAAATCTGATCAGGATGCCTCCTGGGTGCCTCCCGCTGGAGATGTTTCAGGCACATCCAACTGGTAGGAGGCCCTGGGGCAGACCCAGAACACACTGCAGGGATTACATATCTCATCTGGCCTGGGAACGCCTTGGGGTCCCCCAGGAGGAGCTGGAAAGTGTTGCTAGGAAGAGGGACATCTGGGGTGCTAAGCCTGGCAACCTGGCCCTGGATAAGCAGATGACGATGGAAGGGTGGATGGATTAAATTTTTCTTTAAATCAATCAACTGATTGTTCCAGCACATCTTTCATATCTAATAATACCCATAAATATTAGTTGGCTGGCAGAAATACACTTTTCTGGGGTTTTTTTTTCACTTTCATTTTTCAGTTATGGCTCTTTGTCTTTTACAACAAAACTACTTTTTGGGGGAATTTAGGACATTTTGGTGTGGACTTCTCAACTCTGCCAACAAACTTGGAAGCAGTTTGCATTTTATGTTTTTTCTCCCGTCTGTTTTATCAAGATGTCTAAAAAAAAATAAAGGGTTGGCTGAAGCTGACGGACAAACAGTCCTTGGCCCAAAGATCAGTGGATTAGATTTCAGTGATGATCCTGATCTGGGATTTCCGCCACTGGGGACGATTATGAGTTTTTAACATTCATGTGTTCTTCTGGTAGTGGTGGTAGAAAAGCTGCTGAACAGCATTACGTTCATATGCTTTGTCAAGAAAGCACAGCCATATGACAAACAAGCTGTTTCGAAGGCGGAAGTTCTAAAAGTGCTCGCTTTACTTTTTAAATAAATTCATGGTCACAGCTTAGCCATGAGAAGATCACTGGTTACGGGATCTACAACATGCAGCAGCGTGTGTATAATCCAGTGTGTTCCTGTGTGTCTGACCTCGTCCAGGATCTCTCTGTTGCGGGTCAGAAGCTCAGGCAGGTCTTTGATTAGCTGCTCAATGTTCTGCAGTCCTCCCTGCTGCACAACGGCTCGGGCCTTCTCAGCAATGGATTGTGGGATAGAGTCTCCTGAAAGGTCCTCCAGAGCAGCCGGCAGGTTAAGGGATGCCAACACCCTGATGGACAGTCACAAAGTCAGTTATTGCTGTCTCCAAAATACCCAAACTGTTAAGCACTTAGTGGCGCAATCTAATAGAGTGATACAAGTACTTGACTGCTATTAAGGGCACTACATTAAAATCACAAGCATCTCTATCGACATTTTAATGGTGCCTGCTACGCCATCATGTTTCTGAATTTCTAATAAATCCATCCATGCATGGAGACACAAGTGTTCACAGTCATGTCCACAGGAAGGCAATCCCCCCTGCATGTACAATGACAGGCACATGCACAACAACATGTACTACACAGGACAGCGTACCCATTGCAGAGATTGGTGGCCTCTCTCATCGTCCCCACCAGTCTGTTTACAGTCTCAGCCTTCCTCTGGTTGTAAATGCTCATGGACTGCTGCACCGCCATGGGGACCATCTTCTCAAACAAGTCTGAAGAGACAGGAACAACATAAACAACTGATTAAAAAAACATGCCACATAGAGAGAGCTGTGGTTAAGATCCCATCTGGAGTCATTCGGTCCCTATACAGTAAGTCTGAGGTTATGTTTTTAGAGAGTTTGGATGAGAGTGCGCTGAAACAAAGAGGGTGTCTTATATTAAGTGTCTTTGAATTAGAATTTGCTTCAGAAATTCTCAGCTCGCAGCTTGTTTTTAAAACATCTGGGTACAGAAATCTACATTTTTACTTAATGATAAAAATTAATTACAGTAAATCATGGTGAATATCACAAAAACAACATACTATGCAGTGTACTATGTGAAAGAAAAATAGAGTTCACTAAGAAGCACAAATGCCAACTGAAGCTGTTACATCGGCGTAGACATAGAGCCTACGCCGTAGCCTGATGTGCACCTCAAAAGAAATGTAACTACACATCGAGCGAGGCAGACTTCCTGTTTATTTCTGTAAGCTGAAACCATTTCCCTCAGTGGAAACAAAGCTTTTATTTAATTTCACAGATAAGAAACAATAAATTGTGAAGACAATAAAGCCTCCACAAAAATAGCATTTTAACCCTTTGGGCCCTAGGCGTTTTTGGGGTATTTTTACTGCCTTTAGTTTTAAGCTCATATCACAGTCATTATAAAGGCTACATACACATGCTATATCTTGTTTTTTTTCAGGACAATCTGGGCTAACCAGATTTGCCATCATTCCATGTCCTCCTATGTGCCTGTATTTTATATTAATTTTTATATCAATGAAAAAAACAAATCCGTGTGACTAAATTCTTACATTTTTACATGTATCTCACCATAGCAAGTTGGAAAATGACATATTCTGCCATATCTGAAGAGGGGAGACTCTCTGGAATCTGGCAATATAAGAACCATGATGCTGGGACATTCTGTCACTTCACAGCTGTCCAAAACATGTGGTTTGTGCCAGGCGGACATGATTGCCAGTATTTTTTCATTATTGCAAGAAATTCCATTGACTCATTCACAAGTCAAAAATGTGTTTTATCTGAAAGAAACATGCAATATTTACATCTAAGATCATAGAAAAATAGTCAACCAAGTGCAATGATGTCCTCCAAGATAATATTTGTTTTTCAGTTTCAGTTATATACTGGGGGAACATTTTGGGCATTGGTGGGGGGGGGGGGGGCCCTCAATGTATATGGTGACTACAGCCCTGTCAACATGCATTAGGCTGCAGTTGTCTGGGTGTGCAAAGGTGAAGTGGTCTGGTCTTGAGTGTCAACTGAACAATATGGAGATATTTGCATCTTGAAAGCTGGACTACAAATGTGGATAGACAGGGAGAAACACACGCAAGCCTAAGACGTGGTAAGATATGATATTCCTCACTATATGAAGTGACTGATAACAAGATCTGTATAATGGATTGTAAAGAATTTCGTCAAGTTTTTATTTTGCAGACAATCAATCTGTATTTATAGCGTGATGGGATGACAGTACAATGATGTGTGTGGTATCCCTGGAAAGCTCTGCTCCTGCACTTTCATGTGATATGCGTGGCATTTCTGTGCGAGCCTGCATTCGCGAGTAATCCATCCAAGAGTAATGTGTGTGCAAAGCTGTATGAAAGCTCTGTTATACATCATTTTAGTGTAACTTTATCATTTTTTTTCGCTGTGAAAACATTGGATTACCGACAAGTGCTTGGCCTTCTCGGAAAGCTACAGTTCCGCTGTTTCACGTGATATGCGTGGCTTCTTGCTATGACGCACGGTCGCGGAGAAAATCCACAGAGAAGAACGGGTGTGAATTTGGACGCACTATGCGTCGTTCGGGCCCATAGGGTTAAGTCTTGTGTGCAATTTATCCTGGCTTCATATGAACAAAGGAAATCTCCGCTCGTCACTAGACTAATTTATACAATGTAAAATGCCATAGGCTTGTGCTAATAATGTTAGCATGTTGTATTTGTTTAGAAAACGTTGAGTATAAGACAGTTGTTTTGTTGGTGAATCTTGTGAGTTGTGATGGAGCCAATTTATGTGCTGTTACCTTATGTTGCTGTTGTCCCTGGCTTTGTATAAGAAGCAGGAAAAGTCTGCTAGCTGCTAGGCTAATTTATACAATGTAAAATGCCATAGGCTTGTGCTAATAACATTAGCATGTTGTATTTGTGGGGAAAATATGTCCAGATAAAGACAAGTGTTTGTCTGTGAATGCTGCGAGTTATAGTGAAGCTGATTTGTGTACTTGTGTTTGAAACTGTCTCTATTAAGCCATGTTTAATGTGTGTTTAATGTGTGTTTAATGTGTGTTCTGAATCAACTAAACTTTACAGCACTTCACAGAAACCCTGCCTCCGACTAGTGTTTTGGAGGTATAACTGCAGAGTGACACAGACACACCACCGCGCAAGTATAAATACTCACAACAGCATAGGGGACGTGCGTAGGCTACGGAGTAGGGTAAGTGTAAAGACTGGAAACAAGGGGAAACAGCTAGCCTGGCTCTATTTGAAGGTGCTGCTCTTTTCTTTTTACCACCACTATGACAGTTGCTTTCTGGGGGCCTGAACCATGAACAATAAGTAACTGACATGGACTTTGACAAGGTGTTTTATCAGGGCAAACACTTTTCTTTGTCTCTCATACTCACATAAAACTAAGTGTCTCCAAGTGAGTCAAACAATATAGGAACTGTGTTGAGTGTTTGTGTATCTTGCCTGAGAATTTCTGGCTGAGTGGAGGTGTGATGGCGGTGGCTTTGACCAGCGCTGCCTTGCCGATGTGCTCGAGATCCTTGACCTCAGGCACGCGGTCGTGGTAGATAAAGTCATTGTCTTTTTTGGCTGCGGTTAGGGCTCGGTTGATCTTGTCACTCAGGTCCTTAACGCTCACATATTCGTCGTAGCGAGAGGCCACCGTCTTCACCAGCTCTGCTGCGTGCTGGAGGGACAAAAAATAGATTAATAATAATAATAAGCGTTCTAGTTTTATTATGTGGAACTTCAAGGCATGTATGTCAAAATCTAATATCTGTCCAGCTTTTTGAAGGTTACATAAGACATTTGAGATAGAAATGGAAGTGAAAGCTGTGTACCTGCAGGCGAGCGATCTCCTCTCCAAAGCGCTTCTTCTGCTTGGCCAGGATGCTCTGGTGCAGCTCAGCGTTGGCTTGCATGATGCAGTGCTTGGCAGCCAGCACCGGCAGCACTTCCTGAAAATAAAAATACTGACCAGGGAGAGGCAACCACAGAGCAACACGCAGGCACGCAAACAGATATATACACGCACACGCACAATGGCAAGGCAAACCACAAAATGGCAGACGCACACCAGCGAGGTCAAATCACAAATGACATCACGAAAGCCAATCACAAACAGGCACAAGCAGTCAGAGGTGTGCAAACATAACATGAGCACACGCACAACCAATGCCAACACCACCACCACCACCACCACGACGAGGGATGCAGAAAGAAAGGAAGACAACGAGAGAGAAAACAGAACAGGCCATGAGTGTTTAATCTTTTAGCAGAAGCTGCTACACCTTCATCAAACCTCCCATAGCCATACATGTGTGTGTGCGAGTGTGTGACTGCGGCGGTGCTTGTGTGTGGTTGATTTCAGGGAAGACACAGACACAGTTTCTTCAGATATGTGGTAATATACCTGGCCTCATTTCCTGTGTGTAGCTTGTGTGCAGAGCCATCGTCACGGAGGAGAACTATGTGCTTTATAGAGTACATACGATGGGAACTGTGTTGCACCAGCTGTCCATAAATCTAGTACCTTTTTTATGAGTAAAGCCCTTCCAACATTTTTAGTATCTACCAGCTAGTTTCCAACAGGTGTTTTACTAAATGAGGTTACACTATTAAAACTTAAATACTGTCTAACCTAGAAAAAGTCTGTCGGAAAAGCAAGGAAACAATTAATAGCACTATCAAATTAAAGGCGATAAACTACTCTCACTGCAGCATGACAAACTGTAACATAACATCAAACATAAACAGTTTTAGGGGTCAAGCAAAACATCAAAATCACCTGAAATGTCAGTATGACAAGATTGTTAGGGTACAAAAGACTTATGCGAACATATCTCTCAATTTTTACATAATATAATGTCCCATATTTATGCACAAAATACACTAAGGTGAAGGGGATACTATCTCATTGTGTTTGGCAATGCAGTAGGATCAAATCTTCAAGACAGGAGGTTATAAAAACAATAGAGAAGATTATATCAAAAGACATTCCAGTGGACTTAAGTTTTTTTATTTTGGAGCTATACTTAGAAGACCACATGTACGCCAAAAGATCCTTTGCAGTGTTTGGAGAAAGGCTAACAAACCAGAGGCCTGTACTACGAAGCAGGATTTGAGTTAGCGAGGTAACTTCAGGGTTAACTCTGGGATTTCAGTACTATGAAGCTGGTTCACTTTTTACCGGGATAAATCACCGTGGCAACTTAGGCAACTTCAGGGTATCGGATCACAGCCTGTCAACACCCCGACCTCTGACCAATCAGATCACCGAGGAAAAAAGTATCCATGGATGAAAGTCCAGAGTGACAAGTAAAGAAGAGAAGCCTATATGCTGTTATAGGTCAGTGGAATAATTTTATTGTTCCAGGGCTCTGTTTTAAAGGTCAAACAAACACACTAAACACATGATTTCAGCAGGATTTTAACTAATGCAAAGTTTATTTTAGTCCGCAGTGAAAGAGTTGATGTTTTACACTCTGATTCCATCACTGTAGCTCAAAATAACATGAGACACCTGTGTGATGAGAACGAGGATAAAACGGATAATATTTTATTAGTAAATTAATCCACACACGTTATTATAAATGACACATTACAGTCAGATAGACCTCAGCAGTCAGTCACTACTTTTCCACTCTTTACTTCAGCAGCAGAAACAGTGTGGTGTTACTTTAAAGTGTTTTATTTCATCATCATCATCCAACTAAACAGCAAAAAAAATACTCTTTTCTAATGTCGCATAGGCCCATAGCTCAGTGATGCCTGCACGTAATTTAAGTCTTGGCTGATGGTGAATTTTTGGATAGTGTTTTCAATGTTTCTAGATTTTCTGTTAAATATTACAGATTGTTGGGGCGTCTGTGGCTTAGTGGTAGAGCAGGCGCCCCATGTATAAGGCTGTTGCTGCAGCGGCCGGGGTTCGAATACAGCCTGTGGCCCTTTGCTGCATGTCATCCCCTCTCTCTCTCCCCCCCTTCATGCTTACCTGTCCTGTCCATTAAAGGCAAAATGGCCCAAAAACATATCTTAAAAAAAAAAAAAAGATTGCAGATTGTTGTTTCATCCCACGCCACTGACATTTCACTGTCTTGTAATCGCAGACACTTCTGCTACCATTTCATCACATATCATATGAAGTAACCTACTTTAATCATGGTTGATGATGTCGCTTGCAATTAACACCCCCGCCTCCTTCATATGAACATGGCTGGATAGTACCAGTTATCCAGACGGCCAATATTGGACGGTGTGTTTGAAAAGGTTTGGGGACCTTTTATGCTTTTGTGAAATGAACGGATCTTTCAGATGATGAAGAGAAAGATGGGTATTCTGTAGTATAGTCTGCAATATGGTTAGTTTGAGCTCAATTTTGTGAAGACAATGACGTTTAATTTTAACATGCTTTTGGGATTTATGTGTACACAAAGGACGAATTTACATCTGAAAAGTTGTGCCTCAGTTTAAATTCACTATGAGAAAGACTTATGAACAGCTGGTGCACGTTACTGTCCTTCTTCTCCCTTAACTTTGGTTTAATTAACCTCAAAATATTAAATCTGTGGTGCAGACTTGAGGCTGTGTGTGAGTGTGTGAGTGTTTCAGTCACAGTGTTAGACAGACAGTAAGTACCTCAGATGCCCATGATTAGATGACGAGAAACCAATCAGAGTGAGAACTAGTTAAACTGCAGCTTAGTAGTAACTGACCAATCAGAGTGAGAACAGGATGGAAATGGACCAATGAGAACAGAGAGACGTTCTCACAACTTGAGTATCGCTCTTCAAGTCTATTTTACACCCATACAAAACAATACACACAATCAGACGGACGATACACACACCAAACCATACAGAACCCAGACTCTGTATGCATGTCCACCACACTGAACACATGGCTGACTGAGCACTGTTAGGGTTAGTGTGCAGCTGTGTGTGCGTCCTTCACATACCTTGGGAAGGTTGTCTTTGTACTGGCACTGCTTGAAGGCGTCGCCGTAGAAATCTGCTGCCTGATTGGCCAGCTTTGCGATGACAGCATCTTTCATCTTATCTATGGGGTGAACAAGACACTTTTTAAGAGCACAAATGAAGCAAAACATACTTAAGATAAGAAGCTGTGTTCTTGAGAATTACACATCACCAGCTGATCAGCACATCTGCTAACTGGTTACTGAACTGATTTGTTTCTCCGAGTGGTTTTCAGAGCGGTCTGCAGCTGCTGTCTGTCGTGTTACATGTATTTCACATCACCCCAATTAAACTGCTCCTACATCTTACAAAGCACTGAAACTAATTTACAACAAAAACTCTCCCCCTCAGCAGAAAACATAGGCCTAATTTTTCTAAATGAGAGCTTGTTTTATGATGTAACCTACAAAACTGTTGTGTTTTAAAACCTCTAATAAGCAAGTCTGTCGACAGAATTGGGACAGAGGCTGAGTGCAACCTGGATCAAAACTGCCTACTGCCGTCGCTACAAATGAATCTAAAGGGAAAAATGTGCATGATTAAAGATGCTTTTTATTCAAAGTGCAGCTGTTCTGCTTCGTTTATATTTGGCTGACTGGCAGATTTGTGATACCAGTGTCCGTAAACTTGCTAAACATGAGTAAACTATGCACTTTAAAACTAGAAAAGCACAATGATAGCACAGCAGTTTCTAATTAACGGTCTCTAAGTGATTTGTCATTTGGTACCTGAGGTGGCTTTGAGGAAGAAGACCTCCTGGGCCTGGGCCAGCATGATGTGGCTCAGGGTACCCACAGTCTCGGGAGAGATGTCCATGGTGGGCTCCCTGTTCAGAGCTGACAGCACTGTGTCCTTAATGTGGCCAAACGCTCCGCTGGCCAGCTGGACAGTGACACAAATAAAGAAAGAAACATGTGAGGCACGACTGACAAGACTGTCAGTGATTGGCAGCTGCTAATAGCTGATGAATCCCTCACAAATAGGGATGTTCCTAACCACTAATTTCCAAAGGGTCCAACACTGTCCAAAAAATATTGCATGAATTCTAAGAGCCATCTGAAATCACGTTTTGATAACCAAATTATATTTAAAGTGCTGCTGTGGTGCTTTGCACCATTCTTTATAAACATGGCACATTATCCCCGAAACAACGTTGTATATGCCAGTTTATTCTGACACAGCCTTCCTACAACCTTATCTCTATTTTCTAGCAAATCAATACACTGCCACACTATACTGCTTTTATGAGATGTCATCTCTGTCAAAATTACCACCTTGCTACTTGCAGAGCGGGGCAAACAGGTCACTAAGGGGGTTTTAATGTTTGTTTTTTAATTGCATGTTTTTCTAATTCTGCATTGTTAAATTGGTAGCTAACGGATATTTTTTTTTTAATTAAAAACTGGGAAGACATCACATTTCAGTGCCATATTATGCAAATCTGTCATTTAAATATGTACATCAATATAATATAAGTCTTAATAATAAGTTAAACTGACAACTCAACTCAAATTTATTATAAAGCACATTTAAAAACATCTTACATTGACCAAAGTGCTGCACAAAAGAAATATAATGCTAAAAACACATACATGAGAGGCAACATAACTGTCAGGTACACAGCTCACACCTTTAGAGACACAACACACACAGGTACGCGTCAGAGAAAACCACATCAGGGGGACTCAAACACTAATGAATAGAAATAGGTTTTGAGCCTGGACTTTGGCAGACACAGCAAAGGCACGATCACCCCTGAGCTTATGTCTGGAGCGTGGGACAGCCAGGAGCCCCAGGTCAGCTGACCAGAGGGACCTGGGCACAGAATAGGGGGTTAGAAGGTCTGTGATGTAGAATGGGACCAGACCATTAAGGGCTTTGTAAACAAACAGAACCTTAAAGTCAATTCTGAACTTAACAGGCAGCCAGTGGAGAGAGGCCAAAACAGGTGTGATGGTCTCTCCTCTGGGTTCCTGTGAGGAGTCTGGCAGCAGCGTTCTGACCCAGCTGGAGGCAGGACAGAGAGGACTGACTGATACCGGTGTACAGAGAGTTACAGTACTCTAAACAGGAGGAGATGAGAGCGTGGATGAGGTTCTCCAGGTCTTTGAGGGAGAGAAATGGGGAGAGGGAGAGTTTGGAAATGGTGCCGTGCTGGAAAGCGCCAACTAACAAAAGTAGCAACGTTTAATCGTGCACATCACTAGTCACAAGTCTAGAGTTTATTTGGGTTCGTGAAACATGTCAAAATTAACACGAGGAAACAATCTTATATTGCAAAATGCAGGTTGCAAATTTGCTGCAACAGAGCTCGACAGCTCGCATCTCTGGACACTAAAATTAACTTGAATGAATCCACATGAATGTATGAATATCTCAGTGGCAATATTAACTGATGATTGACATAGAGTGAACACTGGTGCATTTTACGTGTCTTTACACACACAGAGTGTAACTAGTTTTTCTTGTTTGTTTATGTCACATTTGTCTCTGCGGGCTGAGAAGCGGAGGAATGAATGGCAGCTATGGTTTTGCTTCTGATAAATAATCAGGAAATGCAAACACAAAATGACAGATTACATGTTGTGCTGTGTAAAGCCCAGCAGCATGAGTTACCATACCAATCATAAATGTAGGTTTGTATTCAACCAGTTTGTAAAACGTAAAAAAAGCTGACAACTCAAAATAATATTGGAAACAGTCATAATTGTACAGTCATTTTCACAAGAATTTCTAAAATCAAGCAGGACATGTCACTGCGTGTTAGTGTGCGCACCTGATAGTATCTGGCTGCAGCCTTCAGGCCCTCATCGTTGTCCAGGTTCTGCTCGGAGGCGATCTGACTGGCCAGCGCTGCTGCGTTGAACAACACGCATGTCTTCTCGTAGCCCAAACTGGCCAAAGCTGCAACACGCACACACAAACAAACACACCAGAGTGAGAAATTCTGTCAGAGAGCCTTTTTGTGCCTTTTATCTGAGTCTGTAGAGGGATTATGGTTCTTTTCAGGGACAACTTGAACTACAGAATAATACGCTTTCATAGCACACTGCCAAGTTTCCACTTAATCTGTGACCCTGAGACTGTTTTAGTTTATTTCCCACAACTAGAAAGTGAAGACAGAGAGGGGAATGTGACATCTATCTTTCATCCATTGTCAGATATCGAATGCTTTCTCATTGTGTGGGGTTGGCATTTTCTCTAAGCAACACTTTCTACTGCTTCATTCTACATTTGTCTCACACACAAAAAAAAAAAAATCCCACAGACATGAGCTCCCACAATTCACCACAGAGGACAAAAGACACAGGCGTGAACAGAATAAATGTGAAGACTGAACCCAACAAAGAGCAGTCTGAAGAATGTTATTCTCTGTTAGCAGTTAGCCTCTCACCATGATATACCTCGTGTCATGTCTTTCTGGCTCTTACTCACAAAACTTCAGTCGCTAATTTTTCTGTAAACCCTATAAAGGCACCTTGTCAGGCCTGTTTCTGGACGCAAAATAAAACAGGGATCTATTCAGTGTGAGAAAGCTTTGTTTCTCATTGTGTGTGTGTGGGACACAAAGAGATAAATAGTCGGACAGTATTAAATAGTCTGACAGATACACCCTGAGGACAAAGACCTTCACTGGCTTTAACTCTTCTTAATATGCAGCTAACCACATCCGCGTACAAACACAGTTACATGCACACATATTCTCCCATGGACACAAATGCATTTGAGGTCGCACTTACAGAGCTTGACTGAGCCGCCAAACAGCGATCCTTTATCAAAGGCATCCTTCCATGTGAAAGTTAGGCAGAGCTGTGGAGACAGAGAGACGCTTTGTTTCCAAGGTCTTCTTTTGGGGAACTTCGTCTGACCCACATGTGCGGTGACCAATCACTTACCTGGTTTTCGGAGAAGGGAAACTTGGGCTCGACGGCACACAGCTGGTCGTAGTATCTGGAGGTAGATAGAGATGGGAGCATTAAAACCAGTTTCCCAACATGTCTCAACCCAGTGACACCTCTTATTGTTTTCTACGGATCATATGTCATTGTATAGCACCAGCAAAGTTTATTTTCCCTACATAAAACATAGTTATTCAACTTTGTTTGACTCCATGGTTATCCACGCCCCACCTGGAGTGCCTCTTTGCCCCCCAAGAGGAGTCCACCCCACAGTTTGAGAACCATTTAGTTAAAGTAAAGTTATGGGAAACAAGAGATGAGTCCATACAGTAAGTCATTATTGAGAAACTTGGTTAAAGGGCAGTAATTATTGCGACATAGCTGCAGATCTGAGGCCTGAGGAAGCTCTGTCATGTCAGAAACACTTGACAATGAGTCAGGAAAAAATATCAGGACAGGCAAACACACACACACACACACACACACACACACACACACACACACACACTCACACACACACACACACCGAGAGTCAATTACAGCTCAGCTCTTCATCTTATCGGTATCTGCGTCTGCGATGTGAATAGTCTATTATTAGAAATGACAACATGCATAAGGCCCAGTTAGGGAATCCCCCATTACCAGTTCATCCACTGCGCTTTTCCGTTGGCAGGACAGACTGGAGTGCAAACATATAAGTAAACAAAGACTGGCTTTATATACAAAGCTACAAACATGTAGAGTTTATCCTCATGTTTCGCATTCAGTTACACGAGGAGGAAAGCTGAGATCGAGTGCACCTACTGAGTTAACTAAAGACAAAAAGAAAAAGCCTGGACACAACAATGGTTACCATGGTGACACAATAGCTGTGTGTCAGCGCGGCTCTGAAAAGGATAGGCCCGTTGCCCTGGCTACCTGGCACATGGCTAACAGACGACATGTGCAGGGAGCCAAGGAGCGGCGACGGACACACATGCTAGTTCCCACCTGGTTGCTAATTAGCCAGGACCACATATCTACTGACTCAAAGCCCTGATATCTTACACACAACGCATTTCAACATCACTGTGCCTTTGAGTGAGTAAGTTTAGTTAGTTAGTTATGAACCCGGATTAAAACAGTGAGAAAATCTTTCAGATCCTGTGAGAAATCTTTCCGTTTTTAGGCAGTGCATATCACTTTAAAAAACTTCCTATCAATGTCTCTCACATACTGTTTTTTAACTATAAATATAAACCAGGGATGAACTTATTCAGCAATTATTCTCCTGATACAATTATTGATAATTCAACTCTGGTCATGTGTCAATAGATCTGACACCACTTCTCTCTAGTGTGCATTGGGATCATTTTTAAACAGAGGTAACATTAGTTCAGAGAGATTGCAATGACTCTTCAAACTGGGGCCAATACTGATCCTAGGGCTGTACTGGACGCCATTTTATGTACATTCAAATTTTTAATTGAGGTTTTCAAATGAAGCTTTGAATGTCTGTCATCCACCTAAAAAAAAAGAAAACAACAAAACAAAAAAATCTTTAAACAAAATCCCCAGTTTAAATAAAGTGATTCATTGGATTAAATGCAAATTAGATCAGTTTTCTTTGATGAATAAATGTAATTATGGAGCTGCTAGATTGCTACAAGACTGTTCTGTTCATACAAGTGTGTGAGTGGCAAACGGGAGAGCAAACGGGTTTTTGACTGCAGTGATAACGTTGCTTTTGAAAGGCTAAAGCTCAGAAAACATGGACTGACGCAGAGCATTTTGTGAGGTAAAAACACAAAACTTTGAGTTATTAGAAATGTTTGGATTTACAAGTGCCACCACTGGAGTCTTATTATTAACATAGTATAATACCAATAATATTAGTGTAGGCTAATCTTTATCTGCCACTGAGCAGAAATACTGGGTTCACACAGCATTCAAATGTTGATTTAGACTTCAAACATTATGAATGAAGCTTCGAAGCTTCAAACTATTTGGTAAAGCCCTTGTGTGTCCCTATAATAAACTCAACTGAATCTGGGCAACATGACCATCAGCCACCAATTACTGGCCTCACATGTAGTATGTCTCAAAAAAAAAAAAAAGCATTACAAAGTCCTGAGTGAAAAAACCTATTGTGTTAAAAGTAAATACATGTTCTGCATTACTCCCGTTAAGCTGCGACTTAACACCCAGCACCTTGAGCTGGTATAATTTTAAATATTTAAAGAGCCTAATGTTGGCACACGCTGAACAGTTTCACTTTGCACTGTGGCTATAAAACAGCTCACGGTGGAGAAAAGTGGAAGACTGGCATCCTGCAAGTGCATACTTGGCTTACGTAATCTGGGCTCACCCTGTACATTAAATAACTCATGAGTCATAGAGAAGAAAGACTCAACTGAGAGAGGACAAAGTCTGCATCTATACGTCACCTTGGAATTCAGTATGTTGGATATCATTGAGCCAAACAACTGCAAGGTTTTCAGACATGATATGAAGGATAAGGAGCATTGATCCCAGTGGCCTTCTGCATTAGTGTTCAGTCATTAATTTATTATAAGTCTGTGTAATTGCATAAGAGCATGACAGCAGACAACAACAGCCAGGGCGGGGTAAGAGGAGCATGGGACACAGAGGAACTTTGTGTAGCAAACATGAATCCTATTTATGTCACAGTTCCTCTATGCAAAGTGGTTGGCACAGTGACATCCTTTTGCTCTTTACACTACATGTGTGTGTGTGTGTAGTTGTATGTTACAACCACAGCAGCTATTTATGATATAAAATCCACTGGCAGAGTAAATACCAGCCTCCTCTGTAGCTCATGTCTCTTCTTGCGTCTTGAGTCTAATACACACACAGTCACTTTGCTCCGTCTGCTGTTTTTTCCCCAAGTCACTGTAGATGTCTCATGTGGCCACCAGTGGACTGAAGGCCTCCACTGTGACATCTGAAAGGAGAGCGAGCTGTGCTTTGACTTCCTCTCTGGTGCTGTGTAGATGTATAGATAAATATACCTGGAAGGTGCTCATGAGTATGAATGTGCATGAATGGATTTGTGGGCAGATGGTTATCTGTGTTAATTCATAAGTTATTGTTGAAAGCTGTGACCTCTGTTCGTGTTGTGACATCAAACTGAGGAGCTGATGATCAGTCTTTTGTATAAAACTTGGCAGGTGAGCATGGTTGATTAAAGATGAGGTAGAATAATGATGACTAGTTTAACTCCAGGTTTTATGTTACACTGTCACTGGTGTATTACAGTTTTATTCTAGCTTGTGTGGCAGGTAGCATGCCCCTGTAGGCGTTTTTATATATTCCTGTTTTATACTTAAAGCACCTTATTGTGTTTGATTTTCAAGTCTGTGCGTGCTCTGTGTTTCACCTTGGGGACAATAAAGTTTAAGTTGAACGTTCAGGCTATTTATAATACTAAGGTAATGTTCACATGGAGTCACTTTGATGAACAAGCCAAAGCTAGAGCCCATAACTAGCTTGGCTAACATGGCTAATTTGACATAATAAGTCCCTGACAGTTCAGTTATACAAGTAAACAAGCACAGTCTGTTAGCCTCTGCAGGAAACTTGGCGTGAATACCGTATGAGTCAGTTATTATGGTGAGAATACCTCCTAGCATGTTAGCATGACTAACTTTAGCTCCCAGGTTAGCAACTACAAGCTAACACATCTGGGTGCGGCAATGACTTGGCTAACTCGCCGCGACGGGTGAGAAGGTCGGTCTGATTGTTAACAGTATGGCAGGTGGTTCAGGTGTGTTACAGATGGAGGACTTCCTACCTGAGCAGTATCTCCAGGGAGCTCTCGTGTTTGTCCAGCGGCCTTCCCAGCGCGTTCCTGCGGAGCTTGTTCAACTCCTCCACGGCGCGGATATACTCCGCCTGCTCCTCTCCAGCTGGGTACGATGCTGTCACAAATTTCGACAGCGGTTTCACCAGATCCACCTCGGAGGACTTCTTTAACGGGACTGAAATAAACGTCGCCATTTCGGCCCGTAAAAGCGATTTATATAATCAGAAAAACAGAGACGATTAGCGACCAGCGAACACAAACAACAGAGAGCGACCCACTTCCTGGATCCTGACAGGGAACGTCAAATTACGTCATGGGAACGGAGAGGCGCACCGCGCAGACTCAGTACGGTGCTAATGAGACATGAACTGGACTGACGGAAAATTAGCCTTATCTGATCACAGCCACTGTTTTATTTCCATGACTGCACAGCATGGCCGGATTAACCCCATAGGAGGCCTGAGGGCAAAAATTAGCTGGTGGGCCCGTAAACCCCCCTGTTACTCTCCATTTCTATTTAATGTATAGTATTCCTATGCAAAATGGCCCCTGGTTGAAGGTAAATAGATGAATACCACATTCAACTACTCAGGTTAATAAAGATAGACCAATATAAAATGTAACCATAAAGTTGTGAAACCATTCAATAATTATTTTTGAAAGTTTGCTTTTCATTATGACATTCCATTCTATATTATTATTATTATTATTATTATTATTAAAAATAAAAATAAATAATAATGATAATAATGATAATAATATGGGGCCTGAGAGCAAAAATTACATATTTTCCATACATTTTCATTTCCCATAATAATAATAATAATAATAATAATAATAATAATAATAATAATAGTAATAATAACAGAATGGGTCATTTTTTAAAATTAATTATTATCAGGTTTTATTTAAAAATGACCATTTTCCATACCTTTTTATTTCTCATGATAATAATAATAATAATAATGACAATGATTATGATAACAGAATGGGTCATTTTTTTAAAATAAATTATTATCAAGTTTTATTTTAAAATGACCATTTTCCGTACCTTTTTATTTCCTATCATTTTTCAACCATTTTGTTTTTATGTAATTTATGTATTCCGTCCCCTAAATGTAAATAGGTGAATACAAAATTCAACTACCCAAGTTAATAAATATAGAAAAATATAAAATGTAATCATAGAATTGTGAAACCATCCATAATTATTTTGAAAGTTTGCTTATTATTATGATATTCCATCCCACTGTCATTATTAGTACTATTAGTATTAGTAATATTAATAACAGAATGGGTCATTTTTTTTAAATTAAATTTTCCATACCTTTTTATTCCCCAAAATAATAATAATGATAGTGATAATGATGATAACAGAATGGGTCTTTTTTTTAAAAAAAATAAATTATTATCAAGTTTTATTTAAAAATGACCATTTTCCATACCTTTTTATTTCCCATCATTTTCCAACCATTTTGTTTTTATATAATTTAAGTATTCACTCCCCTAAAAGTATAAGATAAGACAAGATAAGATAAACTTTATTGTCCCAAACGGGAAATTTGTTTTGGGCACATAGTGCGACATAGCTGCATAGCATATACAACCATCATGTACAGTCAAGACACAAAATAGAAAACCATGTAGTACAGCAAGAATGCTGATTTGAATATCGTGATTGTACAATCAGGACTACTGGGCAAGATAAATTCATCAACTATGTCATAACAGGTAAGGTTAAGAGATTAAAAGCTCCTTAAGGTTGCATTACCCCAGGAGATAATAATTAGACGTGCAATAAAAACTGTCAACAGTGAACTAGGTGACCCGAAGTCCCAGGGCAGTTGCCCACTCTGCCCAGTTGATGATTATGGCTCATGCACCGTATAAATACAACATATGTATAACAAATGCATTTATGGCTGTTCAACCAGGTGAAAAATTAAAAAGGCTATAATGCAAAACAACTGTGTGACCTGTAAAACAGCACAAACACTCAATGACATGCCCTTGGAGACATTCAGGTGTGAACCACCAGCTGTTGTCAGGATGCAGATAAATTGCTGGTTTTCTGTCCTGTCTGATAATTGATTGCAACAGCTGTTTCTACTCTTCATCCCAGATGTGACGAAGCCTCTGACACAATTGCTGGAGTGAAAATTAGCATGATTCTGGTAAACATCTGCTTTGGGAGAGGCCTTTGGCAGGTGTTTTGCTTTCTCAATCTGCTCCACACACTGAGAGTCACTGTGCTGTCATGTAATTGTCCTGCAACAAAAGGCCAGTGTTGCACAGTCACCTTTGATATCATACAATTCACAAGACACAACTGGTCATTGTGCCTTCAGCAAGCCAAAATATGATTTTCCTGCATAATCAATGAATGATTTGTGTTTTTTTCTTAGGTTCATGACCGCCCAAAAGGGTGTATGAACATCTGGCTACTCTTTTAAATAAAAACGTGATCATTAAAGGGGCATTTTACTTCTTATTCCCTCAAAAACGGTATTCTTAATAAATTTCATTTCAATGTGTAATGAACGCCTAACATGTCGGGTAACTGTCCTTAAGCTTTTTGTGTTCACAAGATATGGACGCCAGATACATCTTGCGCTTGTGACAATGGGGTTGGTTGTCCTTGTGTTATTTTAAAATCAAAGCGAAACTGTACCTGTCCCTTTGTAGTTTTGGTGCTAATAATGGTTTTATTTTAAAATCAATGTGTAAAAGCCTAAAAGAGAAACACAGAAGAGCTGGATTTTTACATTTTGATGTGAAAAACAATAAGTCCTCTCACCTCACGGTCATGTGTCTTACACCTTTAATGACCCTTTAGACCTCTGACCCATCCATCCATTCATTTTCATTTTCCTCCTGGGGGACCCCAAGGTGTTCCCAGATCAGATGAGATATGTAATCCCTCCAGCGTGTTCTGGGTCTGCCCCGGTGCCTCCTACCAGGGGAACATGCCTGGAACACCTCTAACAGGAGGCGCCCAGGAGGCATCCTGATCACGTGAAGGAGCAGCGGCTCTACTCCGAGCTCCCTCCAGATGTCCGAGCTCCTTACCCTATCTCTAAGGCTGAGCCCAGCCACTGCACAGAGGAAACTCATTTGGACCGCTCGTATCCACAATCTCATTCTTTCGGTCACTACCCAAAGCTGATGACCACAGGTGAGGGTTGGGACGTAGATGGACCAGTAAATCGAAACCTTTGCCTTAACAGTTCAGCTCCCTCTTCACCAAGATGGTCAGGCACAATGCCTGTATCACTGCAGAAGCTGCACCAAACCACAGATTCTGAAAATTCTAGTACCACCATTTTTTTTAAGTTTTTTTGGGGGGGCTTACACCTTCATTTGATAGGACATTTTTTATCATGAAAGGGGGGGAAAGAGAGGGGTTGACATGCAGTAAAAGGCCGAAGGTTGGAATTGAACCTGCGGCTGCTGTGGCATAACAAATAGCCTATTTTACAGAATGGAGATATGCAGTTTGAAAGACATGGCTTTAACCAAATGAAAAGGGTTAACACATATACTAAATTGCGAAAGTACACTCTCTCATCTTGAGTCAAAACAACTTATTCAAAGTGAGGAAACATAACACAGCAAGACATCAGGGAAAGTTATGAAATCATTTATTCCCAGTACGTGGTTGTGTACATCTCCAGCATACGATACTGTGCACATGAGAAGCATCATCATCGACATTAGGCTGTACATGAACAGTGGTCACCTCTCCTGCTCACACTCTCTCACACACACTCAGTCACACAGACAGACAGACGACTGGTCAGGCCTTCAAGGGTCCTAAAACTGCTCACCAGAGTTTGCCTGACTTGGTATCACATCCGCTCTGTTACTGAGCACAGTTTGCTGTGCTGTGGTACTCATGTCCTTGTAAACACCTCAAGAGCTACAGTCCTGGCTCGGGCGCATGGTGAGACAAAAACACAGATGCTCTCTAGTCTCCACATTCTTTTTTTGTTGTTGTTTTGTTCTCCTTCTTATAGGCGGGTAAGAAAAGGGTGTAGCTGTAGGACTACTGACTACACATTGAGCTTGAGTTTAGTGATTTCTCAGTGCAGACTTGGTCTCTAACATCTGGTTAAAGGAGGAAGGGTTACACTCAACAAGAACCAAATAATCCCTTCATTTCCCCATCTTCCACATGCTCTTTACTAAGCGGCAAGCTAAACACAGTTCAATTCAATTCAATTCAATTCAATAGAACTTTACTTATCTGACAGGAAAAAAGTTTATGACAACTACGGACATACTTTTTTTGCAAGAACAAAACATGATACACATGCACACACACACACATTCTGACACTTAGAGGCGTGCAAACTGTATGCACCTGCAACACTGCCGGACATTGTGTACCAAAATTAAAGGGGGTCAACTAAACCAGTGGCGACTCCGAGGACCTGTGTGAGATGTCCCGCCACTTTTCAAAGGGCACTCGAAACACATGGCCTGTACTGCGTTCAGCTACATTAAACACATTAAAAGATTTTGAAGATGGATGTGGAGCTGCCATGATTTTCTAGTCTACAGGGTAGGACTGTTGAAACCAGGCTAACGCTGTGATACATCTCCACCAGCGTGCTGTGTGATGGGTTGTTTCTTGCAGAGCAGATCCTGGAATGGAGAGTTAACTACATGTACATGCAGAGCACAAGCAATTCCACTAGATGAGGGTGTCACTCGCCATCGGATCAATTCTATGAATGCTTCCAATGACCGAGATGTACAGAGCCAAAATGAGGCTTTTCCCCCAAAAATGCCTACCAATCTGACACCTATTTGGTCCACTTTATACAAGGTTTTTGGATAGGCGTTAATGCTCCGCATGCCAGTCTTCTACAGAGGTTTGTTCCTCTTTTTCTGCATATTTATGGCCACAATACCAGAAGGTGTAAACCATGCTCCTCTAAACCAGTGTTTCGAACTCAGCACAGAAAGCAGAGGAGTCAAAGACAAGGTGCGTGTGCACTGTGTTTGTGAAAAGTGAGTAAAATATTGAGCTAAAAAGCCGGTATGGCACCAGAAACGAGTAAATTCAATGAGAGCAATAGAAACAGCTGCTCCATAAATAAAGCATCAACTAAAAAAGTAAAAGCGCAGGCCAAACAGGACGTACATGAAGAGAGTTGTGACGTCATGTCAACAGGGATATGGCTGGAGGTCTAAAGTCACACAGGGTGACTCTATGTGACAAGAGTTAATGAAATCAGTCCATATGACAAAGTTCAAGAAAAAAAATTGAATGTTGGTGTCAACATCCATTAATGACGCCATTTCCACAAATTTAGCCTGAATATCTCAGGGGTTACCAAGCTCAGCTGATCAATAAATGGTTTATTAAGACAACCCCGTCGTGTTAAACAAGCAGAGTAAATTGGGATTCTCCGTTAAGCAGGTTAGTATGTTGAGATCGCATGCTGTTCAGCAGTACAGGTTATCAAATACTGGCCTAGTGCTGGTTGTGCGCGTTGTGTAAGAAGGGCAACGAGCAATAAGGAAACTCTGCTTTCTTTCCTTCTCCTGCCGGCCAGAACGTCACTCTCCCCTCTCTCCTGGAGTCCCCCCAACCCCCCACCCTTATCCCACAGGAACCATATAAAAGACAAAAAATAAAATAATAAAATCAAAATACATACAACATCATTATCTTTCCCCTGACCCCATATCCCCCCAGTCTCTCCTCTTTAAACTAATCTCCTCCGTTAATAGTGTTTTCAATATGAAACAGTGGACGCACCCATGTCAGATTCTAACATTTACATGGCTTTAGCATAGTCTGTCTGCTTTCCGTCGAGCGATCGCTTGGAGAGAACGGGAGGAGTACGAGGAAAGAGTCGAGGCAGGCAGAGAGGGACAGAGGGAGGCTTCTGCTCCAAAACAGAGGGTGGAGTATTAGTGATGCCATCTGTCCTCCTCCCTACTTCAGGATTAGATGGAGTCCTTCGCCCAGTTCATCTGGAGAGGAAGATGAGTGTGGTGCAAGAAGAAGTACATTAAATCCTTGTCAAACAATGGATATGTAGAGCCTTATTAGAGGCCAAGTACAACACAAGACACTGAAGGCTACTGATGCATTATGAGCTCACCTTTGACAGTGCTGATCAAAAAACAGCTCTCGTCAGGCAAGTTGTAAACCATCTAGAAAAGACAAAGAAGGACAGTGAGATGTGGCTGCTCATCAAATGTCAACTTGTAGACAGTGTTTCTTTGGCGCTTTAGTTGTGACTGAGGGTTCATTAAAGCAGGAGCCATACAGGACAGTATGTGCGCCAGGATGTAAATCACATGCAAATTGTTGTTCCTGATCAGACAGCACACAAAGTAGTGACGCACATCTTCTATCTTCCTCTGTACAGAGTGAACCAGTCTCAGTCATGCCCCTTACTCTCACCCCATTTACAAGTATTGATTTTTTGAGGCAGATACCAACATCAATATTTGAGGGTTGAAAAATTATGGTAATAATATATCGACCGGCAGTCATTTTTGTTACTTTTTTTTATTACTTTAAGGGATTTCAGCACCTTATCTTTGGGTAGGATTGGAGGATTTAGAAATGTCGAGGTGCAGTGAGGTTTAAATGAAAGAGGGAAAGGTCTTAAAGTCATCATCTTAGATATGCTTGTCACGACATCAGTATATGTTTGGCAGAGCTGTTTTGCAGTTGGTTTAAGTTTCAGCACAAAATGCATCTCAAAGGCTAATGCCTAGTTCACACTACATGACTTCAGCCCTAATTTTCTGCTCACCAACAGTTTTTGGATCTCCCTGACAAAACCCCAAGATCAGAGACAAATCAGAATTGGCTAGTCGCTTGCAAATTGGTGTTCCGATGCTATGTGTGAACTGTTCAAAGACACGGACCAAGAGGCTCACCAATGCACTGCAAACACTCCCCAGATATCTAGCAGGCTAAATACCTGGACCTGTCTGGGACTTCGTTGGCGAGTTACAGCAAATAAGAGCGCAAGACACGGGGTGAGGTCACGGACGAGCAGCGCTGCAGAGCTTTCCAAGATATGTGTGTGTTAAAGAGGCACTGAGAGACAGTGACGGAGAGAGGGGAAGAGATGGTGGAAGGTGGACTATTGCACTAAATATTTCTGAAAGTTATTAGCCTAATAATTTTGCTTTGTCACTTTTGGGGCATTTTCAGACTGGAGGAACCTTTTCATAGTTCGAAATACCCCCTTGTTGTTGTGTTCGCCCTGCAAGAGCTAGGAACAATCGTTTTTAATACGCCATTTTGAGGGACTTTTTTTTTTGCTTCTGAGGTACATCCTCAGCACATGAGGAACCATGAGTTACAGGAGTGTATGGTGATTTGTCCAAATGTAAGTGGGTGCTACCAGGTAGGAGGTTCCTCTCAGCAAGCCCCCCCCCCGAAAACTCCTTTTAATTTGGTATCTTCTAGTAAGCACCTTTCAACCCTTGGTTGGTGTTCGACCAACGCATCACGTGACATCTTGTAGGGTGTGATAACTTGTGTGTGATTTATACTTCGGGATTGATCCTGGCTTCATATGAGCAGAGGAAATCTCAGCTTGTCGCTAGGCTAATCTATACAATGTAAAATGCCATAGGCTTGTGCTAATAATGTTAGCATGTTATATTTGTCTGGAAAATGTGTTTAGTATAAGACAGTTGTTTTGTCGGTAAACCTTGTGAGCTGTAATGGAGCCAAATTGTGTACCGTTACCTTTGTTAAATGTCACTGTTGTCCCTGGTTTTATATGAGAAGAGGAAAAGATCCCTAGCGGCTAGGCTAATTTATACAATGTAAAATGCCACAGGCTTGTGTTAATGACTTTAGCATGTTGTATTTGTGGGGAAAATGTGTCAAGATAAAGACAAGTGTTTGTCTGTGAATGCTGCGAGTTATAGTGAAGCTGATTTGTATAGTTGTGTTTGAAATCGTCGCTATTAAGCCATGTTTAATGTGTGTTTAATGTGTGTTTTGGGTGTATTTTGAATCAACTTAACTCTACAGCACTTCACAGAAACCACCGCTGCCAACTAGTGTTTTGGAAGTGTAACTGCAGAGTGACACAGACACCCCACCGCACAAGTATAAATGCTCACAACTGCGTAAGACATGTACGTAGGCTCTGCCGCACAAGTATAAATCCTGCTTAAATTTTGGCTTTCCCCTGTGTTTGCTTCGCTGAGTGACTCCTGCCAGCACAGAATTGTGACGAATGTCAATCTAGAGTGATGTAAAAGTCATGTGACTGTTACGACTGCAAAAATCAGATCTGTATCTGATGTAGGAACCATATATGAAAGTGGCCCAAATCAGAATGGAAAAGATATTTAATATGATTTGTGCTGTTGTGCAGACTGTTATGATTTAAAAAAAAAAAAAAAAAACACAACACATCCGAGTCACATAAAAGAAAAAAAGGCCACTTTTGCCTGCAGTCTGATTGCATCCATGGTGACGTGTTTGTCCTGCTCAAAGCAGAGAGGTTTGAGTGTCCCCCACAGTTTACCTTTTTAATTATAACATCCTTCTAATAAAGAGCCCTCCACCGCTGAGTGTGTGACACTCCAAATATTAAAGACAAAGGCAAACAGCCAGTGTGTGTGTCTGTGTTTGTGTGTAGGTACCTGGTCACTGAGCAGGATGTGTATGCCTGTGGGACCCTGTCTGTACACCTGGTTGATCGTTCCCAGTGGAAGGCTGCACACACACGCCATCTTTCGGATCAGTTCAGCAGCAGTGAGCTCCTCTAGGTACAGAGCATGATACACTGCACAGAAACAGAACAGAGAAGATGTTAACACTCACACACTGCATTACTCTGATATCAGCTGCTGTCAAACACAGAGCTTGTTTACCATGTAAACTAGGGGAAATGCTGTGTTCTCCATTTTCATTGGTGGCGTGTCTCTCCAACAGAGGGCTCTCCTGGGGAGACTCCTGACAGACGTACACTGTCAACCTGGGACGCACTGACCTGCACACAAACATGATAATTTATGCAGTGAAACATACTGGCACCTTCACAACGCTCATGCAGGTGTACACAAAAACTGACACACACTTGGTAACACACCTGGATTTAAGTGCATTGAAGAGTCTGATCCCATCTGCTGGCCCACAAATCTGGACCAGGTCGTCCCGGGTTAGCTTCAACAAATCAGAACCTAAGACACAAGTGAGAGGACCAGTCACTCAAACTGCAGCTGTAACATTACATCCATGTTTTAGTGTACGTGACAGCGTGTGTGTGTGTACCTGAGAAGTGAGAGAAGAGCCGTGTGTAGGAGCTGAAGCGATTTTTCAGTAGCCACTTCTGTGTGTCCTGTATGGAGGCAGTGGGGCTCAACTGCTGCAGAGGAGGACAAGAGACACATACACACAGTAAATTCCACCTGGGAAATTTTAGCCACACGCCATTAGCAACACACACTGAGGTTAGCACAACAAGCAAGTCAGTCATACTGAAGTGAGAGTAAATGAAACTGTGAAGCTAGCAGACCCTAGAAGAGCTAGAGGAGAGCTGTGTATTAGACGAGGACAATCTGTCAGTGTTGTTCCACTGATGGCATCACTCAGATGTGTTGATCATCGGGATGACAGATGTTTGGGTCATTTGAAAATTTAAAGCCAAAGTGGAACTAATTGAAACACTTGTCCTGGTGCTCCTAAAGTTTTATTTTTTATTATTCTATGTATCTTGGTGTTTTCAGTTTTGTATCATTTGTATAATTTCTCTGCTGGATTAAGTGAGTTACTGCCTCAAGTGAGGGAATTCAAGTATCTCAGGGTCTTCTTCACGAGTGAGGGTAGAATGGAGCGTGAGATAAGGTTGGGTCGGTATGAGGGAAAAAAAAAAAAACGGTCTGGTTTTTGTGAAAGACCACATCAAGTCGGTAATACTGGATTTTTAATTGACTCATTTAAAATAAAAAATGACCATAGGACAACAGAGTGACAGTAACATGTTGTTTCAAACTCCAGGCTACAGTAGAGGCCTTGGCGCATGCGCACTTGCACCCCCTAGCTCAGTGACGTATGCGGTCCAGCTGGTCTCCAAAAAAAAAAAAAAAACCCGGTCCAAGATGGAGTACCGAACCGAATTGGTATTACCAAGAACTGACCCAACCCTAGCGTGAGATGGATCGGCAGTTTGGTGTGGCTTCTGCAGCGATGTGGGCCCTACGCCAGTCCATCGAGAGGAGAGAGCTGAGCCAGAAGGCGAAGCTTTCGATTTACTGGTCTGTCTATGTCCCAACCCTCACCTATGGTCATGAGCTCTGGGTAGTGACCAAAAGCTGATCTGTCAATCAGCTGATATTAGGGAGGCGTGACCGTCCTTTCAGTTTTGACAGGACGATCACGCCACCTGCTGTCCGTCTGCCGCCTCTCCAAGACGTGTCACAACCACCATCAAGTGACACGTCTGAGGAAGGCAGAAGTTTCCGCCGAAACATGTCAAGGTATGTAACATCCTAACACATGTCTGAGAAAAAAAGAACAACTGAAGTCATTATCAGAAACTGAAGACATAATGAACACCATTGAACCAATCCCCATCTCAGTTTACGAGAACCTAAAGTAACGTTGGTTATTTTGTCTGAACAACTCTACTGCTTACGTTTTCCACCAGTTAATTCAGGTGAGAGGAGTGAAGACTAACCTCCGAGTTGCCATGGCTACCAGGGTCTGCCTGGTGATTGGGTGAGGACGAGTCACTGAAACACAAGAGACGACAATTAGGAGAAGTGAGACCAATGAACACCTCAGTTAAAGGCCACAAAGACACAGACACACTTACCTGTCCGGTACTGAGGAGGTTGTGTAGGTGGACAGCGGGGCGGAGGTGAAGGAGGGAGTAGCTGCCTGGTTGGGGCTGACGTAGGCGTTGTCTGGCCACGGGGAGCACTAAGAAGAGACACAAATATATTTATAACACACCATTTATCAGACTTACTGGGTTAATCAACACAGTCCAAATATCCCAAAAGAAAAGACAAAAAAGGTTGAGGGAAAGTCAAGGGTGGATTGGGAATTTAGCTTTACACCAACTCCGCCCACCTAATGTCACACACATGGCACTGAAACATCTCCTTCTCAGCAGCTGAGGGTGTATAAGCCTCAGACTGCAGCCAGGTGTCTACAGGGGAGCAGACTGTGGACAGAGTGAGGGGGAGGAGGAGTGGAGGAGAGGGGAGCAGGGTGCTTACACTGCCTCTCTTGGCCAAGGAGTCGCCACAGTCAGCGGGAAGTGTCCGCTTGCTGGACTTTTTCAGCTCGTGGTCACCCGCATCCTCTATGATGGGTTCAAGCCTCGTCTACATACAGACACACAGCAGAGGTTAGCCAGCCAGCAACCAGCACAGAAACACAACCAACAACCTGAGGGCAGCCTGAGTTTGGCATACAAGGGTAGAAAATGTTGTCTTACTGCTCAATGATTCACAATTTCAGATTTTGTTCGAGGATTTTTTGTTTAGTTTTAGGATGATGATGTTATAAACTCTGACAACAGACATTCACAGCTTTGTGCAAATCCTCATTAGAAACTTCATATCTGAATAAATGACATTAAACACATCCCTAATGAAGACGTACACAATCGTTTTGGCGCTCCTCTACAAACTAGACTTGATAACAAGATGAGGTGCGTCAGGATCCAAGTGGCTACCTACCTCAGCTAAACATTCACAGTACACTGTTGTGCATCCCAACGTTGCTGTCGACCACTTTCCGAAACATACCAGATGCCAGACTGTCTTCAAAGCAGCCATTTGTTTCACATCCTGTTACTACAGAATTAAAATATACGCGAGGAGACTTCAAACCTGCCTGAGACAGGTAATCCATCACTCCTGTCACTCTGACTGTTTTGTCAAATTGTGTCATCCCCACATTTTGATGCGGTGCAGTTCAATAGCAGATTGCTGTGGTAGTTTATTGATTACTGCGTTTTAATTCAAGAGCCTTATGTTGACGGAAAGACAAAATCAAAGCCAGTAAACAACAAAAAAAAGAAAGGCAAAGAAATAAAAGGGATCATGTGAATTTGGTAGCTCCTTGCATTAAAATGCCTGCTGTTGGGTCGTGTTTTTTTTCCCCAGTGTACTGATCCAATGTTTGGTTGGCAGAAAATTAACTGGCATGAATCGTGAGAGCGGATAATCATCAGTTAGTGTTGGTTATAAGCAAAAATGCCAATAAAAAACTGCTTTTCTCTTTTTTGTATTACTGTAAAGTGAATATATCTGATTTTTTCAGATCAAACAAGCAATTTGAAGTCTCACTCAGACTCACCCTGGGCCTGAGTCCACAGCTGCCGTATCAGAGAGCAGTGTGAAAGCAAGGAGCGCTCACTCTGCAGCTAAACCTGGGGACCTAAACGTCCCTAGAAGTACACTGAAAAGACTGCTCAACTTGACAACTGAGGGGTATCCAACTGATGATTCGAATCTGCGATTTTCATTTTGTAGTTACAACCAAACAGGCAGTGTAATATTAACATAAGCAATCCCTTACTTTTAAAATATTACCATAATCGCTATTTTTCTTGCCATTAATTACATCTTTGTTGAAATACGATGTACTAAAGCTGCCTCTGAAGAACAAGAGAGAGAAACCGTGGGGAAAAACTCTGTGAATTAAAGGGTTAATTTCAACCAAAGCCGAGTTGGCGATTGTTGGAGCAGTGTACTAACTAACTAGATGATTAAAAGAGTTTGAATTAAGTGTTTTACAGTGCATAAGCAAAGCAGTTAAGCTAACGTTAGTTTGGTAAAAGAGAGGAACTTGAGTGGTGTAAGGTTGTGTTTTTCTGTTTAATAAGGAAAATAGGCGCCTCTGATTGACGTGTGCTGTCATCATAACAATTGACAGCAATAATCATTTTCTTTTGTACCAGTCAAACGACCACAGCGAAGAGTTCAGGGTTCTCTGCTCATTTTATCTCTATGACTTCAGCCTAATTTGTGGTCACGTATTAGTGAGGCCTGATGGTTGATACCGGCTGCATACTGACCTCCGACAGGATAGTGGTATCATAAGAAGGCTGGTACTTTTCCTTCTCTTGAGCTGTGCGTTTCTCCATCTTCTCCCTGTCTGTCTTTTGCTTACGGTCCGCCCCCTTTGGCTAAACATGAAGCAGAGACCGGGGAAAGGAAGACAGATTTAATTTGCTGTCAGGGCTGACGCATGAGGTGGTATAAAAAATGCCCCCCCCCCCCCCCCCCCCTGAGAAGGTGTACCTTAAAGACTTTGATTTGGCAGGAGGCAGAGTGGAGGTGCTCTGTGTACTCTCCACTGTCTCCCTGGGCGAACGTGTCGATCTGGATCCTGAAGGGGACGCCCTTCTCTCCGCCGTGCTTCCTGGGAGTGAACTCTGTGCTGATGCAGTGCACCTGCAGACAGCGGGGAGACAAGAGTCAGAGTGTGATGAAAGTATGTGTTTGATGTGGAAATTCAGTGGCACGCCCAACAGATGGCACAGAAGAGAGCTGGTGTGTGTGTATGTTACCTGCACAAAAACAGAAGTTCTTTTGTTCATGTCCCACAGGAACTCTGCAGCGTTCAGCTGGGAGGGGTGAGTCTTCGGCTCCACAATGCCCACTGACATGGGGATATCTGTCTCACACAAACACACACGCACAGATATTTGAACTCTGAATCGCACACATGGGATGGTTTAAGTAAACATTTCTCAGCAGGCTTCATTACCGATGTCAAGGAGACGGTCGCCAGGACGATTCCACCTCCAGCCCTCCAGCTGCTGGTGCTCTGTGTACTGCAGCCGGCGGTCGTGAAAGACCACGCGCACAGTGCTCTACACACACGAACACACAAAATGTTAGGTATGAACTGTATTTGATGTAAGACGTGAACTGCTCCGGCTGTGAGGATCCTCTCACCTTCACCATCTTGTTATTGATCTCTGGTAACTCGTCTGGCTTTCTGTTATCCAACATACGCACCTCATAAGACTGGCCTGAGAGCAAGAGAGCGAGAGAGATATCCCAACATCAAAAGAAAGTGAAAAACATGATGAGAAAGGTGCGAAACACCAGAGCTGGTAAAAACAAAACAGTGGAGTGAGTGCCACTATCCTTTCCCTGAATGTTTTATTTGTGTAATTCAAATGAAGTTCAAGTTTTATCACTTATGATTATAAAAAACTTCTGTCATGGTCTGGGTGAATACTCAAGTCTGATTGGCTGTTGGGTGTCCATTAATTCCAGATAACCTACTATGCAGTTCCAGTGAAACTGTCTGTTCACCGCTCTCGATTAACGCTGTGGCTACATGACAGTATCAGTCTGTATCTAAAATAGGACGGTGACTGTAAAACACACGAGCAGCAAGAACCACACTCCCCTCTGAGCTCACTGATACACAGTAACACATCAGCAATCATCTCACATCCCATCCACTATTCTCAGTACTTCAGGCTGCAGCTGACAGCAACGTCACACATGGCAATTGTTTGTAAGTGAAAATCTTGATTCATCTGCATGCTGATCCATGGCTGAAGTCCCTTGTTATTTTTGCTGCATGTGTTTTTCCACAGCAGGGCAGGTAAAAGAAGTTTATCTGTTGGAGGTGAACTGTTTGTCTGCAGCTCTTCATCAACATCTCACTGTGGCTGTGTCTGATTTCACACTTCCCCCCTGCTGCATTATTACACTTGTCTTAATTGAAGAAAGGCCGCTAACAAAGTTCAGCTTATTCTGTGATAAACATATTTTAATTACTTAAAAATAAAAGTCCCTTATTATTTTGCTTTGTAAAAACTTTTATTGTGAAGCAGCAAAAAAAGGAAATGTTGAGTTTTCGAGCAGCAACATCAAACTTCTAATACGGCCGATAGGAAGCATGAAACAGTAAAATAAAGCAGATATCTAAAGTACAAACAGGACGCAGCAGGAGAGAAACTAATCTGCAAACCACAGAGATTCAGTTAGAAGAAATACTGTACTAGAAGAGCTGAACACAGAGAGACTTTTAAAAATGTCTTTCTCCCTGGTCTCCTGCAGACCGGTATGCGTTATGTGGCGCAAAATATATCAATACATTGTAAAAAAAATAAAATAAAATAAAATAAATAAATAAATAAATCGATATACCGCCCAGCCTTAGGAATTACTAATAGTTCATATTCCTAAAATGGAGTTTGGCGTAATATTTTCTGTCAGGAGCAGAATGGGAAATAATCTCTGAGGGAATCTAGTGGTAGTCTTTCATATGGTGACCCTGCAAGATCCCCAGTCTTTGCAAAACCTTATTGTGTGTGACTAAAAACTCACATTGTCTTGATATGCGAGAGGCTGTCCGACTTTCGTCTTGTTATAGCCTTGCAGTGTATGGTGGGCTTAAGATGACAAAAAGTGTGTTTAGCCCACAACATGTTAACAGAATATTTTCCAGTTAAGTGCATCATGAACTAATGTCATGGATGACCAGACCATCTTCTTACAGCCCACTCTGCAGTTTAGAAAATGTTTTGCGTCAGCAAACAACAGACCTAAGGTTGCACTTTAGCTGTGCTAGCATTTCTGTGTAATTCCACATTTCCATTTTTATGTATGAATTCTGTTAAATCCTGTAATTCCAAGAAAACTGGGCTCAACAATACAGCTTCTATCTTGCTGTGATGTAGCAGAGACATACTGGTGGTGTGAAACACTATGTGCTGAGTAGAGGTCAAAAGAGGCTGCCACTCACACCAGCGATGGTTTCATTTTACAGCAATTATACTAATGTGCAATGAATTAATGCGGTAATTATTTATTGATGTTAAATGATGGGTGTGTGGCCTTATCATGCACAAACCACATCAGATACCATTATCTGCACTTTTAGTTGTCCAAGAAGAAAAATATGAAGTCCACTATCATATTTGAAAGACAAAACGAGGTGACGTAAAACCAAAACTTTCTCCTGGCTGCATGCACTGTGTGTCTCACCTTGGTTTAGGTATGTGAGCGTCTCGTCGTGCAGCTTGACAGCAGGCGAGGTGGCGGCGCACAGCACATACTGGAATGGGGGATTTTTGGTCTCGCTTTCAGGAGGGAGGCTGGTGTCCTCCTGCTTAAAGATTGGCAGAGCCAGCACATCGCTGAGAGAGGCAGGAGAGAGAGGAGAGAATAACAAACAGACAGTCAGCATGGACGTGATGCAGAAAAAGCCTGCAAGAAAAGCATCATGAAAGAAGCACTGTGGCAGCTTTAAAAAAAATTTTGTGAAGGGCTTAATTGGTGCATCTTTGGCCTTTTGTCTAATATTTATTATAAAGCTTTTATTGAACATCCAGTACCATAATGATTGCAGCATAATCACTGTGACCTCCCTTAAAGCAAAGCCAGCCTTTATTCCTTAAGTCTTCCCACTTTGCTGTTATCTCCAACAACATGTCAAGTTGGTCTGTGCCATTTAAACTGTTGCATGCTCCATTTCTTGGCAAGACAATGCTTCCTCCTCATAGTGTGGAATTATTAAATGGATTGGCTTATTTTAAAAGAAGTGACGAAGACTCTCCATCGATCAAATGGCTCCCTCATTATGTATGCATGAGGCCGCGGTGGGATAAATGAACAAAAACACCCAGAGATAGCCTGAGCTGCTGACACACTATCTCTCACACTTGGCAGCCACTCTAGACAACCAACCCGTCCTCAGCTCACCCTGACAAATGCTGCAAGAGTGTCAACCGGTGCACCGTGAACAGGAGTGCGCGCGCGCGCGTGTGTGTGTGCGTAGATATCAGTGGCTGTGCAGAAAACGAGTCCTATCCATGCAAAGAAATGCAGATCATGGCATCTCATTACCTGAGAAACTTTTTGGCAAGTCATGATGCTACTCTAAACCTGAGCCAAACTTTAAATAAAAAACCCTTGACAATTTCAAGACAGTCCTGCAGCACCTTCTTCAAAACAACATCGTCTTCGCCTGCAGTCTGAAATCACTTCTCTCTCTGAATCACTTGCTGCTGTGTTTTCTTTGCAGAGTGGGTGCCCAGACAGAGTCAACCTGGGTGCCGCAGCCCCGTTGAGCCCTGATGCCCAGGAAAACTACATCTGCTTCCTGAAATCCGAGGAGCTGGCTCCACTGAAACACACTGAGACATTCTGTTCCTACCAGCTGCTGACTCCAAACATGCCCCACAACCCACCCCAATGCCACAGATACATAGCACTACTCCTGCAGCCACTGACACCACACACACTCTCTGTTTTTGCTAATTCACTTACATGCAACCCAACGCTCATGAGAAACTGACACACAACTACGTCACACTCAGATAAACGCACACTAAAAGCAGATGGCCGAGGAGGCAGCTGATAAGACGCATGCGGGTCCTGGGAGATTCTTACCTTAAATGTCATCACCCCCCATAGCATGTTACATAACTCAGTGCAGACATACCAAAAGTTACTAATTAAACAGGTGGTTTACAACAGTGCCACTTTGACTCCAACTTATTCCAACAACTCAAGAAAGGAGACAGGAAACACATCTATCCTACACACACACACATTATCAACAAGTAGTGCGGACTTAGTCATAAGATGTCACATTTAGGGACAAATGTTAGAATAACGTGGTGACACGTTGACAAGTCATTATGTTAAATATGGAAGATGAGAGGGCTGCGTGTATTAACAGCAATTTGGGCATAGTGACGACGACTGTAGGTGTGTGTGTGTCTGGAAACTAGTGCTGGGTATCATGTGAAGATTTTAGATTAGATTTTGTTCCAATAAAATACCTGTGCCATCAAAAGTGTCAACAAAACATTTTTTTCAGTATAGAGAAGTTTTAAAAATAGAATAAATTCAACTGGACAAACTGTGTTGCTGAGAAAAAATGGTGTGATTGGATCAGAAGCTCTAAAGCAGCAACTTTATCATGGACCCTGTGGTGAGATTGATTTGTTCAAGAATCTGAGCAGGCGTTCAATACCAACACTTGTGTTATTGTGTCAAAGGGTCAAGATTTGAGATTGAATGCTTGGTCAGACTGTTAGGTTTGTTTACTTATTCCAGACATTTCTACATATAAATCTGGAAACTTTTCAAATGTAAAACAATATTTCTGTCTCCTTATTTAACACTGATGCTTATTCTGTTAGCTTTAATGCCGTTGGCTTTTCTTCTTCTATCTAACTAAACTTTGATAATCTCTGATCATTACTTAGAAGAAGGGATGAGCGTGATGAGTCGACTAGTCTATCAAATGTCAGCACCAAAGCTACTTGTTGATTAAATTTAAGATTAGTACTATCATATGCAGCTGTGTTTACCCAATGAAAATGCTGTTGTAATAATCAGGCATGTTTCCTTAAGATTTATTTTCCTCAATAATATTGTTTTTAATCAGTGTTACTTGTTAATTTTTAACTAGTGAATTGTCGTCATGTTTTGTAGTATATTGTGCACTTTTCTTAGTGTACATTGCAAAGTGCCACACATTTTTAGAGGTGTCTGAAACCCAATTTGGTTACTGAAAAATGTGATTAACAATTTCAAATGGCTCTTAAAATATATGCAATATTTTATGGACAATGTTCGACCTTAAATAGTAAATTGTGCTCAATTTGGACTGTTTTCTGGGTGTTTTCTTACATTTAAACATCAGGGAAATTGGTTGTTAGGAACATCCCTTGTTAGAGACACCTACTGTCTCTTACATTATGACTGTAGCTGGAAATTTCTGATGAAAAATATCTTATTTTATTTCCAAAAAGGATGGTTTGGTGTTTCTCAAGCTGCACAAGAGTAAAGAAGTGCTGCAGCTTCTACCACTTCCACCTTCAAGTCAGTTAACTCTTTTAAAAGATATACTAAAATCAGACCTTTTACATGATGAACAACTTTTTGTTTCCACACACTGGTCTTTAGAAACAAAGCCATAGACCTGTTCTGTTAAATCAACAAGTTTGAGGGGCCCAAACAAGGCCTTTCTTGGAGACTTCCTCTGTGTTATCTTGAAATGTACACAAAGTTTAGGTCTCTCTCTTTTTGGCACATAGTCCAGGCAACAGCATTAACTGATTTAACGTCTTTGTCCCTCACAGTGTAATAGGTATCCTGTCTTTGCTTTTGTGTGGGTTTAGAGAAACATATCTTTGCCCCTGATCGTGGCACCCTGCAATGACTGCCCTACTCCAAATCCCAAAACAAAGAGAAGCCATCACACTCAGCACAAAGGGAGTCACACACACAGCCATAGGAGGATGTAGTGTTAACATTTGCAGACAGAGTGTATCTCTGTATCTGTGTGAGGAAGCTGGGGGTGGCATGTTGACTCCGTCTCTAACCTCATGCTGTAGGCTCCAGCCCCCAGCTCCTGCCCGATGCCGGACAGGCTGGCATCGAAGTCGTGAACCAGCCCCGACTCTATGGTGGCGTCGTCCATCTTCAGCACCCAGGCCATCGGCCCCAGCTCCTTGTCCTCGGCTTCTACTCGGAGGGCCGCCAGCTTGCTTCAGGTACGAGAGGTCGGCTAGCGAGGAAGTGGGCTCTGCAGCTTCTGAGTGACACCGTGAGAGGAAAGTTATGCTGCTAGCCCGTTAGCCGCTCCTTGGCAAGCTGGGCAAGCGAATCGGTAGCTTTCCACAGAGACTGGATGTATCGCCATATCTCCACACGAGGGTTTTTCGGGGGGGCTTTTGTCACACAACGCGGTCCTCCACAGCTGGCAGACTGTGTGAAAGTAACAATAAGTTAGGGTCCGCTCAGCTAGCAAATGTTAGTCGTGACTGAAGATGCGAGCTGATTGTCACCATGCAAACGTTAGCTAACAGCTAGCTAGCTAGCTACCACTAGCTCTACTTAAGCAAGCTAGCGTGAATCCAGCAGCCCCGTTGTTATCCCAAATCTTGAAGCAGGCTAGCTAACGTTAGCATGTGTTAACAAAATGCCACAAGCACAGACGATGATTCTGTTTTAGTCCACACGCCGCATCCCACGCAGCGTCCGCACAGCTGTTGCTACCTAGCTAACAGGCTAACTAGCATCAACTTCACTTGCTTCGTATCAACTGTGCGATGTCCGGAGACCTAAGAGCAGCTGTCCTCTGGCGCTCCCTGTACCGTCCCGACCCGTTCTCCTCTTCTCATCGTGGGGCTGGAATCACCGCTGAGGTTTCCCGGTCCTTGAGACGCAGTCCTTTAACCATCCAAAGTGCAGCGGTTGACACAAAACCAGGCATCAACATGGCTCCCTCAGCATACAGACCGTCGGTCTCTGAAGCCTGCAGGGCTGCCACCGCCAGCCTCAGGAAGGATGCCAGGACGGCGAGCAGCCAATCACAGGCCGCATTCTTTGCCCAGCGCAAGCGGATTAGCCAATCAGAGGCCTCCGAGCTTCCGTCATTGTGTCCAACTGTACTTGTGCTCTGCCTCCCAGAAAGTATAATGCACCTAAAGTCTACACTGTCAACACAGATGAACACTTGGGGAGGATTACTCAGTGGAGGAAGGTAACCAAGTAGCTACATTTACTCAAGTACCGTACTTCAGTTCCATTTCCAGGTACTATTTTATGCCACTTACTACTTTTACTCCCCTACATTAAAGAGCCAAATATTGCACTTTTTATTTCACTATTTTTATTTTTTAAGCTGAAGTCACTTTGCAAACGTAGATTATTGATACAAAATATAAATAAACTAATAAACTGTGATATTATGAGTTGAGTAATTAAAATCCGCCCCACCTGTAACAGCTGCAATATTAAAGTGATGCACATATGGATGCATCAATGATTATAATTCAATAATAGATATGTATATGATCTTAAAATTAGCCATTCTGCATAATAAGTACCTTTACATTTGTTGCCTTACATATTTTTTGATGCTAATATTTTTGTGCTTTTACTCAAGTATGATTCTGAATGCAGGACTTTTACTAGTAACAATAAGTATTTTTACACAGCTGCATACTTCATACACAAATCAGTCAATCAATTTTATTAATAAAGCCCAATATCACAAATCAAAGTTTGCCTCAGAGGGCTTTACAGCATGCGACATCCCGACAAATACTTCTTCCACCACTGGATGTTGCATGCAACCCTCCGTTCTGAGGGGGGTTCAGTTGCTGCCGCCTGTAGGCTACTTTATTAGTCGATGCACATCAAATAACTAGTAGTATTGACTGTAAAATAAGTCTTCCTTAAAGTCAGGGTAAAGTAAAATCTGATATTTAAATCTGCAGCATTATACATGTTAGAAAACACCAGTTGAAAACATGTGAAAAGACTCTGGGAACTATGAAGTGCTGAATTGTAGAGGATTTTGAGGTGGGGCTCTGATGACGCAATGGAACAATCCTTAGCATAAGCCCCACCCCTACACTACAGACTGAATTACTGTGTTTACTTACATAACTTTTGGGTAGAAAATTCTCACATCACATAAATTAATATGTATGTACATATATATATATATATATATATATATAGTGTGTATATGTAGTGTGACAAACTCATATTTGCTTTGCCCTGACTTTACCTCTCCACATTGACAACATATATTCTATATCCTTCTATAGCAAGCAAATTCCCAAAATTCAGATGGCTTTTAGTTTTGATGTCACCCCAAGATTTTTAGTGTCCCCATCTGGCCACCCCAACAAACACTTTATGGGGCGCCACTGCATGTAGGCCTCCCCACAGTGATAAGGCTCCCCACAGTGATAAGGCTCCCCACAGTGATAAGGCTCCACCAGTGTCACGAAGCAATAACCAACAGTTACTCATTAACATATATAACAGAGACCTGAGACATCTCTGGGGTCATAAACTAAATTAAACAAACATACCGTGTGTAGCTGCTGCCGCCGTGTCTCTGTACGGGGGCTCGGAAGTTCTCAGTGTAAGGCTGCCAGAACAACATCGTGTCCCACACACAGCTGTCGCTACGGTCCGTCTCACTGCCAGTCAACACGGCTCAGCCCGGTACCGAGCAGGTCCACACAGCAGCAGCTCATGTCTGTCTGGGGTCAGTGTCGCAGCACAGTTTGCACCAGTCGGCTGCAGGCTTGGTGTCTGGTCAATAATTATCCACAGGTCGGACCCTGGACATGGCGCGCAGTCAAGTCTCTGGGTGGCAAAGTTTTTCCGAGTAGCAGAGTACACGCGCTATTTTGGCCCGAGGGGGGAAGACCCGCCTCAGGACGTGGTGACTGTCCCCCTGTCTGACTCCTCACACTGTGCAGGACATGGACGTCACAACACAACAATCAGACTGTTTTGCATGTAACATTAAATCTGTACAGTCACTAGCTGATATATTACCCTGACAGTATAAAGCAACATAAAATGCAAAGAGTCGAGTACAAGTGTTTTAAAACTGTACTTTTATGAAGACAGACAGACAGACAGACAGCAGCATATTAACTGCAGGGACTTGGCAGTGAGGAGGTGACTGCAGGCTGCTGCTCTATCTGAGATCCTCTTTAGCTGCACCTAAATTTACAGCCCACGGGACAGATGCATACATGAAATTCAGCACCAGTTTCTCAAATGTCTATGTTGCATGAGACATAAATGTTATATTTTAAACTGCATGTCTCAATTAGTCCACTCTATTAACTGCTGTGCACAGTTTCTTTCCACTGCTCTCTGATCCACCGTGTAAATTACATAACAGCTATAAACCAAACAGGACGGTGGCTCTGGAGCTGAAACTAATTTAACTGGTGGACATAAAATTAATCCTTCTAGGCTGTGAAGATGTTTTACTTAAGCCTTGTGAGATAGTAAATTTAATATGTTTAAGATATTGGGCTGGGCATTTTACACCAATTTCTGAAACTTTATGGACCAAATGATTCAGAAAGGCAATAAAAATATATTAAAAAAGAATCAAAGTTAAGTTGTTATCCCCCATCACTGGTTATAGACAAGAGTTTATGTGTAGTTTAACCACAGGGACAATTTAGAGTCTCATTTCAAGGATTTTTATTTGTTATTTTATTTATTATTATTTTTATTTTATTTCAATAAATTGTGAAGACAATAAAGCCTCCACAAAATAGCATTTTAAGTCTTGTGTGTGATTTATCCTGGCTTCACATGAGCAGAGGAAATCTCTGCTAGTTGCTAGGCTAATTTATACAATGTAAAATGCCATGGGCTGGTGCTAATAACGTTAGCATGTTGAATTTGTGGGGAAATGCGTCCAGATAAAGACAAGTGTTTGTCTGTGAATGCTGCCAGTAATATTGAATCTGATTTGTATACTTGTGTTTGAAATTGTCTCTATTAAGCCATGTTTAATGTGTGTTTAAAGTGTGTTTAATTAGAATGAGCCGCTTATATCTACATAGGGAGTGGGTCCTGGTTCACAGACATCGCCATGTTCCTACAGTGGCCCAAAATGGACAAACCAAACACTGGCTTTGATTGGGTCATTTGTGTTTTCATGTTAGCAACCCCTCTGCATTGGAAAAAAACACTGATTTTCCCGGTTTAAATCACCAGAGGCCTGTACTACTAAGCAGGATTTGGAGTTAATTAGGTAACATCAGGGTTAACTCTGGGTTTTCAGTACTATGAAGCTGGTTCTCTTTTTACCAGGATAAATCACCATGGCAACTTATGCTGAACAGCTAACCTGCTCCGGAGCAAGTTAACTTCAGAGAATCAGATCACACCCTGTCAACACTGCGACCTCTGACCAATCAGATCATTGAAGAAAAAAGTATCCTCAGGTAAAAAAAAAAAAGAGGAGCCTATATATATTGTTAGAGGAATCATATCATTGTTTCAGGGCTCTATTTCCACAGGTTTTAAAACAGAGATAGTTTACATACTAAACACATGATTTTGGCTGTATTTCAACTAATTCAACGTTTATTTTAGTGTGTAGTGACAGTGTTGCTAATGTTACACTCTGATTCCATCAATGCAGCTCAAAATAACACGAGACACCTGTGGGATGAGAACGAGGATAAAACAGATAATATTTTTTAAGAAAATTAAAAGCAGCATTTGGGTTGGATAGATCTCATCAGTCATTAAGTAGTCTACTTTTCCACCCTTTACTTCAGCAGTAACACTTGGTGTTACGTTAAAATGTTTTTGTGAGATATTCATCATCATCCAACTAAACAGCAAAAAATACTAATGTCACTTACAGCCTAGTGATACCTACATGCAATTTAAAACTCTGCCGACAGTGACCCTTTGAGTAGCATTTTCAATATCTCTACATTTCTGTTATAAGATTTCAGAGTATTGTCTACATCCCATGCCACTGACATTTTACTGTCTTGTTACTTGTTTACTGTCGCTAGCAAACAAGACTTTCTTGTTAAAAGACTTTTTCACCTCTCGTGATCTGGATTTTCTGCTCCTGACGGAGACTTGGCTTCAGGCTGGTGAGTGTACACCGTTCTCTGAACTCCTTCCTCCTGACTGTTTATTTCTCAGTTCCCCTCGGACCACCGGCAGAGGTGGAGGTCTAGCCTCTGTGTTCAAATCCAGCTTTGAGTGTCGTCAAATTCTATTTGACAATTATTCCAGTTTTGAGCTGCAACTGTTTGAGCTAAACCTGTCCCCTCCTGTCATGTTTGCAGTTGTATATCGTCCTCCTAAATTTAATAAGGACTTTATTAATGACTTTGCCGATTTCTGGCGATTTTAATGTCCATGTGTGTTGTGAATCCAGACCTCTGGTCAGTGATTTTTCAAACCTCATCGCTTCTTTTAATCTCATTCAGTCTGTGACCAGCCCGACTCATGAGAAGGGTCACACCTTAGATCTTGTGCTATCACATGGGTTATCTGTGAGTGTAAATGAGATATGTGAAACAGCATGTATTTCTGACCATCTGCCTGTTTTATTTACCGTTTCAATCCCCTGTTCGCGGACTGTAACCTGTGCTCCCTCACGCCGCCTGCGCATGTTGAACCCTCAAACTGCATCACAATTCTCTGCCATGTATGCTGACGTAAACACGTTTAGCACTCTGGATGTCAGTCATGGTCTTAATGCGGAAGAGCTTTTAAGTGTTTTTAATTTTACATGCACTGATATCCTGGACTCTGTTGCCCCTTTCAGATTTAAGCGCTCTAAAGCACTTTCTGAGCCATGGTTAAATGACTCCACACGTTCTGTCAGACGTTCATGTCGGCGTGCTGAGAGGAAGTGGAAAAAAGATAAGCTCCACGTCTCCAAAGAAGCTTTACGTGAATGTTTATCAGCCTACCAGCGAGTCGTTAAAGCTGCCAAAATGGAGTATATATCAAATATTGTCTCCAATAACAGTCATAAGCCCCAGGCTCTGTTCAGCATTTTTAACTCCCTTGTAAACCCGTGCGATAACTCTCCAGTTGTGCCATCGCCCACTCTCTGTGAGAGCTTTCTTAAATTTTTTATTGAAAAAATTTCTGCCCTTAGGCCAGTTGCTTCCACTCTCACTGCCCCTGGTCCTGACCCCACTGTGCCTCCTTTACCTGCTGTCTTTGACCAGTTTGAGGCAGTATCTCTCTCCTCGCTATCAGATCTAGTTAAGCATCTGCGGCCGACTAACTGTCCCTCTGACAGCATTCCCTCTCGCCTCTTCAAAGATGTTTTTGGTACTGTGGGGTCCACTGTTCTTGTTGTCATAAATACCTGCCTTAGCTCAGGGTGTGTTCCAGCTGCTCTCAAACATGCTGTAGTGCAGCCCCTTATAAAAAAGAAAAACCTGGACCCCTCTCTCCTGTCAAACTACAGACCAATCTCCAAATTACCATTTTTGTCCAAGGTTTTGGAGAAAGTGGTCTTTACTCAGCTGCAATCATTCCTAGTGGCCCATGACATATATGAAAAGTTCCAGTCTGGCTTTAAACCACATCACAGCACTGAAACAGCACTTTTGAGGGTTTTTAACGATCTTTTGTCAACTGTTGATTCATGTAACTCTGCTGTTCTGGTGCTGCTTGACCTGTCAGCAGCCTTTGATACCATAAATCATAGGATCCTCCTGTCTTGCCTGGAACAGTGGGTAGGTATCACAGGTACTGCCCTTATATGGTTTCAGTCCTACCTCACTGATCAGAGCTTCTCAGTTAACTTAGGGGAATTCAACTCAGCTACGGCTCCTCTCACCTCCGGTGTCCCCCAAGGCTCCATTTTGGGCCCCATCCTCTTCTTGCTCTACATGCTGCCATTAGGGTTGATTTTTAAGAAACACAACATACCTTTTCACTGTTTTGCAGATGATGTACAGATCTATCTGCCCCTTAAATCCATTAGCAAGGATTCTGTACAGCCACTGCTAGAATGTTTAAAAGATGTCAAATCCTGGATGGACACTAACTTTTTAAATCTCAATGAGGATAAAACAGAGATCATTATGTTTGGATGTGACCCCTCCGATTACTCCGCTGATTTTCTGGGCCCCTTCACTCCTAACATCCGTTCCTCTGTTAAAAATCTCGGTGTGACCTTTGACAGTGCTTTTAAATTCGATAAACAAGTTAGATCAGTAATACAAACCAGCTTTTATCAACTCAGGCTATCTCTCCCCCCAAAATCTAGAGAGGGTAATCCATGCTTTTATAACCTCACGTCTGGACTACTGTAACTCGCTTTATGTCGGTATTGACCAGTCACTGCTACACTGTCTACAGCTTGTCCAGAACGCAGCAGCCCGCCTCCTCACTGGAAAGCGTAAACACGAACACATCACACCAATCTTGGCCTCGCTCCACTGGCTTCCAGTGCGTTTTAGAATTGATTTTAAGATTTTATTGATTGTTTTTAAAGCCCTAAATGGGCTGGCACCCCCTTATTTAACCGAACTCCTGCACTTTCATGCTCCCTCCAGAGCCCTGAGATCAGCCAGTCAGCTATTACTGGCTACTCCTAGGACTAGGCTGAAGACCAGAGGTGACAGAGCCTTTGGGGCGGCTGCCCCTAGGCTCTGGAATAGCCTGCCCCTGCACATTAGGTCTGCCCAGACCCTAGAGGTTTTTAAGTCTTTTCTTAAAACCCACTTCTTCTCTCAGGCTTTTAACTCAGGTTGAGCTGGACACCCAAACATTTTATCTTATTTTGATCTTATTTTATAACTCTTGTATTTTATTTTATTGTATTGTATCTTATGGTTATTATTGTGGTGTACTATTGGGTACCTCATTGTATTTGCTTGTTTATTTCTATTGACCTGTTCAGCACTTTGGTCAACCTTGGTTGTTTTAAATGTGCTTTATAAATAAAGTTTGAGTTGAGTTGAGTTGAGTTGTAGTCGCAGACAGTTCCAGTACTGTTTCATTTCATATGAAGCAGTCTCCTTCATTCATGGTTGTAATGATGTCACTTGTAATTAACAACCCCACCCATTTCCCATGAACGCAGCTTTGTAGTGCCAGTTATCCAGACGGCCAATGTTAGGGTTAGTCAAACCAGATAACAAGAAGATATCCTGGGTATGCTGAACTGGCTTCAGAGTATAGGCCTCTGGTATGTTTGTTTTAGAGAGGGGGAGACTTCCGCGGATGATTCGGCTTCAGATAAAAACCTCCTGAACATCTGGATCTTATCAGAGAATAAAGGTGAGCACACATTAGCAGGCGCTGGGTTAGACAAGCTATAAAGCATCAGAGAAACACTCATTTGTAACGTTTGTTGTAGAGAGGAAGAGACCTCAGAGGATGATTCGGCTCCAGTAAAAACCTCCTAACAACGAACAATGGAGTAATTATAACCTGAGATCAAGCTTTGCACATGGGAGGAGTTTTAGCTGGTTGCAATCCTCAGGATCTCTTGGTTGAAGGTACAGCTGGACACAGAGGGTCTTTAGAAGACGTACTGGAGTTGGTTTATAGCTGAACCAGTTCACAACCAAAATGACCGCAATCATCTTCAGTGTTGAATATACTGGGCAATACTACAACCAGTAAAGATGTTCAATATACCCCTTCCCTCATTCCCACTGCACAAACCAAAGGAGGCGGGGCTTATCATGACCTGTACAAGTTCTTTATTATAATGTAAGCACAGCTTTGTAAATGCACGGAGGAAACACAACAGTGAAAACTAGAATGTTACAAGAAGAGGAAGGAAAGAAAGACACGATGAAGAGAAGAGAATCGGGTGACATGACGATTTTTTTTTTCAGAGCTGTAAATAATACATTTCTACAAATTTCTCAGCAGAGAAAAAATAAGTGTGAGAGAGAGAGAGAGAGAGAGACCGAGAGACCGAGAGACCAAGAGAGAGAGAGACACTACGGCTAGCGCAACAGAGAGAAAATAAAAACAAGGATGGGCACACATGCGCACCCCCCCCCGGGGAACTCTCGTAAATGACACTGTTATTGGATATTCCATTTTAATATCATATATAGATACATATCCACTATGTGATAATAAGCCATGTCCTGTCATACTTCATGTGGTAAGCAGCACGCACCATCCTCCTGCCCATGTTGCCCAGAAATGGACTGATCCAAGATGAGCCGGGAGAAATGGAGGACGCTGTGAATTTTTCTGAAAGGGGTGGACATTGTTCACATTAATTTAAAACCCCAGTCACAATATTCTGGACTCCGATACAAACTTCTTTTTAAAATTTAGTCTCATGCATAGCCAAGCACATAACACCTCCTATACTTTGGACTCTGCCTATGTACTGTATCCGCTGTGACTCGTGTTAGTGCTGTGCACGGTTGGTCGGTCGTACCTTTTAGGCTAATCAGCACCTTTCTGACAGAGAGAAAGTGTTTATGTGTGACAGAGAGAGAGACGTTAAAAACCGCTGCAGTAAAACCTCATTGCGTGAAATAAATCCAAACTATGACACAATGTAAATTTACATTCCTGTCTACCTGGCCCCAGTTACTCACTGTTCGAGAAAGACACAAGACGGCACCATTCGTTCGTCTCAGCCCTGTTCCATGAACCTTTCCCCCTTAAAAATGAGAACCATGCAGGCGCACCACTTCCTGTTGACATCAAGATGTTATTCAGAGGGGATGCTGTAGTGTTCGGGATAGAGGACGGAGATTTCATATCTTCATCTTTGATTAGTGACAAACCTGGGTGTGACTGGATGTGTGTTATCTGTACGTGTTTAAGGGTTCAGTTCAGTCTGAGATCGGGGGGGATCCTCAGCGATGGTCAGGAGAACTACGACACTCCTCTCTTCTGCACAACTCCCATCTTGTAGGAAATGTTTGAGGACTGTGTGTACCTGTGTGTGTGTTACTTTGCTGGCCAGAGTGCAAGCGTACGTGTGTATGTAAGCAGTTTGCTCCTGTGACAGAGTGTTAGGGTGTGTGTTTTGTTCTCGGCCTGTGTGGGTGTGAGCTCATGAGCTGATGTTGTATGTTTGGTGGGCAGAGTTGCAGTTCTGTGGTTGCCCTGTGGGAGGGCGCTGTGTCTCCTATAGGCCCTCAGACGGGGGTTCATTGCCACTGGAGCCAGACTGGGCACGCTTGATGTACAGATTCAACAGCTTCAGCTGCAGAAAGAAAAACAGAGGGTAGATGTGTAAATGTGTGTCTGTAGAGGTTGCAAGGAAGTCATACAAGCTGTATCACTGAGGTAAAACCTTTTCTATTATTCTTATTTGGCAATAATTTAAAGTGTGGAGAATCCTTTCGATATTTTTTACACAAGATCATCCATTTTCATCTGCTTATCCTGTGCAGCTCACGGGGGCAGGCTGTGCAAGATACTCCAGACGTCCCTCTCCCCAGCAACACTTTCCAGCTCCTCCTGGTGGATCCTGAGGCATTCCCAGCCCAGATGAGTTACATAATCCCTCCAGTGTGTTCTGGGTGTATCCCTGGGTCGCCTACCAGTTGGACATGCCCTGAGAACCTATAATGGGAGGCGCCCAGTAGGTATCCTGATCCTGAAAGGTACAGCAGCTTTACTCCAAGCTCCTCACCCTATCTCTAAAGCTAGCCACCTAACAGAGGAAACTCTTTGGGGATGCTTGTTTCTTAATCCAAGGCTCATGACAACAGGTGAGGGTTAGAACAGAGATGGACTGGTAAATCAAGAGCTTTGCCTTCTGGCTCAGTTCGCTCTTCACCATGACAATCCGGTGCAATGCCCGAATCACTGCTGATGTTGTGCCAAACTGACTGTCCATCTCATGCTCCATTTTACCCCCCAGATACTTGAACTTCTTTGCTTGGGGCAGTAACGCTCTCCCAACCCAGAGGGAGCAATCCACTGTTTTCTGGCAGAGGACCACAGCCTCAGACTTGGTGGTGTTGACTCTTGTCCCGACCGCTTCACACTCGGCTGCAAACCGCCCCAGTGTGTGCTGGAGGTCACGGTGTGAAGTCAACAGAACCCTTTTCCAGTTTTATATGTATACAAACATGAGCATATGGACGGAAAAATTAAAGAGCCACAATGACTGTGGGCCACGATTCAGTCCTCAGAAAAACTCCCAGTCCTCCTCCTCACTGCCATGAGTGTATCCATAAAGACAATCTATATTCATCTGCATATCCAAATGCATACAACCCACATACTTATGCGTACTTTGATCTTGATCTGTCAGCAATTTTCTTTGCTTTCTTACATATGCCCATCACACACTGTAATAAACTTTATAAATCAGAACTAAGGGAGTAGATGGATTCTCCAAGAGTAAGTCAACTCTAAATTCAAATATTTCCAACATTACCAATCCTACAAAGAAGGTGGTACTGGATTTGGCATTTTCAAATATTAAATTTCAACAAGGATTATTACATTATGAAGAACAGATGAAAGTAAAACACTGCTATGATAATGCATAAAAATACAACAAAAACACCACACTGGTCTTCCACAGGAACATGAAGAAGGTGTTTGTGCTCATTTTTTGTGTTCAAAACATGTTAAAAAATCTAAAGATGCCATATTTCAACCTGTTATTGAAGTTAGAAATTCCAGTATCATGACAACACTAATATCACGGATGAGAAACTTCACATTTACAACTGGCTTGTGCTGCCGATTCCACGTTTCAAGTGCTGATAGTTCAGGTTACCTTGCTGCTAGAGAGCTGGCTGAGGTGCGGTTTGAGGTCCTCCCCGATCACTGCGTAAATGGCCACCAAGCAGAACACACAGGCTTTCCTTACACTGCTTTCAGAGTTGTCGTAACCCTGTTGAACCAGATGGGACACGTTACAAACCTGCAGGACGTGTTTGTCAGAACAAAGGAGTCAGAGAAAGTATTCATGTGTGAATGGTGTGTGAGCACAGGAAATACAGGAGATTAGTTTTACACACTTTATGAAATAAATAACAAAATATATGACAATTAGATCAGACCATGCGATCTGATTGGTCAATCAGACATTTAGAACGTGATCAAATCAGCATGTAAAAATGTTTTTAAAAGGCTAAACGCCAACAATTACAGACTGAGGCAGAATATCTCGTTACATAAAAATATGTTGTGAAATTTTTGAAAGTAATACATCTTTTTATTTTGAATTCTGGACTTGACAGCGCTCTGTTAACTGTTTTTGGAAATGTTTGGATAACATCAGCTGTGCTGGTGAGTCTTTTTTTCCATCAGATATCGGAGTTACAAGTTACACAAACAGGCAGTTTTGTGTTCTTGTATGTGGTATTTATTCAGTTTAGGAAATCTCACCATCTCTACAAAGCATTTACGTTAGCTCAAGTTAGTTGGCTGACTCAGACAGGTACTAGGAATTGTCGCTGTTGCTAGGTTGTTACTAAGGGTCGCCTACTTACTTGAGTAGTAAACCATGTTTCATTATCTGGGAGTTTACTGACATGACTGATTATTTTCCAGTTATTAGTCAGACCCGATGTGTTCCCATGGAAACTGAGAAACAAAGATCTATAGTAACAGTAACACTCCACAGCAGTAGATAAAAACAACTCCTCTTGCTTTTACTGAACAACACACCCAATATTACACTAGTGATAATTCTGTATCATTTGTGTTGATCTTTCTGTGTCACCTGAATGAGTCCTGGCACTATCTCAGGCAGCAGGCTCATCAGACCTTCACGAGGAACCCTCTCCACTACTTTGGTCTGCATCTTGATGGCAGCCAGGTTGATGGGGTAGTCAGCTGACTGGATTATGGGACACAACACTTTGATGCACTGGTCTGGACTGATGGACAACGCCAACATAGCTGCCGTCTCCTCTGCTGCTCGTACCACCTGCAGGAACACACACAAACATCATCAGTACTGATGCTGTAAACCAAAAAAAACCTGTAAACTTAGTTAATTTCATATATTCATTTGAGATGAGTCCCCATTTTTGGTCCCCCCTCTGTTGGGGTACCTAGCACACAGTACCTTATAAAACCTCACTTCAAAAAATCCTAACTATCCCTTTAAGTGAGCTAATGTTTGTGTTTGAGTGCGCGTACCTCCTTGTGGGGGTCTTTGTGAGCCTCCAGGGCCTTCATGATGGTGAGCTCTGCGTAGTTTTTGAACCTCCAGGGCTGCTTGCAGAGAATCTCCCTCAGCACCCGCAGAGCCAGCGTTCGGATCACGTGCTGAAAGAATCAAAAAGATTTTAGACATTTTAAGGAAAGGACTTTGGCGTGGCCTATTTACAGAAGTAAATGGAGTGCATGTACCTCTCTGTCACCCATCGTTTCCAGCAGAAGCAGCAGGATGGTCTTAAAATGTTCGTCCCACACCTGCAGGGTGTTCTCACGAATCAGCTTCAGCAGTTCGCAGAGCGCCGCCTTCCTCTCCTCGATGCGCTCGTTGTGATTTGACAACTCTTTCAGCAGCTCGGCCACCAGCTCCGATTGGTCCAGGTTGCTGTCTGTTAAAAGACAACAGACAAGAAAAACAAAACGTGGGGCAATTATCCTATGATTTGTTTTGTGTGGTGCAGTGTGTCTGTGTGTTTCTGTCAGAGTGTGTCTGTGTACCATCTGTGAGAAGCTCCGAGTCGTCCAGGCTGGTGTCTTTGCGGCTGTGTTTGAAGGGAGAGTCTGATAAGTGCTCGCGGGCCCCTCGGGGGCTGGAGGAAAGCAGAGGGGTGTTGAGGAGGGATGTCTTGTTGTCCAGAGCCATGCGGCCTCCGTCCACAAAGTCTGACACTCTGCCATCTGTCCCGCTGTCCCCCTGCAGAGATGCAATAATAACTGTTAAAGAGGCTCCAACTTTCTGGTCACGTTCACCCCTGAAACATGTCTCATTTGGTCCAGACTAATTTAAAAAAGAGAGATAACACTGTTGCCTTTAATTTCTAACCAAACCAAGAGGGATCACATGGACTGAGAGGTAACGCATTCACCCATGACTGTCATTCTGCATTATCAGCACGAGCTTTTTTCATTTGATTGACAACAAGTCATGCTGCACCTTGTGTTCATTCTCTTGGTTGTCATACAGACAGAAAAGATGTTTGATTATGAACACATCAGTCAAGACTTCAACTCATCTGTCAAAAATAATATAACAGGACAAAAAAGAGGTGTTTTATCAAGACAGAGACAAATTCATTGTTTGTGATTTTGGGCTATACAAATAAAATTGACTCGACAACATCACAGCATATCATTTAATCTCCTTTCTGGTGTATTAAAATCCCAGGAAACAGAAGTTAGAGCATCTTTAGCTTCTGTACCGTGATGTATTTCCCAGTAAAACAAAATAATTGAGTGGTCTCCAGCTATAAAAGGGATTTAAATTGAATCCTTCGCATTTGATTAGGCTGCTAAAAAGTGGGCGGGCTCAGAATTTAGTGCAATACCGAGCTACAGTACAGCAAACTGCTGGCTCCACACACCTCCCTTAGTGTTAGATCAGAAGGAGGATGAGGGAGAGATGAATGAATTAAATGTCTGCCACATTGTTTTGATAAGAAAACAAAGGTTTTGTCCACTGGTATCCAAACACACACTCCTCCTTCCTCTCCGTACTGCTCTGTTTGCTGCTACAACACACAAACCCTGCACTCACTTGCTGACGTACACACACAACAATGTTATCGTGTGTATTTATATAGATTGCTGGGGAGATTAGTATCTTGAGTATCATAAAATCCTGTAGCTGGTCTGATTTGCTTTCACATCACGACCAAACTGAACCAGAACATGAACCAGCTTTTCAGACAGTCCCAGTCGAGTTGTTTAGTCCGCAGCAGAGGTGAAATGACAGCTTTCACACCAGAATAAATAAACCAGAGCAAACACACCAGACTTCTTCTGACATGCACAGAACAGGTTAGGTGAAAAAAGCATCCTAAACAGCTGGGCAGATACTGGTCAAAACAACGGAAACACTCTAAGTTTCAGATTTATTCATCTGGATCACTTCAAGTTACATAACCAGGAACATTGGGGTGACATTTCCTTGATAACATGTCCTTCTCTAGATGTGTTAAAAACAACTCAGTGTTGGGACTTGAGAAGGCTGACACATTATGGAGCCACCAGATGAGAAGTGAAGTAGGGTAAACAGTTTCAAGGCGCTCTTCTTTCTGTGTATATATTTACACTCAAACCACTAAATGCCACTATCTGAGTGGTTTGATGAGTCAGGTTTGCTGTGATTGGCAGGGTGATGACATGTGGGCCGATCGGATTTCAGATGCATGTCACGGAGAAAATGTCAGGAGGTCACACCTCTGTACTTGAGTACATCGTGATCGTGCCCTTAAAAAGTGCCGGGGTTGTTGGGAGGGACTGCAAAAAGACCTGGCGTGATGTCTTGAGTCATAAATTTGGACTCAACGAGCAGAGTATAAAGATAAGCACTAGTGAAAATATTACAAGGAGGTTCCTGTTGAGAGAATCCTCTCTGTGTGACTTTCAGCAACCGGGATCATACACAATAAACATGACTTTATCTGCGGCCACAAAGGATTAAGCCCTCAGTCATCAGTCCTATTAACACGTAATGTATGAGCATCAGTTCCCACGCTGCGGGGGGAATGGACGACCAGATCAGATATCAGGGTCATATGCAGTTAATGTAGCCATCTATGTGTGCAGACCTTTACGTGTTTTGGAAAACATGCTGTAAGGCTAAACAAGACTTGGGATCAAAACCAAGTAGCAAGTGAAACATGTCTGTAGCTTCGAGCAGCAAAAACTGTCATGCATCAAAAGTTAGAATCAAATTCTTTATCAGATCGTGTTCACGTTTTTTGATATGATATTTTCTGATTTAAATCATGACTTATACCACTGTGGCACAGGTCCTGGGTCAAGACAGTATTAGCACTGTTGTTTGGGAGGTGTCTTTAATGTTAGCCAATCAAAAAATAGATTTAGAGCCCCCCAACTTTACAAAATATCATGTTTATTTTTCTCAAAGTAAGGTATTGATGAATAGTTTTGGTATTATGCCCATGATGGCATCATTCTGACAGCAGTTTTTAACAAAATTTTCAAAACAATTCAATAATTTACTGATGTATCAAATATATGTTTAGCCAGTTTATCAGTCACAGGCACAATGCCACCTGTCGCACGACACTACATGAAGTGTTGTCCATTCGTGCTGCAACTTACGATTACTCTGATTGTTAATTAAACTGTTGAATATTTTCTCGATAAATAGATTAGTTCTTTGGTCTATAAAATGCCAGAAAATGGTATAAAATGTCCACCTATGTTTCCCAAGCCCTAGATGATGTCCTCATATGTCTTGTTTTGTTCACAACACAAGGATATTCAGTTTACCGTGAGAGAGGAGTAAAGAAACCAGAAAATATTCACATTGGAGAAGCTGGAATCAGAGAAATTTGAATTTGTTTTTTATTAAGAATATTACTCAAAATGATTGATTAATTATAAAATTACTTGGTGAATAATGTATAAGTTGACAACTAATCGATTATTGATTGCAGCTCTATTGCCCACAACAGGGAATCAAAGTTAATTATATTTCTTATTAAAACTAAGAACAGACTGAACATTAAAATGCATTCAATCTAATTTCTCTTTACCTACCACTCTCCCCGACACCTCTACTCTTTTTATGTGTGGTGGTGTTTTGCTTAACTCTCCTCAAATAATATTGTCTGACTACAACAACTGTTTCATGAAGGAATTCTTACAAGTTGGCAGCTTGGTCATTGTTAGGCCGACTCAACTTCAACACCACGCTGCTGGCAGATCTTGGCTGCTATCATCACACAAACATCTGTAAATATTTCACTCTTGTTCTCATTTAAAATCAGGTCATCACGCCTGAGTAAAAATCTCATTTCCATCACAAGAATGTTTAACAGAAGCAACAATACAGCTCAAATTGTTCCATACCAGCCTTGACACATAAACACATATTACATCCCTCCTTCTGCTCTACTGACCTCGTCTCCCTCCCGCCGGTGGACTGGCTCATTCATGTCCTCTTGGCTGCGGACGCTGAAGTTCTGGATCGCCTCAGTGACACCTTTCAGCGAGCTGTAGATGTCCTCCGAGTTCATGTTCTCTGTGTCGTAGTCAAATGCACTGCACACAAACAAGAGAAAAAAGGGGCTGCTTGATTACAGTTGAAACTGAAACTGTCCCGCTATGATTTGTATATTTCATATGGTATTACATGTTTTTCTACCGCACATGTAGAATAAATCTTGATTGGGATAAAGGTAACAAATAGGTTAAAAATCAATTCAATGAACTGCTTTATTTATTCAGTCTCTCTTTTAAACTTGGTGCTGACTAATTTGAAATGATGCTCAAGCGCTGCTTGAACCGAGATGGACAGAAGTTGTGGCTGAGGTGACAAGGAGTCGCAGAAGTCACGTTGGAAAACAGGCGAAAATGCAGTGCAGATGTTGTCCTGTGTTCACTGCAAATATGTCAATAATTATTAGATGTATTTGCCATGAGTGTGTGCGTGTGTTACCTTGGTGAGGGGGTGTTCTGGGAGGTGTTGGTGGGGGAAGTAACCGGGCTGGACCAGCTGGCTGGAGATCGGGGGGTGTGGCGTGTCAGAGGGCTGCCCATTGGTGCCTGTGGGTGTGACACACAAGTTTAGCTATGAAGAAGTACACCATTAATGTTACAGTGTGATGATTCAATGATTCACAGCTGCTGCTTAACATTTGTGTCTGAAACACTCTCTTTGTTACCTGTGCAGCGTTGCCAGTGTTCTTCAGATGGTTTTGAAGCAGTTTGGTGGCTCCATCCTGGAAGGTTTTGGGCAGAGCTGCCAGTAGCATGGTGAACTCTGGAGTGTTGAGCTGGAACAGCGAGATCAACACCGACTGGGCTGCCTGTGACACAAAAATACACCCCTCTCAATTAGAAAGACTCTCTTCTGTCTTTACCAGTGTTTGTGCCCATCAGTAAATCAAAGAAGGTGGAAATTTTTTTCCAAAAATGCGAATTAACTGTGGGAATGATAATTTGTGCTGGTGGAGGTTTGTGTGTTCGCACCTTTCTGACGTCAGAGCTTTTGGGTTCAGTTGTCCAGGTGATGATGCGGGAGACGGCCAGCCGAGTCTCACTAGAGTTCACAAAGTCTGGAGCTTCCATCTGTAACGTCAGCGTCTCGATATACTTCAGAATGGCCACCTTCACCTGCGACACAAAATCACACATTTATACAAATCATTAGAGAGTTATCTGATAACACAAAGAGACTGCATGGCCAACATTCACCTGCAAAAACACAAACACAGTAATAACAAAACTACAAACACACACACATGAAGTGACCACCAACGTTCACAGTTAACATGTACACCCACAGCAGATTGTGCATCTCTTGCAGGTCTGAAAATCAAATGATCTGATGAATCAGTGAGAGAAGATCACAGTGCATTCATGGTCATGCTTTATCGTGTGGGAAAACAAATCAATTCAAAAAAAGGAAAGCGATGACAAATGACAAAACAAAGGAACCAATAAATGCACACATTCTCGCAGGCTCCGAAACGCCACAACAACTGACTCCTGCCCTGATTGTTTCCTATCTCTCTCCATATGCACCTCAAGGACCAGAAACTTCCTCCAAATCACTTAGCAGCACCGTGCGCGCCATATAATTGCTCCCCCCGGAGCGCACTGACCTGGGAGGACTGGCTCCAGGCTGCGGCCTGCTCGTCTAGAGAGCAGGCGTGGCGCCGCGCTCTGGGGGGGAACAATTTTACCCCGGACCCTCCCCTGCCTCGCCCTCGCCCGCAACACGAGCTCCGCACAGGCTTCAGAGAGAAAGAGGAGAAGCACCGCGTCAATCAACGGAGGGAGAAAGGGAGACGGGGACAGGGGAGGGCAGGGGGAGACAAGAGAGGAAAAGGAGGCGGAGGGAGGGGCAAGGAAGGGAGGGTGCAGAGAGTTTAAGAAGAGTAAAAGGATTGAAAAGTAGGCTTGGGCGATATTAAAAGTTTTATGATATTATTCTAATTATCTGGCAAAACACAATTTAACCGTTCGGCCACATGATGGCAGCAAAGAGCTGATGTCTGGTTAACCAACAGAAACGAGTGATTTATGAAGCGTCATGCGAAAGTTTGAGATGGGTAATGGCTGTCACGCTTTTGAAATGCGCAACATTGTATTAACATCCCTGTAACGTCTACACACTTATGAGTATTGCAGAAAAGTGCATGAGTTGATCTTGAAAGTCGCCTCTTTAAGTTGCTATTTGTATTTTTATGATGTAATGTTTTAATTGAGAAACTGTTACTGGATAAAATAACCAGATTCAGTCAGGTTATTTACATGAAGTAAGAAGTATTTCATCACGCCACACTGATTTGTAACATTATCCTCAAACATATTTCTGCTGTCTCACAGTTTATAGTCTCATATTGCTCTCCCCTTGCCTGTGGTGTGAGCTGTAAGGTCTCGCTCTGAGCTGACAGAGTCTGAGAACGACATGTTTACATGCACAAAATATTCTGGTTTTTGCTCTTATACTGAAAAAGACAATATTAGTACTAACTGTTTTACAAGGCTGATGAAAATGAATCTTCCACTAATACATGCTGTTGTGCATACTCCGATTAAAGTGCCCAAACACTGCGTTTATCACATCAAAATATGGAAAAGTCCAACAGCTGGAGCCCCTTGTGCCATTTTGCTTCTTTGCATCAAAAAAGAATTTTTTTCAAAATTTCCTCCAGTCTCGGGTTTGTTCGATCATACAAACACAGCCTCCCTCTTTTATTCCTTTTAACCACATTCTTAAAAAGGTCTACATTGTGATATTTGTGCAAGTCCAAAAACCTGTTGATATCCAAGTCTTTGATAATGTTTAAAAGTAGGTGTGTTTCTACTTTCAACCAGTGATGTGGGCTTTTCTTTTGGGGCAGCCTCGCAAACAGTTGACAAGTTGGTTTGTGTAAAAAACAAACAAACAAACAAACAAAAAAAAAAAAAAACCCAGTTGAGACACATATTCTGAACATGCTGTACACATGTCCAAAGAATGCACCTAAAACCTGACCCTTATCAAATTCAGAATATTGTCATATCCAGTATAACTGTGGTATATTAGTGTGCATGGCAATGTAGTCATTGTTTTTTTAAGTATTGAGAGTTTTTTCAGGTCACAGAGTGGGTCCACGCTCCACGGCAGTACTTTAAGTGGCCACTTTACTGCATAAAATTTGGGACTACAAAAACAACAGTTGAGAGCAATAAGTAAAGGCAACAGCAGTCTACCTCTTCATGACAGAGGGGCTGAAACAGCAGCAAGTCAAATGAAGAGCGAGATCAGTCTTGAGGAAATTTACATTTTGGTGAAGGGGTGAAATTGTAATGCTGATGAAATCTTTCATTGCCCAAGCCTAGTTGGAAGGCAGAGGGAGAGAAAGACTGATAAGGAATGATAAAGTTGTGAAAATGGGGTGAAATATCGGGCAGGAGCGGGTGGGAGGGGGCGGAGCAACAGAGAGATAAAGGGGTAAGGGGGCTAGGACTGAGGAATGAAGGTAAGGCAGGTTAGTGAGGAAGAAAGTACGAGAGGATGGATAAGGAGTGAGAGGAGGTAGGGAGTGTCCACACCATAGCCGAGCAAAAAGCCAGTGGAGAGGCTAGATCAATCGCCATCCAATCACAGCCCAGGATACAGGGTTTTGTGGGGGTTTGGGCAGGCATGAGGTCATATCAGTACAGCAGTTACCATGGTTACACAGTCCCTGAGTTTCCAGCCTTATGTCCATCCTTCCCTTCTGACCCTCCCTTGCACAGGCTCAACTCTCATTCTCATATAGAGACAAACAAACACACATACACACACACATTCAAAATGAAGGTGTTGTTTACCTTGAGGTTGGGCGTCTGTGTCTGGTCCACAGTGAACCTCATGAGAATAGTGAACTGGAGATCATTGGGGAAAGACTCTCTGTCAAGAGAAAAAAAGAATCCACATTAAGCTTCCAGCGCACAGAAACAAAAAGATCTTGGCCAGCTGACTTAAAAGATTAAGATTCATTACTGTGTTACTACAAAAGCCAGAGATAAAGATCAATTTGTGTAATTATCCTTTCTCTCTCTGTGGATGTTTAAAAACACAAGACAGAGGAGGCAGCATTGATCCTAAGGGGAGATTAACTTTATGGAGCTTTCAAACACACCTCATGGTCTTCTTAGGATGTGACTGTAAAGCTTATAAATGGACCTCTGAGCTTAAATTGTTTTGATACACATACTATTGTCAAAGGTTAGACGTGAACCCCCATGCTCAAATATAATTCAACTATATACTTGGCTAGTTTCAAATAATGAGGTAAATGTATGTAAAAGTAATCCCTGTAAGCAAAAATTGTATTGGTCACTTTTTACGATAGAAAGCGCTATTCAATGTTACAGTCATTCCCACGCCTTTAATGATGGTGCAAGACCCTGAAATGTGGAAGACCCGAAATGCTGACCAATTGGAGCAGAGTGGGCTTTTTAAGGAGGGGGTCTTAAAGAGACGAATGCTACAGCGGAGTGCCCCAAACAGAGAGTGATTAAAAGTGTTCTGGCGCGGATATTATGGGAAAATAAAGTTTGGGGTTTTTTTTTAAGATTAAAGCATGTAAACATGTTCTCATAGAAACCCCAAATGAAAATGAGCATAATAAGTCCCCTTTAAACTTATGTGTCAACAACTAGTGTTGTTTTTGGCGGCCTGTTTTAATTTTAGTTTTAGTCTTTGTGTTAAACTGTCATTTTAGTTTTTATTAGTTTTAGTCACGTTCATACTCTTTTTTGTCTAGTCAAGTTTCAGTCAACTAAAAGTCTGAGCATTTTAGTCTTATTTTAGTCAGAATAATCTATGACTATTTTCATCTTGTTTTAGTCGACGAAAACTGATGACATTTTAGTCTAGTTTTAGTCAATGAAAATTGTATTTTAGTCTCTTTTTAGTAATGCAATTCTATTATACCCAGTCAATATAGTATAAGTACCTAATATAGTATAACCAAACCAAAATTTTCTTTTCTAACTTAGCTCCTAGTTAGAGCTAAATATATATTTATTTATACAACAGTTAGTTCCGACCGAGGAATTTGATTGGACGAGAGGCATTCTGTGAGTGCTGATATAGAGTATAACATCACTGGGACTTGTAACAGTAAAATCACTCCGCTCACAGGTGTTATAAGTAAGGGATAATGTATAATGAGCCGGTGAATACTGGGAAAATAACTTCCGACAGGGGAATAGAACCACGACGCGCACCCTGCCCTGCCGGCAACGGCTGAATCTCCTTGTCAGGGCAGCGTCCCTAGCAACGCTGGGCTACATAGCAACGGTCACTACACAGTAATATCAGACCTCTGAATGCCGCGACTGACCAATCAGAATACAGCATTTAATAGCGCCGTGTAATAAATATAAATACAGCCGTTAATTAACCAACTGTCACACTCGCTACATTGACACAAACTGACACTAGCGTTACACCAAGAAGATGGATATTTTCCCCAAAATTCCATTTGAATTAAATTATGAGTGGTCGTCAGGAGAGGACGAGGAAATGGAAAGCCAGGACTCTTCTGTGCAGACCTCCAGGTGTGTTTGTGTAACATCAGCCGACCTCGACAAACTGGAGAGGAGCAAAAATTAAGCGATAACAGTCAGGAATTATCAATGATCATCTGATGAGGTACTGATGAGGATGAGGGAGAGTGGAAGCTGAATCCGGCCGTGCCAACATCCAGGTTTGCCAATGTTTCATCAGTCGAACTGGACGAAGTTACACAGTTGCATATCAATGTAAATACAAAAAAGCTTTTGAGTTTCTGGTGTGTGTGCCGCGTTACCTGGCAACAGACTGGGGGATCGTGGAGCTACATAACATACTTTTATTTCACTACCTTTTGTTAACATTTCCTTACTCAGCATTGCTGTTTCAGCTGTTGTTGAACTGTTGTATAAAAGCAATATCACATGAGAGTGAGTGATGTTGTACAGTATATCGTCACGGCTGTAATACGCCTGCGCAGTGCGACGCACAGCCTAGGAAACAGAAATACTGCAAAATAATAATAATAACGCGACTAAACATTATAACGTTATTTTGTCTCGTCTCGGTCAACGAAAATGAAGACATTTTAGCAGAGGTTTTATTTTGTAAACCATTTAGTCTTGTTTTTATTCATCAACAATATTGCATTATATATTTAATTATAGTTATCGTCACATGACCACCATTTACATTGCGTCTCGTCTTTGTCACGTGATAAAGGTTCGTTGACGACGATATTTAGTCATACTTTTCGTTGACGAAAGCAACACTATCAACAACTTGTATACCCTTGTGTCTGTTTTTCAGTTTGACACTCACCGTGTGACATCCAGGGCTTTCTGAACTTTGGCCTGTACAGAGCCCAGCAGGTCGGCTCCCATCTTCTTCAGCAGCTGCGTGAGCAGGACGAACAACCAGTCCTGCAGATCTTCCTTATGGACCACGATGAAATCTACCAGTGTCTCCAGGAACATGCTGAACACCTAAACACACACACACACACACTTTGGGTCATACAGGGACTCACTCACTCAACAATTCCCATGCTTCATGCACACATGCATGCATATGAGTCGTTCTGCATTTAGACTGTAATTACAGGATACAGAAAGGTTATGCTGAAGAGGTATCATGTGAGAGCAGCATTAGTTCCCATTGTGAAGTTAGTGGTTATTCACTCATCATTGGAGCAGCCCACCTTCAACCCCAATCACCGGTTAAATCACCCAAATTAAAAATAACAGTATTAATATTAGAAGACAACCACAATGAGACAGTTAATCAACAAGCACCAATCAGACCGTGTGGTCACTGTCTCTACATGCCAATGGTTGTGTTCAGCAGGACAGTGTGGTTACAGGCGACCTTGTGTGAGGTAGGTTAGTGACAGAAATTTTTATCCAAACACAATGTGTAAATAAACAACACTGATTGGCCAAACTTACTCTCTACAGAGAGTTCCAGAGTGGGGTGGCATGGGGGAGAGAAAGACACATCTGTTAGCATCCTGACAAAGAACACCTGAATGAACTCATTGTTTGTGTGTACACTTAAAACCTTGACTTTCAATACAACATTTGCAAAATGGAAATAAAGTCAAAAAGAGTAGCAACAGTAATAAAAATGTGAAGTGATGTTTTGTGCACACTTGAAAAGAAAACAGAGAGATGCTGAAAATAAGTGAGATGAGAAAGAAGTGGGAATGTTGTGGGATGGATAGATGAAGGCAGGAGAGGGATCCATGGTGAGATGCAGTACCTTGAAGGAGGCTGAGCTTATACCGGATTCTGCCGTGCCGTACACCCTGCCGGAGTCTCGCTGAAATTCATCAAATCGTCAGACGTCAAATGAGGGGGAAAGGGAGGGGGCTCACACACCTTACGACATGTGTGAGGCAACGGGCACTCAATGAAGGCCGAGAGAAAAGTGGCAGTGTTAGAGAGGTCGAAACGCAGCTGGTTAGTCAGAGAGAAGAGCTGGCAGCCCAAATATTTGTGTGTGTATCTAAGTGCGTCTGAGAGTGTGTGCGGTCAGTGTCATTGCTGCAGATTGCAGGGAGGCGGGGGAAAGAGAGGGAGGGGCAGTGGATGCAGTGAGCACAGCCGGCGCGTTGGCTGCTGAACAGTGACAGAGCAATCCCACAGGACGGCGGAGAGTTGTGAGGTCACACGCAAACTCAGGCGTGGCATGCCGTTAGAAAACAGTCCATCGCACACTCCGCATGCCTGTGATTATGTCTGAGTGTGAATATCCGTGTGTGTGTGTGTGTGTGTGTACATCTACCAATACATTTTGACTTGTTTATCCCATCTTTATCTCCAAATGTATTCAAAAGACTAAATTTAACATCTGTGAGTGCTAAAACGTGTGTGTGTTTGTTCTGGCAGAATCCGGTACAGTGAAGGATGGTGGGGATAAACAAAACATTTGAAACTGAAATAAAATAAAAGTGGGTGAATAATGACTCTATTTGGCATGACACTGTAAATGAATGCTGTGCATCTTCATGTGAGTACTTGCACTATATGCACTCATACCTTACTGTGAGGGTCTGCAAACATCCTGGTGAAGATTTCACACAGCCTCTTCAACTCTACCCGACTGCAGATCAGAAAGAAACACGATTAGAGGAAAATCAAAATTAATCTATCCTTTGAAAACACATCCCTATGTTCTGTGGCTGACCTTAGGGTGCGTTGGTTCTTGAGCAGCGCCTGTAGGCCCAACAGCCCCTCCTTCCTCTCTGACCAGTTGGCACTGGCACAACGGTTCAGCACCTGGAAATAAACACAAATACAGTCACACAAAAGGCTTGTTAAAACTTCTGTATAGGCACAATGAAGCAATGAACTGATCCTGATAATAAAGTAACATGTTCAATTGAATACTGAGATGAAATTCTTATACTAATTGCCTCGATGCAAAGTTGTGGTGATCAAAATCGACTGCAATCCAAATTCCGCTGACTCGTAAACAAACTTGACGGTAAGTTTGGCCCCAAAATTCTGCACCAAGGACATGAACGTAAAGTCTGATCATTGCAGATACATGGTCATTCAGTAAATCCTTAAAGGAGACCTATTGTGCTCAAGTTTCATAGTTTCATTTCAGGTTTCTACTAGAACATGTTTAGCAGCAGGAACTCTCTTGCTGTGAGGTGACAATACTAACCACTGTATCACTGTGCTGCCATAGATATATGATCTGAAATCAAGGAGAAATTAATAACATCGGCAACCAAGATGACCTGCTTCCCTGATGTTAGCATGTAGCTACATGAAGCAGTGTGTGTAATGTAAACACTTGCAGTAGTGTGCCTGGAGCAGATGACCATATAAAGAAATCTGTCATGAGCTGACATCAGCTTGTCTTGAAAGTGGAAAAAACTGTTAAAAACAAGAGTATTCAGAGTGGCCTGAATTCTGGCGTTTATGCTCACAGGCATTACTTTAGTTTACATTTACCTCACTGTGTGAAACTTTGGCCACACTCTTAAATCATATAAATGTATATATGACGAAAATACGGAAAAGCATAATAGGTCCCCTTTAAAATCTGAACTGGGAGGCAAGACATAAACCTGAGCAGAGGGAAAAGCCTGGACAGCTGTAATAATGGTGTTATTGTATCTAGTTTAGAAAAGTGTCTTGGCCTGAAGACTGTTTTACTGAGTTTTCTGCTGCACTGCTGTTGCCACCAACCTCAGCTACGTCTTCTGTCTGTCTCATGTAGGTGGGAATAGCTCCTCCATTTCTAGAGCTGTAGGACCTCTCCGAACAGGCGCTGGAAGCATCGCTGTTAGCGTCGTCATCAGAGTACATGCCGTAGTTTTCATACCGCCGCCGTGCTGGCTTCTTCTGCAGGTGGAGGACAGGAATCCAAAGGAGATGAAATTAAACTGAAACTGAAACTGAAGACCGGGTAAAACCAGGCAACAGGCAGAAAACATGCATTCACACACACTTGCTTTATAGAGCACAAACACAGCTAAACACACACAAATAACACACATGTAGGAGGCAAGAGAAGGAGCTGACCTTGGACCGCATGTCTCCCAACAGCTGACAGCGTTAAACAGAGGTAGAACCAGGGGTTAGTGAACACACACACACCACACACACATACACACTCCAGGAGGTGTGAGCTGCATGTGATGACAGCTTACTGGAATGTGATCAGTTATTATGTGCTTGTTATGCGTATGTGTTGCACGTGTTTTCATACCAGTGCATCTGCGAGCGCCTCTTCGACGTCTGAGCCCGTGTTGAGGACCCTCATGGCACTCACTGAAGAAGAGAGACGACTGGACTGACTGATGCCAAAACCTGTTCCTGTATAGAACCAGACAGATAGAGAGAGTGGAAGGACGGACAGAGGGACAGCAGAAAAGAAACGTTAGAACTAAATTTGCGAACCCCTTCTCTTACTAATCGGGCTGTCTCTCATGTCCTCTGATGATCACCATTCTCCACATCATCCATTCTCTAACATCACATAACCCACACACACTTCATTTCCCATGAGCCAACCCTGTAAGTTGATGGGATGACTTGTTAGGTGACACTGCAGGTGCTGCTGAGGGAGAAAAGTATGATTGACAGACAACAAAGAAGAACATGTTGGTGTCCTTGCAGAAAAAGGGGCAGAGCTGAATAAAGAAAACAAATGGTAAAACTGGCAGAATGGTTGTCAACTGGCAACTGAACGGGCGGAAACATGCGATTCCACTGGAAGGTTCAACATCCTGGAGCAGAACGAAAAAACAAAAAAACAAAAACAAAACGGAGGCTGATGCACACGAAAAGAAACAAGCTGACAAAGAATACAGGAGATGCTTGGCACTAAAGAGAACAAAAGAAAAACGGGTGAGCGAACACAAATTAAGGCGACATGGGTGGGTGGGTGAGGTACAGAGAAATAGATGTACTCAGCCTTCACCTGCAGCCCCAAAAGCATCAGGTGTGTGGAGAGCTCCGGTGGAGCGAGAGTAGCTCCGCGTTGCTGCAAGCAAGATTAAAACACACATACAGAGTTTAACACTCGCGCACACACACGCAACACGAACACACAACCCTCACACTGATAAAACAGTGTGACAGTAGAAAGAGAGGCTGAAAAACATGCAAGTGATTGCTTTTATCTTTATTTTAAATTACCCTCAACTTTTTAAAGTGTTGAGATTTTTATCAGAATTAAAATAAAAGCCTGAGTTTCTTTGGTTTGATTTAACTTTATGAGAGGAGGTTTCTCTTCTCCTCTGATGTGTACTCATTCAGAGTTTACTCGTCATCCCTCCTGGGTATCTGTCTGCTACTGCTACTCACCGAGGGGTGTGAAGGAGCGTACGGGGCTGGTGTCCCGGCTGCTTTCCCTGCTGGCCTCTCTGCTGCAGCCCTGACTCATACTGGGCCGAGGGATACGACTGCCCCGAGCTAACGCCACCCAGGTTACAACACGGCACCGCAGCAGAGGGAGAGATGAGGAGGGGGGAAAGGGGAAGGAAGAGCAGCGGAGGGAGGAAAAACAGTATCAAGAAGACAAAGGACAAAGGGAAGACAAAGAAGAAAAACAAACATGAGCAGTGACAAAGGACAGAGAGAGGGGAAGTACGTGGATAAAGACGTGAGACAGAACAGGCAAAAGTGACAAACTGACAGAAACAGGAGAGAATATGAGCACAGGTCGACTGGCTCAGAGGGAGCATCTCAACAGATTTGAGTCACTTTTTTTTTACATGACACTAAGGGTTTCCCACACATTCATTTATTTATGCTGCCACCATGTTTTGATTTTCTATTTTTGGAGCTGGACTGTTCATTAGGAGCGCTGTATGAAGCCTAGAGTATACTCTGGGCACAGACAGAGCAGAAGAACACAAGGCGCAGTGAATGTGAAACTTAACTGTTCATTGCACTGGGTCAAAAAGTTGCCTCTGTAGCAGCTTCTCCTCTTATCCATCAGTCTGATTAGTTCGGATCAGATCGACTGATCAATTATCCACCTCGCAACTTATACTCCACCAACTGTTGCTGAGGAAAAAAATTAGCTCATGAAGAGTTCGCCGGGCGCTGTGTTCACGGACCACGGAAACCTCCAAATTTAGAGAGGGGATACAGACTGATTCACAAGGACACACAGGCAACAGAAAAAATAATAAATTAAAAAAAATATAAGCAAAGTTATGCCCCCAAAAAAATCGGCGTCAGCTACTGCCACACATAGATTTTTGTCCTGTGGCAAACAGCGATAACCGACCTTTGACCACAAAATTCTAATCAGTTTATTCTTC